>NC_041391.1:668237612-668261143 GCF_002162155.2 Triticum dicoccoides | reverse complement strand
GGGAGGATTTTCGCGCGGTGGGTGGGGGGAGTCTGGCGGATGGTCAGTTTCTCCAAGTGCAGTCCCACGTGTCAATGAAGAGGCAAGCCGAAGCGCGTTCCGTTTGCGTGAGCCGTGTGCAGGACCGAACGTGTGTGTGGTGCAATGCGACCGCGACAGGAGTGATGTGAGTGTACCGCCTTCTTTCCTTTTAAACTAGGTGCTTCGCCCCCTCAAAAGTAAATTTTGTTGCTTCCCGCGATCCATCGATACTACTACTAGTAATCTGTTAATCCCGACTAAAACGGCGCGGCCGGGTCTTTTCCCGCGCGATAAGCTGGGAGGTTGGCTTAGTTGGGTTTTTTAGGACGAGTAATGCTACACCTACGTAATCCCAGTTACGTAATTAACGTAATGTGAAACGTGTGAGCTGTTGATTGTAGATTGGGGGGAGGGAGGGGCCCACCACCATGAAAATCAGGGGAGGAGAGAGAGAGGCAATTTACGTTAACCCTTTCATAGGTTCCCGTAGATGTAGAAAGATGTGAAATGCGTGAATGTGTAGTGGACGTACTATTGGAGTGCCTAAGATAATTTGTGTATGTATAGACTCTATGTGTTTATTTTACTTCGCATGTTAGATTTGTCTCGGCTCAATAAAAAGCAGAGTTGGTGATGATGGTGTGCCTGTCATCCTGCAATATGGGCAGTCCAATCTATATCCAACGGATAGGAAGGAAACTATGAAAATTCCCGCACTCGTCTACACATTTGCAGATAAGGCTTTCCCTTGTTCATCCTTTTCTCCCACAAGATCTTGATCTTCCTTGCAATGCACGGGCATCTTGCTAGTACTCCTACAATATGTATATTATTGTGAAAGTTCATATACACCGGCCGAGCTTAATGCAAACACGGCAGATTTTCATTACATTTCGAACCTTTATAGGACAGAAAAATAAAAGAAATCCGACCCTAAACCTATTCTACAGCGGCGAACGACGTCCTCCATCTGCGATCTCTATGTATGGGGGCAGGGTTCAATGCCCGTGAAGTGAAGGTGTGGTCTCCGGCGAGGAAGAGTAGAACATGCGATACGGACCGGCCACTTGGCACACCATGCCCTGCCGACTCCCATGCCCTACTCATCCTCGGAGGAGTCCCCGACCTCGGTGGTGCCGGACGTTTGACGGTGGCAAGTTGGACGCGTGGCTAACGGTGCTCCCATCGTCGGCCGCCAGCTTGCCCACCGCTTGTGCGGTCGCGTTCGCGTCCGGCTACGCCGCTATTGCATTGCGAGAGGCGACTTGAGCGAGGGCGGTGACCTCAAGCTTCATCCCCGAAGACAAGCTCTCCTGCAGAGCGTTCGCACTTGCGGTCAAGGCGGATGTGGTGCCAGGTAGGAGGACGATGCGCTACGGTGTGGAGGTTAGCTAGGTGTTGCCGCTTTATGTAGCGCATTCCGGTGAGGCCAAGTGTCTGGGTGTGTCATTAAGTCGTCGGAGTTGGTTCCTAGGGCACCAAGCCTCTTAACGACGACATACGAATAGACGGCATGAATGCGGGCAGGTGGCGCCGGCTGGGAACGCACCGTGCGACGGCGCGAGGGCCGAGGGTTTTGGTGTGCCAGGGTAGTCAGCTACGGTCGTGGCAACGTTGGAGATGCCCTTTGCTCACATGCGATCCTTGCATGTCATTGAAAAAGCAAGACGACCCGACATGGTCTCAGGTCCAGAGGATGCAGTTGGCCGCGCTACACCGCTCTGCGGACCTGTCACGGCGCCCCGTGCATCCTTGACGAGCCGGGTGTTGGGGTGTGTTTGGATTGTGGCCAAAGTGCACCTTACCAAAATTTTGGTCATGACCCAAAGATTGGTCTTTGTTTGGATGGTTGCATTTTTTGGGCATGCCAATGAACTCTAGCCAACTCTAGTTCATTTTTCTTGCCAATGTCGGCCAAATCATAGGCAACCAATACCTCAACCAAAATTTTGGTCATGACCCAAAGATTGGTATTTGTTCGGATGGTTGCCATTTTTTGGCATGCCAATGAACTCTAGCCAACTGTAGTTCATTTTTCTTGCCAATGTTAGCCAAATCATGGGTAACCAATAGCACAACCAAAATTTTGGCTACCCAATGCTTTGATAGGGCAACCTTGGGCACAAACCAAACATACTGTTGGTCGTGCCACAACACTAATACCACCCTCAGCACACTGAAACCAACCGTGTCTAGCGACGACATGAGCGTGTCGCTCACCGCGGTCGTCTTGTCCAAAGGCGGTGCTGGAGCTCCACTCCATTGTTGGCCCCAACGACCCACATGAACGGTTGTCGGTGGCGAGGAGGTCATGGGCCAGCTCCTCCATTGGACTAGTCTGCGCTACGTCGTCCCGACGGGTGTGCCCCACATGTCGGTTTCCCTGTTTTCCTGGCCATATTCGAGCGTCAGTGCTCCGCGTTGCGCATTAGGCCTTTCACTATGTAGGCCAAGCGAGACAACTTATTGTTTGTTTGAGCCGTTCAAGTATAATCATGTGGCGTTTGCTTATTTCTCATTCCTCTCCAGCCCTCTTCTCCATCGATCATGTCGCCCTCCAGTCGAGACCATCCTCCCGCATGCCTCATTTGAACATTCCGCCGAGTATCATTCGCATGTACCCACCCTAGTCCTCTTTCAATAGATCCCCAGACCCCGAGATGAAATTGAGAGGGAACGAGTGGGGGCATGTGATACCTAAGCGGATTCAAAATTTTGAACCGGTGATCATAGCATCCACAAATCATATATAAAGGGTATTCAATGTTCATTTCGTTTTTGAACGTACAATACACTCCCTCCTATCCTTTCTAGTTTACATATAAGTTTTATGTGTAGTCAAAGTATCTCTACTTTAATCAAAAAGGTGTCAACATTCAACAACGGCCAGTCAATATTGTTAGATTCATACGTACTCCTAGATTTGTACTCGAGATGGTTTCCAATTTGACTATTGACAAGATTAATAGTACATGAGACGTATAATGTGAAAATTATATCATTGGAAACTCCTTTCACATACGAATTTGACCGTATAATTTATGTAAGTCCCATGTAACATATTATTACTCTAACATTTGGTCAAAGTTAGCCTCGAAAAACGCATTAGGCCCTGTATAGTAAATGGAAGGAGGGAGTAGTAGTGGAAGTGGATCCTCTGACGTAGGTATCCCTGCCTTACCCTCCCTTTCGGTCACTTACTGGCGGACCCCATGCTTCCTAGGCCCCGCATGTCAGTTACTCAATGGGTTCGGCCACGTCAGGGGATCCTCATCCGAAGTATACTCCCTCTGTTTTTATTTACTCTACATAAAATAGAGGGAATGTAGTATTATAAATGACGCAAGCGGGGGAGGGCGAGGGACGTAGGTTTGCTCTCAACTGCGGTCCCACAAGCGAGCGAAAACGCAAGACGAAGCGCGTTCCATTCGGTGAGTGACGTGGAGGGTCCAGCGTGCCGGGCTGCAACACGAACGCGACAAGACCGATGTACAGTCAAAACCGATTGACCGGTCATCACCGGAACCACTATTCACACCAGAACCTTCGCTACTCGGCCTACGCCAGCCACTGCCCTAAAACCACACCAAATCTCCAGCCCATTCCCCCACCTTTCGATCCCCTAGCCCGCATCAAGCGTCCCCTAGTTCGCCAGAAAGCCATGGTGCACCGCAAGATCACTTACTACAAGATGTTGACGCCGGAGCGCCGCGTAGAAATCGCGGCGGCGGTTGGCGCCACAGACCTCCGTTCCCAAGCTTGCTTTGCGGTGGGCCAATCCCCGAGTTCTCTGGAGCCAAGCTACGACGAGGAGGAAGACGATCCAATGTCCATGGCGGAGGTCGCGGCGCAGAAGGCCCCCGATGGGAATGAGACGATGGACGTCGACTTCGTGCCGACGTTTGAGCCCGCCATGGTGCATGCGGACCAATGGTTCAACATGGCGATACTAAAGGAGGACCGGGAGGCAGAGGCTCAACTCGATGTGGAGCGCGCGCATGCCGCTGCCATCGAGGCTCTCCTGCAGGCGGAACCGGATGTCGTGGATGTGAACCGGGCGGCGGAGGCTCAACTTGAGGCAGAGCGCGCGGATGCCGCTGCCATCGAGGCCCTCCTGCAGGCAGAACCGGACGTCCTGGACTTGAACCGGGCGGTAGAGGCTCGACTCGCCGCAGAGCGTGGGGATGACGCTGCCATCGAAGCCCTCCTGCAGGCGGAACCGGACATCCTGGACTTGAACCGGGCGGCGGAGGCTCGAGTCGATGTGGAGCGCGCGGATGCCACTGCCATCGAGGCCCACCTGCAGGCGGAACCAGATGTCCTCGACTTGAACCGGGCTGTGCTCTCATCCGTGCAAAGCGCCCACACGCTCCGCTTGAACGAGTAGCTGGAGGCCGAGGACAACCACGATGCGGAGACACACGTCGGCAGCGACGGCTTGTTCGCACCGGCAGCCAAAGATGACGAGGCCGTCTCTTTCCACGAGCAGTGATAGTTTTTTCTTTACGTTGTTGTCTTTATGGATCTTTTGCTGTGTAAAAAAATATATTTCTAATGCAAGTCGCCTGACTTGGGTCAGTCTACCATTTTAGGCGGTTGGATGAATATCCTATGTCTCCTAACCCTTCTTTTCTTCTTCCTCACCTCTTCTTCTTCCCCAACAGACCACCGCACGGACCGTACGGATACTCCCCAACATGCGGTTGGATAAACATACTCTATGAACGAAAATTATGTGTGAGTGATAGGATGGCTGAGTTTGGTTTGTTCACATGCAACAACACGTGTCAGTGAGGGTGCGTTCCCTTGGTTGGGTTTGCAGTGTGCAGGAGCGAATGTGTGAGTGTGCGGTGCGACCGCGGCGTGCAGGAGCGACCGTGTGAGGGTGCGGTGCGACCGCGACATCCGTGTGCAAGTGTACCTCCTTCTCATTTGGAAAACATTAGGCAAGCTTGACAAAAATGTGTGGCGAAGTTTGGCAATGCAAGGCCTAGATCCAAACAGGATAAGTACGTACATACTAGGAGTATTAGTGTTAAAAAAGAAAGGCGGGGTTTTCCTTCGCAGGATTTAATCGATACAAATCCTCATTTCACGTGTCAATTAATGCGATTTTTTTTCTCCAAAGACCAAAGAGCTAACCATCTCACTACTCATCGCTTGATTAATGCAGCGCCATGCAAACCAACCTTCTCACTTCCGCATGCATGCAGGGGATATTAATGTCCTTGGTTGCTAACCCCATCAATTTTGCCTCGATTAGTGTTAGTGGCCCTTTGCAAATTGTAATTTTGGTATACTGGCCTTGTGTACAAAAGAATGGAGGTAGTAACTATATTTGACTTCCTTCCCCATTGCAGTGACGTCGACGATATCTTTTTTTTTGTGGTTTGGCGAAGTGCGTTTGACGGAGAACACCATTGAGGGAGACCACGGTAAGTCATTCGCAAGTTCCACCTGCAAGCCGAGACAACCGCCTTATTTGCATCTAGGAAGTCCTTTACTAGTATGGTGAGCTGGTTTCTCGAAGAAGACGATGGAGAAGCGGAGCCAGCGAAGAGTGAAATGATGGTTGCTTCGTCCGTGCTTTTGTGATTTGACGCCTCACTACTTTGTGATTTGTGATAGAAGGGACAAGGGAGAAGACTCTGTGCTCTATACTATACTACATGCGTCCAAGCATGGGAGAAAGAGGAGAGACGTTTCATTTTTCTATTCCTTCAATCAATCAATCAGGGAGCTTCGGTTCCATCTTTTTGGCTTTGGCAACACCGTCCACAATGGTTCACATGATGCCAAAAGCTATTTTCACATTTGGCTACACATTGTGGACACCCTTAACCGTACCACTTGGTTTTGCTCCTGTGTGCTATCTATACAAATCTCAATTATATTGATCTAAAAAATTATAGAATCAAGATTAGTAAAAAGGAGGTGATTTTGCCGCGCGGATGGTGGGGGAGGTTTCTTATTTGAGCAATGCTACATCCACGTAATGGTTTACGTAAAGTTACAAACTGATGTGATAGGGACTATTTGATTGGATTAAAGGGGAGGATTAGGCCCACCCCACCAGAAAATTAGGGGGGCACATATAGATTAGATGGAAAGTATACATAGCAGCTACGTAGCCCTTTGTCAGTCTAGGATTAGGCTTCTTATTTTTGGAGGACGTTGTCTTGGCGGTTTGCTAACATGCGGTCCCACGTGTCAGTGCTTAAGATGAAGAAGCAACAATGAGGCAGAACAATGGCAGAAGCAACACGTGGTTAAGTTGAAGAAGATGAGGGAGAAGCGGATTCAGCAGTGAGTGAAATGATGGTTGCTTCGTCCCTCCAACTTCTTTTTTTAGCATTATTACTTCGTCCCTCCAACTTAACTGCGTGAAAGGTGCAGCTTTATGATTTGACGCCTCATTGCTCATTACTACGCCGGTGCCATGACGGGGGTGCTTCACCCCGGCTGCTCTGCACTGTATTCCGGTATGGCACGTGGACCCGGTAGCTTGATGTCCCACATGTCGGCGAAAGGTACTAGAAGATTTATGAAAGTGAGCGCTCCACTCTTACGACGGAGGATTAGACGACACGACGGCCCAGTGAACTATCATTTGTACTGTATAGTACTATAGTTTTGCTGTTTCGCACAATCCATCGATACAAACTCAATTAAACAGGAAAGGGCGGGATTTTTCCCGCGCGGTAGATGATACTGGCCATACATTTCAAAGGCAATTTTAATGTATGCAAACTCAATAATTATAAGTAACAATATGATATCTAGTAAAACTAAAAACACATATGATTTATTGTGTTAGAGTGTAGTAGTAGTGATGTATCATGCGAGAATGTTTAGAGATGTAGTTTTGGACGGCCTACAGAGAGAAAAGCGTAATACGGTCACCGAACTTCAGAATAAGCTGATTACGGTCACTATATACGTTTTGCGGTGATTATACGGTCACTTGCTCACGGTTCAGCATCGGATTGCACTCTGTTCACCGGCCAAATAGTCTGCGTGGCGCCATGTTGACTAGTTAAATTAACCATGTTCCTTGTGGGTCCCTGAAAGTGCAACTATCTCTAGGTGGTTTTGGTAATTCATAACAACATATAGCTCATTGAGCTAATGCTATTCCAAGACTATTATTTCAGGAAAGCTCAATGAATGGCATGGCATGGATGATGAAAGTGGATCCCTGAAAATATCAAGGACAAAGGATTGGCTCAAGCTCCAAAGCTCAAGACTCTTCATTTTACATTTTAGTGATCCAAGATCACATTGAGTCTATAGGAAAAGACAATACTATCAAGGAGAGATGAGGTGTTGCTTAATGAGCCTCTTGCTTCAAGTGCTTAGTGATATGCTCCAAATATCCTCAACTACTTTCTCACATCCTCATATGACCTAAACCCGAAGTCAAAATCGGTCACACCGATTCTTTCTATCCGGCGCCACCGAGTTCAAATGTCATAGCCACTGCCACAAACCCTAGGCAAATTGGTCTCACCGATAGGGATCTCGGTCTCACCGAGATGGGATTGTAATCTCTCTCTTTCCCTTCGTAACGTTTTGGTCTAACCGAAGTGGGCGATCGGTCCCACCGAGATTGCAATGTAAACTCCCTGTTTCCCTTTCATAACATTTTGGTCTCACCGAAATGAGCGAATCGGTCCCACCGAGTTTACCTGACCAACTCTCTGGAAAGCTTATTACCAAAATCGGTCTCACCGAGTTTGTGTAATCGGTCTTACCGAGATTACGTTATGCCCTAACCGTAACCATATCGGTCCTACCGAGTTGCATGTCGGTCCCACCGAAAATCCTAACGGTCACTAGGTTTACTAAATCGGTCCGACCGAGTCTGTTGAATCGGTTCCACCGAGTTTGGTAAATTGTGTGTAACAGTTAGATTTTGTGTGGAGGCTATATATACCCCTCCACCTCCTCTTCATTCGTGGAGAGAGCCATCAGAACAAACATACACTTCCAACTTACCATTTCTGAGAGATAACCACCTACTCATGTCTTGAGGCCAAGATATTCCATTCCTACCATATGAATCTTGATCTCTAGCCTTCCCCAAGTTTCTTTCCACTCAAATCTTTTTTCCACCATATCAAATCCTATGAGAGAGAGTTGAGTGTTGGGGAGACTATCATTTGAAGCACAAGAGCAAGGAGTTCATCATCAACGCACCATTTGTTACTTCTTGGATAGTGGTGTCTCCCAGATTGGCTAGGTGTCACTTGGGAGCCTCCGACAAGATTGTGGAGTTGAACCAACGAGTTTGTAAGGGCAAGGAGATCGCCTACTTCGTGAAGATCTACCGCTAGTGAGGCAAGTCCTTCATGGGCGACGGCCATGTTGGGATAGACAAGGTTGCTTCTTCGTGGACCCTTCGTGGGTGGAGCCCTCCATGAACTCGCGTAACCGTTACCCTTCATGGGTTGAAGTCTCCATCAACGTGGATGTACGATAGCACCACCTATCTGAACCACGCCAAAAACATCTGTGTCTCCAATTGCGTTTCAATCCTCCAAACCCTTCCCTTTACTTTCTTGCAAGTTGCATGCTTTAATTTCCGCTGCTCATATACTCTTTGCATGCTTGCTTGAATTGTGTGATGATTGCTTGACTTGTCCAAAGATTGCTAAAATCTGCCAAACTCTAAAATTGGGAAAGGGTAAGTTTTTAATTTGTCAAGTAGTCTAATCACCCCCCTCTAGACATACTTCAAGGTCCCACAAGTGGTATCAGAGCTTTGGTCTCCATTTGCTTTGATTTCCATAGCTTTTGGTGGTCATAGCCTTGGGTTCACAACCTAGGAGAGTATGGCCTCTAGGGAGGGAAATTATCACCGTAGAGGTCCTTACTTTGATGGTACTAATTTTGCTAGTTGGAAGCATAAGATGAAAATGCATATTCTCGGACATAACCCCGCCGTTTGGGCTATTGTTTGTATTGGCATGCAAGCTTTATTCTTTGATGGGAGAGAGCCGAACCGTGAAGCTAATGCGGGTGAATTGAAGATGCTGCAATACAACACTCAAGCTTGTGATATCCTCTTCAAAGGCTTGTTCCCCGAGGAATTCAAAAAAATCAGCCGTCTTGAGAATGCAAAGGAAATTTGGGATACTTTGATTGATATGCATGAAGGTACTGACTCCGTCAAGGAATCCAAGTTGGATGTGCTCCAAAGTCAGCTTGACAAGTTCAAAATGAAGGATGGTGAAGGTGTCGCTGAAATGTACTCTAGGCTTGCTCTTATCACAAATGAGATTGCCGGCTTAGGGAGTGAAGAGATGACCGACAGATTCATCATCAAGAAGATCTTAAGAGCATTGGATGGAAAGTATGATACCCTGTGCACATTGATCCAAATGATGCCAAACTACAAAGATCTCAATCCAACGGAAGTCATTGGAAGAATTGTTGCTCATGAGATGTCACTCAAGGATAAGGAGGAACTTCACTACAAGTCAAGTGGTGCTTACAAAGCCTCATGTGAAGCCCCCACATCATCAAGTGATAAACAAACCTTCAATGAAGAATTGAGATTAATGGTGAAGAACTTCAACAAATTCTACAAGAGTAGAAGCAAAGAAATAAGCTCTATGTCAAGGTCCTACAATGACAAAAGATCTTCTAGTCGAGAGCGCAATTGCTACAATTGTGGGAGACACAGACACTATTCCAATAAGTGTACGACATCCTACAAAAGAAGAGAAGATTCTCCAAAAAGAAGAAGCAAAAGAGAAGAATCACCACCAAGAGAGAGGAGGAGTAGAGATGATCGTTATGAACGAAGACCCTCACGGAGAAGCAAGGATTCAGAAAGGAAGGACAAGTCATCAAGGAGCTACACAAAACGAAGACATCAAGCTCATGTTGGTGAATGGGTATCCGGCTCTGACTCCGACAATCACTCCAAGAGAAGCTATCACTCCGACTCCGAATATACTCAAGATGAAGGTGTTGCCGGTCTAGCACTTGCGTCAACCAACTCCTACGACATATTTGATTCATCAAATGAAGGAATTGGAAGATGCTTCATGGCCAAAGGTCCAAAGGTAACAAATCTCGAGTATGTTGATTTCAATAGTGATGAAGATTACTTGCTAGGTGATGATGATTTACTTGTTGACAACTCTAGTGATGAATACTATGATGAAACGTCAATTAATCATGCTAATCAAGATAAAACGAATGACAATGATAAGGAGAAGATTGAGTTTCTAACTAAAGAACTAAACACTCTTAAGTTAGCTCATGAAACTATCTTCGAATATCATCGAGAACTTTTAAGGGCTCATGAGAAGTTACGCTTTCAAAAGCTCAATCTTGAGCAAGAGCATGAGTTCTTAAAATCAATCAATGATGATCTCCGTAAGAAAAGTTCTTCTTACATTGCCAAGCATTTACTCTTATCTACTTACATGCCTCAAGTCAAGTCAAGTAACAAGTACAAGAAAGATCCTTCCTCTAGTAGTAACAATAATAATGCCAAATCCAATATTGTTGCTTCTAGTAGTTCTCTTGATTCCACTAATGATTCTCTTAGCCAAGTTACACTTGAGCAAGAAAATAGCTTATTGAAGGGAATTATAGAGAAAGGTGTATACAAGAGCCTTGCCGGGAGTAAGCAATTCGAGGAAATTGTACGCAAGCAAGGAAGGCACCGGAAGAATGAAGGTGTTGGTTTTAAACAAAAGTTCAATGCCAATGGAGTTGATTGGGAAGAAGATCAATACCCCAAGACGAAGTTTGTTCCTCAACAAGAGAAGTATGATCCTACTTCCTTCAAGGGAACACAAGCACAAGATGATCTTCCAGCACAAGACCACAAGAACAAAGGCAAGGACAAGCTTCAAGAGGAGATTGATGCATTTGAAGAAGCACCTAAGGCCTTGGTCAAGTGGGTTCCCAAGACTACGTCAAGTTCTACTTCATCAAGTACGACTACAACTCCAAGGATTCCCATCAAGATGATGTGGATCCCGAAGAAGAAGAACTAGAGATTTCTTGAGGGTGACTCTGCCAACGTTTTTCACTCATATCGTTATGGCAAGGACAAGTGCAATCAACTTCCACATCTTGCAGTAGTTCAAGGAGTCACAAACCCTCATGTTGGTAAGGCAAGGGACAAGTTAACCTAATGATTTCATGGACATCATCTTGTGTATGCATCACTCTATGTCTATGGATATTCTTGTTTGTTCCTTGTGGGACTAACCCATGCAGGTATGTTGAAAGTGCAACTCACTCCAAAGGATTGCTCCAAATGATCTACATCAACATTGAGCATCCACATCTTCAACACCTACATGAAGTCATCATCGACAAAACCCAAGGTTAGTTCATCCCTCTAAAAGGGGATCTCACATCTAGGGGGAGCTTAACTCTAAGAATTGAGTCAAAGCAACTCTAATGGTGTGAACACAACAATGCATTATGTAAAAGTGGTAACCCCACCTGAGATTAAACGAAGAGTATGACCTATGATCAAATGTTCTCATTTGACTCCTAAGTCAATATACTCATATATAGATGACCTAGTCATCGCCAATTATTTGATAGATGCTAGAATTGGTTGTGCATGCTTTGCCCTTTCATTTGCCATTCTATTGTGTGAGCATGTTGGTTGCATATTTTACTCATTCGAGGACATCCACTTGTTGCTTTGATTGTTTGGGTTCTTTTTCTTTTTGTCAAGTGGATGGACAAGCATGCCTAAGAACCTTCTCTAGCTATCTATGCTTTTCTCGTCTCAAACTCTATTCATGCTACATCACAAAATTTGATCAAGTCAGATTCGAACCACTCTGTGTGAGGAGCACTCGTAGTCCTCGATTCGTCATAGACTTAAAGTTCCAAAACTTCTTTGTGATTCTCGGTCTGACCGACTCCTCCATTTCGGTCCTACCGAGATCACTAAGTCGATCTAGGTTTTCAATCTCGGTGCAACCGATTTGAACTTTTCGGTCACACTGAGTTGCTGTAACTGTATACAATTATGCATCTCGGTGCCACCGAGTTGTTCCACTCGGTCACACCGACAAGGTCGTGCTATATATACTCATGGGCAAAAATTTGGGAATTTATCCAAACCCCTTGGGCCGCGCATAGCTCGCTCTACCTCCAGGGTCTCCGGATCGTCTCCTCGTCGCCAGCCGCCTCTTGTCGCTGGTCTCCGCCGCTGTCAATGAAATTCACCCCCGCCGTTGCCGCCGTAGCGAGTTCATCGCCATGCTAGGGTATGGACTCGATCACAGTGCTATCCTCGTCTGATTCCTAGCACATTGTGTTCATTATGATTCTTGCCACGATTGAAACACTCCTATCCAGTCAATACAATCCTTAGAATAGATGCGATTTGAAAATTTAGGGTTAGGTTTCCGCCAAAACCATCTCGGACCCACCGAGTTGAAAAACTCAGTCCCACCGATTTGGCTAACGCCATTGCACTAGTAACTCTCAGTCTGACCGAGAATTGCTAATCGGTGTGACCGATTTAGAACTTTGTGAAACCCTAGTAGTCTCGGTGCCACCGAACTGTGACTCGGTCCTACCGAGTTCACCAGTTTAGGTTCCAAAACTGCTTCGGTATCGCTGAGTTTGAAAATCGGTTGATCCGAAATGCTTTCTGTGGAAAACTAAACTGAGTTTTTGAATCATTCTTTTGCAAAAATCTCTGCATTTTGTGATGCTCATCCATATTCTATCTCATCTATAACTATTCAAAGGGTCAGCAGGCAGTGATTTCAGCATGTCAGACCAAAGTGATAGTCAGAACAAGTCAGAACAGCAGATTCACATGAGTGAGGGCACTAGTCCCTCAAGCACTTCAGATGATGGCAGCAGGAGCACCCCAAGCAATCTGCCTAAAGCTGCCACCAGGACAAGGAAGAAGAGAACCTCAGAATCTGAGGATGAGGATTATATGGCAGAAGAAGATGAGGCTACTTCCAAGAAGGTAGTGCTCAAAAAGGAGTATGGGTCAGCAAAGAACACAAAGCCTGGACTCAATAGGTAGGTTCCTGCCAAGAGGACACCTATGCTGAAGGTCAGAGGATCAACACAAGTACCTGAAAAACCTGATCCCAAAGAGCCAGCTGCAGAAGGAAAGAAAAGGAAGGAAAGGGTCAAAAAGACCATGGCCAGAGTGATTGAAAAGCCTTCCATGATGGAAGAAGAAGAGGAAGAAGAGGTTGCTGCACCAGCACCCAAGGCACAAAAGCTAATGGGTGTTGCTATAAAGTCAGGGGCTGCAACATCAAAGCCCAAAGAAGCACCCAAAGCTACCCCCAAGCCCTAGTGCCTGAAGTTGCTGATGAGGTACATGATGAAGGACAAGTCCTGAGGAAGCTAAAGCCCAACATTCCAGACCACAATGATGCTCATCCTGTGGCTGAGGACATGAATATCAGGAGAGACTCAGGGTTGAGGCTACGGAGAATGACAGATCCATATGCCACCAGGAGAAGGACTGCTGTTGATTACAGGTTCCATACAAAGGAACAACAAGACTTCTATGAGACAATCTTGTTGGACAAGAAGCCCATAGTGTGTGATATGAGGTGGGTCGACTGGACCTACATGAAGGAAAATGAGGAACACTATCCTGGAGTGCAAGACAGTTTTGTTGCTTGTGGAGTTGCAGATTTTGTTGGGCAGAAGCTCACCAACTGGAATGATGAACTCATTATGCAATTCTACTCCACAGCACATATCTATCAAGATGGGAGGATAGTTTGGATGTCTGAAGGTACGAGGTACCAGTCAACAATTGAGGAATGGGCCAATCTGATCAATGCCCCAAAGGAGAGTGAAGATGACTTGGATGTCTATGCCAAGAGGAAGATGGATCACAATTCTATGTCACATATGCACAAGGAGATCCCAAAAAAATCTCTTGAGACTTTCAAGTTTGGGTCAGTCCATTTTCTTCTGTCAGGGATGCCAACGATCAACTGGATCCTAAGGCACACTCTTTTGCCCAAGTCAGGTGACCACAACATGATTAGAGGGCATGGTATCAACTTGCTGCACTTGTTTGATGTGCCACAAAAATTCAAGGTCATGAGCCTCATTGTTGAGACCATTAAGAGGACAGCAGCAGACCAGAAGAGAAGTTGTGGATATGCCCCACAGATTCAGGACTTGATTAACTCAAAGATGGGCATAGGAAAATATCTATTGGATAAGGAACATTTTGCTATCTATCCAGGCTTTGAGGATAATCAAGTTGTAATGAATGAGAATGAACCATCATCAGTACGAGCTCAAGAGAAGAAGGAGAAAGCAAAGAGAGAGAAGGCTGCCAAGATGCCAACTCAAGAGGAGGAATCTGAGTACTTTTTGAAGAACAAGCAGGAGCAGCTTGGTTACTTGATATCATCAACACTTAGGATTGAGAAGGGGTTGGCCACCCTAACTCAAAACCAGGAGAGCCTGGAAAGAATCATGGAACAAAAATTCTATAATATAGATGTCAAAGTAACTAAGATTCAGTCAGTTGTGGAGCAGCTTCAGGATGACATGCAGGAGAGGAAGGGCAAGACAACCACTGATGCATTTGCCAGAGTGCCTAGAGCTCAGAGGTCAGCTGCAGTGCCTGTGACAGACACTAGAGCCACATCATCTACACCAGCTACAGCTCCTACAGCTCTAGTGCAACCAGCTCTAGCACCACCTCCTCCAGCTCCATCCACATCAACTGAAGCCTTCGTCCAAGGAGCCATCTCTACACCACCACCTGAAGATCAAGCCTGAGAGTCGATCTAGCACTATGCATTTTCTATGAACTTTTTGGTAACTTGTTCCCAAAGGGGGAGAAAAATGTATAGATCATAGGCTTCGAGAGAGAGAGTGTTGCTTTTGTTCTCTCTTGCTTTGGTGGTTAAACTTTGTTTGCTTTTGATTGCTTGAGATACTATGCTATTACCTATGAGACATTGATGATCATGTGCTTGATCATAAGCTACACTTATGCTTGTTAAATGATGTTATCTTACCTATCCTTTTATGATCATTCGCTTTGCTTGGTGATGAGTGCATGTATTCAATCTTTATTATTTTGAGCGTCCACCAAGATCTATGTGACATGGAAGAGTAAACCATGAACCTAATTCCTTGTGCATTTGCAGTC
The DNA here is from genome assembly GCF_002162155.2 of Triticum dicoccoides. NCBI lineage: Eukaryota > Viridiplantae > Streptophyta > Magnoliopsida > Poales > Poaceae > Triticum > Triticum dicoccoides. Next base: position 668,245,971 of record NC_041391.1, on the reverse strand, counting down.
CAAAGAAAATTTTAAACTATGCACTAATTTAGGGGGAGCTCTTGCTTATCACATACTTCTCAAAGCGACGATGTTTTTCAATCTTATTATCATTTGTCGAAGCTTTGATCTATATGTTCTCATCAATTACCAAAAAGGGGGAGATTGAAAGTGCAACTATCCCTAGGTGGTTTTGGTAATTCATAACAACATATATCTCATTGAGCTAATGCTATTCCAAGACTATTATTTCAGGAAAGCTCAATGAATGTCATGGCATGGATGATGAAAATGGATCCCTCAAAATATCAAGGACAAAGGATTGGCTCAAGCTCAAAAGCTCAAGACTCTTCATTTTACATTTTAGTGATCCAAGATCACATTGAGTCTTAATAAAAAGCAAATACTATCAAGGATGGATGAGGTGTTTCTTAATGAGCCTCTTGCTTCAAGTGCTTAGTGATATGCTCCAAATACCCTCAACTACTTTCTCACATACTCATATGACCTAAACACAAAGTCAAAATCGGTCACACCGATTCTTTCTATCCGGCGCCACCGAGTTCAAATGTCATAGCCACTGCCACAAACCCTAGGCAAATCGGTCTCACCGATAGGGATCTCGGTCTCACCGAGATGGGATTGTAATATCTCTGTTTCCCTTCGTAACATTTCGGTCTAACCGAAGTGAGCGATCGGTCCCACCGAGATTGGAATGTAAACTCCTTGTTTCCCTTTCGTAACATTTCGGTCTCACCGAAATGAGCGAATCGGTCCCACCGAGTTTACCTGACCAATTCTCTGGAAAGCTTATTACCAAAATCGGTCTCACCGAGTTTGTGTAATCGGTCTTACCGAGATTACGTTATGCCCTAACCCTAACCATATCGGTCCTACCGAGTTGCATGTCGGTCCCACCGAAAATCCTAACGGTCACTAGGTTTACTAAATCGGTCCGACCGAGTCTGTTGAATCGGTCCCACCGAGTTTGGTAAATTGTGTGTAATGGTTAGATTTTGTGTGGAGGCTATCTATACCCCTCCACGTCCTCTTAATTCATGGAGAGAGCCATCAGAACAAACCTACTCTTCCAACTTACCCTTTCTGAGAGAGAACCACCTACTCATGTGTTGAGGCCAAGATATTCCATTCCTACCATATGAATCTTGATCTCTAGCCTTCCCCAAGTTGCTTTCCACTCAAATCTTCTTTCCACCAGATCCAAATCCTATGAGAGGGAGTTGAGTGTTGGGGAGACTATCATTTGAAGCACAAGAGCAAGGAGTTCATCATCAATGCACCATTTGTTACTTCTTGGAGAGTGATGTCTCCTAGATTGGCTAGGTGTCACTTGGGAGCCTCCGACAAGATTGTGGAGTTGAACCAAGGAGTTTGTAAGGGCAAGGAGATCGCCTACTTTGTGAAGATCTACCGCTAGTGAGGCAAGTCCTTCGTGGGCGACGGCCATGGTGGGATAGACAAGGTTGCTTCTTCATGGACCCTTCGTGGGTGGAGCCCTCCGTGGACTCACGCAACCGTTACTCTTTGTGGGTTGAAGTCTCCATCAACGTGGATGTACGATAGCACCACCTATCGGAACCACGCCAAAAACATATGTGTCTCCAATTGCGTTTGAATCATCCAAACCCTTCCCTTTACTTTCTTGCAAGTTGCATGCTTTAATTTTCGCTGCTCATATATGCTTTGCAGGCTTGCATAAATTGTGTGATGATTGCTTGACTTGTCCAAAGATTGCTAAAATCTGCCAAACTCTAAAATTGGGAAAAGGCTAAGTTTTTAATTTGTCAAGTAGTCTAATCACCCCCCCCTCTAGACATACTTCAAGGTCCTACAGTCCCACCTGTCAGTTTGCATAGTGAAAGGTCAGATAAACACAAATTTATGCAGGCGCGACAAGGCTCCAACCCGTGCGCGGGAATCACCTAGTTGTGTATGTGTCTGTCAGGGCCTGATGTGTGCGCATGCACATGTAGGTTGAGCACTTGAGCGTGAGAGTGTGTGTTGGTCGTGTGGTGTACTGGTGTGTGCATGCATGCATGCGTGTGTGCGTGTGAGTGTTGCGTGCGTGCGTGGCTGCGTGTGTACGTGTGAGTGTTGCGTCCGTGCGTGGGTGCATGTGTTTTTGTGAGTGTTGCAGGGGTGCAGTTCGTGTGCATGCGTGTGTGTGTATAGTCACCACACCAGCTCCTGTGTGTTAAAACAGACGGCTCGGCATACCAATACAAGGCCACCTTGTCCGCTGTGCCCGCGGTCTTGACTTCGAACCAACGTCCAAATATTTTTTTGTCATTTGTTTTCATTCTTACTAGCAAGATCGTGTGTTGCACGTAACATCAAGATGCATTTATATCACTTGTTTATCTTGTGAGAGAAAAGGATGAATGAGGGAAGGCCTTATTTGCAAATGTGGAGAGGTCTGTGGGTACCTTTTCACAAAATTGCCATAGTTTCTTTCCTATCCATCAGATATAAATCAGACGGCCTATATTGCAGGATGGCAGGCACACCATCATCACCAACTCTGTTTTTTATAAGAGTGTATTTTATGTATTTTATAAGAGTGTAGATGTAGAGTAGATACAAGTCAATAGGTGGGCGCGATGGTAGTGAGATAATGTGAGACAACACTAGAGGTGCCACGTGGAGCGTTTAACTAGTCAACTCGTCATGTCATGAGCAAATACAGTGTTGTACGGTGAGCCCGTGGCTGTATAATAACCACTAAACGTAAATGGTGACCGTAATGAGTGGATTCTGAAGTCCAATGTATGTATCGTGCTTTCGCTTCAAATACAATGATCGTCATTGCATATATCGCGAGAGAAAGATTAAACGTGCGTGAATTTTCTGGGGGCTTACTTTTAGAGGACCTGGAGATAGTTTTGTGTGCATACGTGAAAGGGGCGTACAGGGGGGTATGCGATGGAGAGCGAGATGCTCTTCGTTTCTATTTATTATGACTAACTCTGTATATAGTATAAAAATATACAAATTCACAATGTGGAATAAATATCATTGTGGGCACCATGCAATGCAAATTAGCGTTTGTACTCCTCCATATAACTTTGTAATGTTGTATATATCTAGAAACTCTAAAATAATTTTTTGGCCACACTTTATTCAAAAAGAATGTTTTATGCGAAATAAACGTGAAGAGAGGGCTTTTTAGATCAATGGGGTACGTGATGTAACATGTGTGAATGTGTAGTTGATGCATTTGGCGGGGCCTAGAGAGGTATGTGTTGGAAATATGCCCTAGAGGCAATAATAAAATGGTTATTATTATATTTCCTTGTTCATGATAATTGTCTATTGTTCATGCTATAATTGTATTAACTGGAAACCGTAATACATGTGTGAATACATAGACCACAACATGTCCCTAGTGAGCCTCTAGTTGACTAGCTTGTTGATCAATAGATGGTTATGGTTTTCTGACCATGGATATAGAATGTCATTGATAACGGGATCACATCATTAGGAGCATGATGTGATGGATAAGACCCATTCCTAAGCATAGCACAAGATCATGTAGTTCGTTTGCTAAATCTTTTCTAATGTCAAGTATCATTTCCTTAACCATGAGATTGTGCAACTCCTGGATACAGTAGGAATGCTTTGGGTGTGCCAAATGTCACAACGTAACTGGGTGGCTATAAAGGTGCACTACGGGTATCTCCAAAAGTGTCTGTTGGGTTGGCATGAATCAAGACTGGGATTTGTCACTCCGTGTGACGGAGAGGTATCTCTGGGCCCACTCGGTAGGACATCATCATAATGTGCACAATGTGATCAAGGAGTTGATCACGGGATTATGTGTTACGGAACGAGTAAAGATGCTGGCCATAACGAGATTGAACAAGGTATCGGTATACCAACGATCGAATCTCGGGCAAGTACTATACCGGTAGACAAAGGGAATTGTATACGGGATTGATTGAATCCTTGACATCCTGGTTCATCTGATGAGATCATCGTGGAACATGTGGGAGCCAACATGGGTATCCATATACCGATGTTGGTTATTGGCCGGAGAGTTGTCTCGGTCATGTCTTCATGGTTCCCGAACCCGTAGAGTCTACACTCTTAACGTTCGATGACGTTAGGGTTATAGGGAAAGTATGCACGCGGTTACCGAATGTTGTTCGAAGTCCCGTATGAGATCCCAGACGTCGCGAGGAGTTCCTGAATGGTCCATAGGTAAAGATTGATATATAGGAAGTGAGGATTTGGCCACGGAAGTGTTCCGGGCATCACTGGCACTACTAGGAAAAGGCCTACTAATGGCGCACCTAATTTGACCATTAATGGCGCATTAGTGGTGTGTCATTAGTGCCACGCCATTAGTATATTTTACTAATGGCGCACCACTGGTGCGCCATTAGTATCTGGTATACTAATGGCGGACCTCAGATGCGCCATTAGTATGCCTCCCAGGGGGCCATGTATACCCAGGTGCTTTGGCATACTAATGGCGCACAACAACAAGATGCGCCATTAGTAACTTCGGCATACTAATGGCGCACTGTTTAATGATGCGCCATTATTATCCTTTGCATACTTATGGCGCACTATGATGTGATGCGCCATTAGTATGAATATTAGGTTTTTTTTATTTTTTTATTTTCTGTTTTTTGCACAGGTTACAAAATGTATAATTGGACAAAATATAGACAGCACACATCAACAACAGATTCATCGAATACAATAGAAGATTAGTCTCTGAATACAATTCATCATATTAGTCTCCGAATACAATTCATCATATTAGTCTCCGAATTGAAAAGACCGAACAAAGATAGAACATTATATTACAAGTCTCGAGACCGCGAGTAGCGAGTTTGTCTTCACATTACAAGTCGATATCGATCATCTAAACTACCATCACATAGAAGAGAGCTGCGGTCATCACGATGAGCATCATCACGATGAAACTCGTCTTCATCCGGTTCCTCCAACGCTCCCTCACCTCTCCCGCTAGATAGCGGGCGTATCTAGATTCGGCCTCGGCCCTAGTGGTGTACCCTTTGTAACTGTTACCGCTGAATCGGTGAACCTGTCTCCGACACTCCTCCCAGTTGTCGTAGACTCCGGGAAGCTTACCCTTGTACACGACATACGAAGGCATCGCTATGCACTAGCCAAACGAAACGTTAGTACCAATTCACAGACAATACGTAAGCAATATATAAGTATGCAATAGAACGATCGGAAGAGAAAAGCAAGACATTAATAGCATCGTTTACATCTAAGTTGAACGACTCTCGAAACCAAAGAGACATACTACTAGTTCATTAAAGTTTAATTACAACATGAGCCAATCGATGTTTCAGAACTAGACACAGCATCACTGCTTTCGACTCGAGTCAAGGGACCGGAGCGTGGATGAAGCCGCCGTCTATCGTGGGAGTCATGAAATAACGGGCGTTGTCAGCCTGCATTTGTAGCATTGTGTCGATGTCACTGTTGGACGGTTGATTTCTGAGGTAGAACTGCCCCGAGGTACGAAGGACATCTTGATGGATGATTTCCGCAAACTCCGACTGGATGCGAAAGAATTATTGTCTGATGTCCGCGTCCTAGATTGCCGACATGCTCGCGGCCCAATCTTTGAGTTTACTCGGTAGCAGAAGTTGATGATGGTCCTGTACGATCGCCCGCATGTGATGGATGGCGTAGTAGTCACCCTTCTGACCGCCAGGTGGCTGCTTGACGCAGCAGAACGTCGTATTGTGGGAGAACACGTGCTTGTCGTACTTAGAATAGGCCTGGTGAAGGTGCCTCCAGATTTGGCATAGCCGGGGAGAACATCATCAAGAACCTTCTTGACATTTGTGTAGTCTACGTTCGACTGACGGTCCGGGTCGAAATACGTGGCCATGGAATATTTGGGGCTTAGGAGGATGAGCGTGCAATGTGTGTCACTGCAGAAAACACGGAATGTTAAAAGAAAAACGATCGAAATCTAAGAATTCATATGTTACGGGCCGGTTGAGGGGAGGACTTACTCGGGAAAGTAAGGCACGAGGAAGTTATCCTTATCTTGGTTTGCCAGAATGATGCCTTCGAGGTAACAACTCGTGACTTGCCGGTCCCCAGCGCTGCCCAAGATCTTGGCACGCATGTAGAAGGGGTCGACTATCACGATGTCCGGGGTCTTGTCGCGAATGATCCGCATCTCCATACTCAGAGAAAATAGCCGAACGAAGGTGTAGTGCAGCGGATGAAGGTTCAACATAGCGTGGATGTCATCAAACCGCATGACGATCGTACGCCCGATGGATTTATCCACAAAGCCCTTGCCCTCTGGCACCTTGGCCGCGAAAACCGGGTATGCCACATCCTTCTCTCTGAGATGCAGCTTCTCCAAAGAAAGAACACTGTCATGCAGACTCCGCATAGCACCGGTTGCAGCATTGAGCATATTTGTCGGTAGCATCGCCCTACCCGCCACATGCACCCTCCTCGAGATATCCTTAGGTGGAGGTGGCCCGTCCTGAGCACGGATCGTACTCGGTGCCGGCTGGCTCGCACCCTTGTTAGTCTTTCTTTTGTGTTCCTTCTTCTTCTCCTGTAATGGGACCGAGTTCTACTCACAGACCGCCTTCTTGAGTGTGTTGGGGCTGATAATATTTCGCACCTTGCCTATCTGAGGCTCGGTGAAGTCGGCAGCTGGAGGCGTCTCCTGAGAGCTGAACGGCAGACGACGCCTGTTGCAACTTGGCTTCTCTGCGGTACCAGCTAGATCACGCACGTCTTTTGTTGGGTTGGGTTCTTGAGAAGGAGGCCCCATGAAGTCGCCATCGTACCCATGATCGGCAAAGTACTGATCGACGTTGCCAAATGTATCATCGTCGTCGTCGTTCTGATCCTGTGCCATATGCATGTTTGGATCCAGTGGCATAGGGATGTCCGGCCCCGTTGCGGCGGTCTTGCCATGGGGCCGACTCGACGCCGGCACGACTGGCGGTGTTGTCTTTGGGGTGGTGTCCCCCGCCCCCAAACGAATCTGGCTCTTCGGCCAAAGCAGGGGCCAGCTCAGGCAGGCGGGCGCTGAGGGTCATCAAGTCATCATCGTCGGCCCCGACGGGTCGAATCGGAGGTAACAACTCGTCGCACCCTGGCAGCACCCGAACCAGTTGAACCCTAAACAAGTTGGGTTGCATCTGGGTACCGTGGAACAAGGGGTTGCCCGGTTGAACAATTTTTCCCTTGGCGACATCGACCTACTCGTTGTTCACGAAGTGCAGGAGAGTGCACGGAACGTCGGCGGCGCCCTGCGAAAACATGTAGGGCGTCAGGGATGCCCAGTCAAAGGCAAGGAGATGAAGTCCTCGGCCGAGAGAGGCTTAATTAGTTACCGTGATGATGGCGTCGAGCTCGGCTAATGTCGAGGCACTGCCAACGGCGGGCGTGCAGTTGACGGAGGGGCCGCTTGCTGCAGAGGTGCCGGCCGGCGTACACCCGGGTGCATTAAGCTCACGTGCCGGCGTCGGAGACACCAATGCCGCCTCCGCCGGAGACACCAATGGCCCCGCCATCGCATTCTGCGAGTTGCTGGCCGTGAAGCTAGGAATCGGGGGCGGCCCCTGTTGGCCGCCCGCAATCCACGCACTCAACCCCTCGATCAAGGTAGGCACAATGGCGGTGATCGTCGCTCCGAGTTGTTGTTGCACTTGCTCTTGGACAATCTCCGGAATCCGCGCCACCTGTTCCTTGAGTTCTTGAACCTCGTGCGCCTGGCTTTCCGAGCTGGTCTTTTTCTCCTTTCGCCCACCATTGTTATAGTATGACGACCATTTTGTCGACAAGCCTTTGCCGGCCACACGACCACCTGACGTCGGCTTACTGAGCTTATCCTTGTTCTTCATTACATTCAACGCCCTATTTAGAGTGGTGTCCCAAGGGTTGCTCTTAGTCGACCCCGCGCTATTGCTTTCAGTCGCCTGCGGAAGGAATGTGAACCATTTAGAAATTTAGCTTCATTAATTAGAATGCAACCATATGGAGCTAATTATGCGGGGGTGTATTCCTTACCAGAACAAGCTCAAGCGCCCTGGTCTTCGGATCCGTGGTAAGCTCCTTTGTTTTCGGGTCCTTCTTGTACCGGGCCCTGACAAAGTTCCTGGTCTGCTTGTCACCGTATTTATCGAAGAGGGGCGGTAGGCCTTGCTCGGCACGGTCCGCCTCCTCCTTGTCCCATATAGGCTCTGCCACTCTGTAACCGCCGGGACCGAGTGTGTGTTCCCCTAAGTTCAGCTCCCTCATTTTTTTATAAGACAGTAATAATTTTTTTAAAAATATCATCAAACAGTAATGCCGGTGGAGCGGGGGAGGGTGCGGGGGGTGCGGGGGGTCG
>NC_041391.1:668187158-668237211 GCF_002162155.2 Triticum dicoccoides | reverse complement strand
CGGTGGACCGGGGGGTGCTCGGCGGCGAGGGGGACCGGATCTGGCGAGGTGGGATAGCGATCGAGATGGAGGGGGATCGAGATCGAGTGTCCATGAAATTTAAAAATATTCATGATAGTTCAAAAAGTGCCCATGAAATACAATCGAGAAATGAAGGCTACGATTTAAATACAATCGATCTTAGCTAGCTATCTGTTCACAATCTTCTTGCCCTTCTTTTTCGCAAATGGAGTTCTTCTGTGGAACGGACGTCCTTTAGGTAGGGTGGTCCTGCTTCTTCTTGTGGTGTATGCTGCTACTTCATCATCGTCGTCATGTTCGATCCTCGGGTCGCCGTACTTGTCGAAGTCTTGCTCATTGGCTACTCCATCCATTCTGATGATCTTCCTTTTGCCTCTCCTCACGACAACACGACTGGGCTTTGACGGGTCGGTAATGAAGAAGCATTGGTCAACTTGGGAAGCCAGTACCCATGGCTCATTGTTCGCGGTGACGTTCGCGCCCACGGTCTTGGATTTGGCTTCGGGTATAACCATGGTGGTGAAATACCAGTCTTCTTTTAGGACGCTCTTCGCCCATCTGACATGGAACATCGGGACCTTCTCTCCAGCATAGCTCAGCTCCCAGATCTCCTCGATCCTTTCGTAGTATCGGTCCTTGTCATTACCGGTGTCGGATTCCATCGTTACCCCAGAGTTCTGATAACCATCGCTCTTCATGTCCTTGGCCTCGGTGTAGAATGTGTAGCCGTTGATATCGTACGCCTCATAGATCATCAGGTTGTGTTCGGCGCCCTGTGACAAGGCGAATATGAGTTGTTCTTCCACGGAAGAATCCTCATGTAAAGGGTACGACAGAAGCTTCTTCTTGAACCAACGCGTGAAACATGAGTTGTGCTCTTTGATTATATCTCCGTCCATCCTCTGTTGGCCTTGGTCATTGTACGTCTTCTTAATAAAGGTTTTGTGCTCTACCACCCAAGGATCGACCACGTCTATGTGTTGTAGCGCGACTAGGTTTGCTCTTTCAAAGTCGGCGAGCCGACCCTCTAAGTCGACATGCATTTCGCGGCGACCCTCACGGTGACCCCATCCAGCGAGCCTGCCGAGGTGCCTGTTGATGGGTAGACCAACGGGGTTCTCGATGCCTAGATAATTCGTGCAGTAGGAGATGCACTCTTCGGTCAGAAAGCCCCTGGCTATACTTCCCTCTGGACATGACATGTTGCGAACGTATCCTTTGATGACACCATTCATCCTTTCGAATGGCATCATGCTGTGCAGGAACGTCGGCCCGAGTTGGATGATATCCTCCACTATATGGACCAGCAGATGCACCATAACGTCGAAGAATGCGGGCGGGAAGTACATCTCAAGCTCGCATAGTATCACCACGATCTCTTCCTGTAGCCTTCTGAGTTGCCTCACGCCAATTGACTTCCGAGAGATGACGTCGAAAAAGTTGCATAAGCCAAATAGTGTTTCACGGACGTGCGCGTCCATGATCCCACGGATTGCAACTGCAAGTATCTGCGTCATCAGCACGTGATAGTTGTGAGACTTCATCCCACTGAACTTCTGCTTCGCTAGGTCTAGGTATCTGCTTATCTTCCCCGCGTAACCGTAAGGAAGTTTTACTCCTAGGAGGCAGGTGAAAAACTGCTTGATCTCCTCCTGACATAGAGTGAAGCACGCGGGAGGGTAGTCATTTCTGGTCTTCTTGGCCTTTTTGCCTTTGCGACGACTTACTGTGTCCTGCTTCGCCTCATCATCATCATCATCATCATCATCATCATCATCATCATCATCATCATCATTAGCGTGAAGCTCCTGCCTGATGCCCATTGATTTCAAGTCTGCCCTTGCTTTCGGCCCATCTTTGGTCATCTCTGGCATGTTGAGTAGGGTACCAAGCAGACTCTTGCACACGTTCTTCGTGATATGCATGACATCAAGGCTGTGAGGCACACGGTGGATCTTCCAGTACGGCAAGTCCCAGAAAATAGACCTCGTTTTCCATACCTTCAGCAGCGGCTCTGGCGCCTTTCGCTTCTTTCCCGGCTCTGGCGCCTTTTGCTTCTTTCCCGGCAGTGGGCAGTCTTTCCAATTTTTCAACAGCTTGTCTATTTCCTCGCCGCTCCTCGTACACGGGGGTTTTTGGGGTTCGGTTTCACCATCGAACAGATCCTTGCGTTTCCTCCACGGGTCATCGTCACGAAGCCACCTTCGATGTCCCATGAACACGGTTTTCGAAGACCCAGGATCTCTATCTAGCTGGCGATACGTTGTGTCATCCATGCACCTTACGCATCCAGAAAATCCGTGGACTACCTGCCCCGCGAGATATCCGTAACCAAGATAGTCGTGCACCGTCGTGAGCAGTGCGGCTCTCATAGGGAAATATTCTTTCTCTGCGGCGTCCCACGTATTGGCTGGCGTTTTCCACAGTGTGTCAAGCTCCTCTTTCAGCAGCCCCAGATACAGATTGATGTTGTTCCCTGGTTGTTTCGGTCCTTCAATTAGCATACTCATGTGAATGTACTTCCTCTTCATGCACAACCAGGGGGAAGGTTGTACATCCACACAAACACAGGCCAGGTGCTATGTGTGCTTCTCTAGCTGCAAAACGGATTGACTCCATCGGTGCTCGCGCCCAGCATGATGTTCCTTGGATCGTTCCCAAATTCTAGGTCTTCGAAGTTCAACGCTTGCCACTGGCTCGCATCCTTAGGGTGACTCAGCATCTTGTCTTTTTTATCTATCTCCGGATCATTTGCGTCATCTTCTCGCTTCTTCTCCTCCCTATCCGCGTGCCAACGCAGGAGCTTTGCTACCTTAGGGTCCGCGAAATACCGCTGCAGACGAGGAGTGATCGGAAAGTACCACACCCCTTTTCGAGGAGCTTTCTTCCTCTTCTTGTATCGAGTGACGCCGCACACCGGACATATGGTAGACTCCGCGTGCTCGTCCCGATAAATGATGCAATTGTTCATGCACACATGGTATTTCACGTGCGGTAAATCTAGAGGACACAGGATTTTCTTCGCCTCCTCCAAACTGGTCGGGCACTTGTTCCCCTTGGGAAGACGTTCATGCCAGAATGACATGTTCTCGTCGAAGCATGCGTCGGTCATTTTGTGTTTTACCTTCATCTCCAGAGCCATGAGCGTTACTTTCAGGCGGCTATCCTCGGGCCTGCATCCTTCATACAATGGAGTAACCGCGTCTAACTCAAGTTGATCCATCTTGGCTTTCTCTCGGGCGGCAGCTCTTGCGTTATCCGTCTGCTTGAGAAGCAGCTCTTGAATATGAGGGTCCTGCACCCAGCCCATCGATGGTCCAGCGTTGTCTGCTCCGCCAGCATCATCATCTTCATGATCATGCCCGTTGTCTGCTCCGGCATCTTCCTCATCATCATGTCCTGCATCTTCTACACGATGACTGTGTACAGCATCACCGTCGTGATCATCTCCTGGGGATTCTTCGTCTTCTCGCCCGCCCGAGCCGCGGTGGTTGTCTTGCTGCCCTTCCTCATTTCTTGCCCGGCCCACATGGACGACTTCGTAGTCATGTTCATCACCTTGCCACCGATAGCCATCCATGAAACCACGCAAGAGCAGGTGGTCCCGCACCTGCCCGGAATCCGGGTCCGCAATAAGGCTCTTCAGCTTGCATCTTCGACACGGACATCTCCGTCTCGTTCTTTTGAAGCATCTCGACCTTCGCAGACCTCAAAAACCTATTCACGATGCCTTCGGTCATCGTGCGGACCATGGTCGCCTGCGGGGTAGAGCAAAACGATATTTTAGAACCAAGAAAAATTTTGGCATGACTTTCCCTAAAAATAGGACCAAAAAGAATGCTTAATGCCAAAATTCTCGCCGAAACGGAAATGAATCAACATTCCGGAAAAATATTGGGAACTATCGCATTTCAAATACCGGTACACCTCCAAACACAAACACATATGCAACACCACAAACATATGCAACACCACGAACATATATAGATCTAGCTAGGCCATAAAAAGTGCATGTGCACATTGTTGTAGGGAGAACAACATAAATATAGCTTCCCCCTTACTTACCTATCAAAACAAGGTAATTTAACCACTTAATTTGAATGAATCTATGGTGGAAATGAGGTGAAAAAGAGGAGGCACCCAAGACAAGGAGGTGGAGAGAATGAAGTGGGGAGAAAGTGAGTGTGGGTAGGAGAGGCTGTCCAAAATATCTTGTTGCTGCCCACTTACTAATGGCGCACCAACTCGAAATGCGCCATTAGTAACCCAGGTTACTAATGGCGCACCTTCTGGTGGTGCGCCATTAGTAGTTTTGCAAAAAAAACATACTAATGGCACACTGTTCCACAGTGCGCCATTACGAGTTTAAACTAGTAATGGCGCACGGTGGAACAGTGCGCCATTAGTAGTTTTGCAAAAAAAGGAATAAAAAATATAATAAAAAAACAACATTAGTGGCACACTTTCCGACAGGTACGCCATTACTAGTTACAACTAGTAATGGTGCACTGAGTCTGGATGTGCCATTAGTATGTTTGGACAGGCGCACTAGTTCAAAAAAATTGATACTAATGGCGCACCTTGGGCCATGTGCGCCATTAGTAGTTTCAACTCTAATGGCGTATCAGAAGGTGGTGCGCCATTAGTATATACTAATGGTGCACCGCTTGTCTGGTGCGCCATTAGTGTCAATCCCATCTATAGCCTTTTTTTCTAGTAGTGCGGTAATGTACCGGGACCACCGGAAGGGTTCGGGGGTCCACAGGGAGGGGCCACCAGCCCAGAGGCCTACGTGGGCCAATAGTGGGAAGGGACTAGCACCTAGGTGGGCTGGGGCACCTCCCACCAAATCCCAAGGCGCCATCAAGAGGAGAGGGGGCAAACCCTAGGGGCAGATGGGCCCTAAGGCCCACCCTAGGTGCGCCCCCCTCTCTCTCTCCCCCCTTGGCCGCCACCCAGATGGGATCTGGGGGCTGCCGCCACCACTAGGGAGGGAACCCTAGGTAGGGGCGCAGCCCCTCCTCTCCCCCTTTATATACTTGAGGTATGGGGGCTGCCCAACAGAGGATTTTGATCTTCCTCTTAGCGCAACCCTACCTCTATCCCTCCTCGTCTCTCGTAGTGCCTAGTGAAGCCCTGCTGGAGTACCGCGCTCCTCCACCACCACCACGCCATCATGCTACTGCTGGAAGGAGTCTTCCCCAACCTCTCCCTCTCTCCTTGATGGATCAAGGCATGGGAGACGTCACCGGCCTGCACATGTGTTGCACGCGGAGGCACCGTTCTTCGGTGCTTAGATCAGATTCGGCCGCGATCTGAATCTCTTAGTTAACGACTCCACCGACCGCGTTCTTGCAACGCTTCCGCATCGCGATCTTCAAGGGTATGAAGATGCACTCCCCTCTCTCTTGTTGCTAGTTTCTCCATAGATAGATCTTGGTGATGCGTAGAAAATTTTGAATTTCTGCTACGTTCCCCAACAGTGGCATCATGAGCTAGGTCTATTGCATAGATTCTATGCACAAGTAGAACACAAGTAGTTGTGGGCGTTGGTTTGTTCAATTTGCTTACCGTTACTAGTCCTATCTTGATTCGGCGGCATCATGGGATGAAGCGGCCCGGACCGACCTTACACATATGCTTACGTGAGACAGGTTCCACCGACTGACATGCACTTGTTGCATAAAGGTGGCTAGCGGGTGCCAGCCTCTCCCACTTTAGTCGGATCGGATTCGATGAACAGGGTCCTTGCGTAGGTAAGTAGGTAAGAAACGTTGTGGCTTTTGCGTAGGTAAGAAACGTTCTTGCTAGAAACCCATAGCAGCCACGTAAAACATGCAACAACAATTAGAGGACGTCTAACTTGTTTTTGCAGGGTATGCTATGTGATGTGATATGGCCAAAAGAATGTGATGAATGATATGTGATGTATGAGATTGAACATGTTCTTGTAATAGGAATCACGACTTGTATGTCGATGTGTATGACAACCGGCAGGAGCCATAGGAGTTGTCTTAATTTATTGTATGGCCTGTGTGTCATTGAAAATGCCATGTAATTACTTTACTTTATTGCTAAACCGTTAGCCATAGTAGTAGAAGTAATAGTTGGCGAGACAACTTCATGAAGACAGAATGATGGAGATCATGATGATGGAGATCATGGTGTCATGCCGGTGACGAAGGTGATCATGTCGTGCCTCAAGATGGAGATCAAAGGCGCAAGATCATGTTGGCCATATCATGTCACTTTATGATTTGCATGTGATGTTTGTCATGTTTACATCTTATTTGCTTAGAACAACGGTAGCATAAATAAGATGATCCCTCATTAAAATTTCAAGAAAGTGTTCCCCCTAACTGTGCAGTGTTGCGAAAGTTCGTTGTTTCCAAGCACCACGTGATGATCGGGTGTGATAGATTCTAACGTTCACATACAATGGGTGTAAGCCAGATTTACACACGCAAAAGACTTAGGTTGACTTGACGAGCCTAGCATGTACAGACATGGCCTCGGAACACAAGAGACCGAAAGGTCGAACATGAGTCATATAGTAGATACAATCAACATGGAGATGTTCACCGATGATGACTAGTCCGTCTCACTGATGATCGGACACGCCTAGTTGACTCGGATCATGTATCACTTAGATGACTAGAGGGATGTTTATCTGAGTGGGAGTTCATTAGATGAACTTAATTATCATGAATATAGTCAAAAGGACTTTGCAAATTATGTCGTAGCTTGCGCTTTAGTTCTACTATTTAAGATATGTTCCTAGAGAAAATTTTAGTTGGAAGTTGATAGTAGCATGCAATTATGCGGACTGGGTTCGTATACTGAGGATTGTCCTCATTGCTGCATAGAAGGCTTATGTCCGTAATGCACCGCTCAGTGTGCTGAACCTCAAGCACCGTTTGTGGATGTTGTGAACATCTGACATACACGTTTTGATGACTACGTGATAGTTCAGTGCATAATGTTAAACGGTTTAGAATTGAGGCAGCGAAGACATTTTTTGAAATGTCGCAGAACATATGAGATGTTCCAAGAGCTGAAATTAGGATTTCAGGCTCGTGCCCACGTCAAGAGGTATGAGGCCTCCGACAAGTTTCTTAACCTGCAAACTAAGGGAGAAAAGCTCAATCATTGAGCATGTGCTTAGATTGTCTGAGTACTACAATCACTTGAATCGAGTGGGAGTTAATCTTCCAGATCAGATAGTGATGGTTCTCCATAGTCACTGCCACCAAGCTATTAGAGCTTTGTGATGAACTATAACATATCAGGGATAGACATGATGATCCTTGAGCAATTCGCGATGTTTGACACCGCGAAAGTAGAAATCGAGAAGGAGCATCAATTGTTGATGGTTAGTAAAACAACTAGTTTCAAGAAGGGAAAGGGCAAGAAGGGATACTTCATGAGACGACAAATCAGTTGCTGCTCTAGTGAAGAAACCCAGGGTTGAACCCAAACCCGAGACTAAGTGCTTCTGTAATGAGGGAACGGTCACTGAAGTAGAACTACCTAGATACTTGGTAGATGAGAAGGCTCGCAAGGTTGACAGAAGTATATTGGATATACATTGTATTAAATGTGTACTTTACTAGTACTCCTAGTAGCACCAGGGTATTAAGATAATGGTTCGGTTGCTAAGTGTTAGTAACTCGAAACAAAAGAGCTACGGAATAAACGAAGACTAGCTAAAGGTGAGATGACGATGTGTGTTGGAACTGTTTCCAAGGTTGATGTGTTCAAGCATCGCCTACTCCCTCTACCATCGAGATTGGTGTTAAACCTAAATAATTGTTATTTGGTGTTTGCGTTGAGCATAAACATGATTGGATTATGTTTATCGCAATACGGTTCATTTAAGGAGAATAATGGTTACTCTGTTTATTTGAATAATACCTTCAACGGTCTTGCACCTAAAATGAATGGTTTATTGAATCTCGATCGTAGTGATACACATGTTCGTGCCAAAAGATATAAGATACTAATGATAGTACCACATACTTGTGGCCCTACCACTTAAGTCATATTGGTATAAAACGCATGAAGAATCTCCATATTGATGGATCTTTGTACTCACTCGTTTTTGAAAAGATTGAGACATGCGAACCACGTCTATTGGTATATACGCATGAAGAAACTCCATGCAGATGGATCGTTTGGACTCACTTGTTTTTGAATCACTTGAGACATGTAAATCACACCACATGGGCAAGATGACTGAACGGCCTCATTTTTAGTGAGATGGAACAAGAGAGCAACTTGTTGGAATTAATACATTTGACGTGTGCAATCCAATGAGTGCCGAGGCACGCAGTGAATATCGTTATGCTCTTACTTCACAGATGATTTGAGTAGATTCTTAGTATATTTACTTGATGAAACACAAATCTGAATTATTGAAAGGTTCAAGTAATTTCAGAGTGAAGTTGAAGATCGTCGTGACAAGAGGATAAAATGTCTATGATATGATCATAGAGATAAATATCTGAGTTACGAGTTTGGCACACAATTAAGACATTGTGGAAATTGTTTCACAACTAATACCGCCTGGAACACCATAGTGTGATGGTGTGTTCGAACATCGTAACTGCACCCTATTGGATATGGTGCATACCATGATGTCTCTTATCGATTTAACACTATCGTTTATGGGTTAGGCATTAGAAACAACCACATTCACTTTAATAGGGCACCACACAATTCCATTAAGATGACACCGTATGAACTATGGTTTAGAGAAACCTAAGCTATCATTTCTTATAAAGTTTGGGGCTGCGACGCTTATGTGAAAAAGTTTCAGGCTGATAAGCTCGAAC
The DNA here is from genome assembly GCF_002162155.2 of Triticum dicoccoides. NCBI lineage: Eukaryota > Viridiplantae > Streptophyta > Magnoliopsida > Poales > Poaceae > Triticum > Triticum dicoccoides. The sequence continues at coordinate 668,228,356 of NC_041391.1, read as the reverse complement.
CCAAAGAGGATAAATGCATCTTCATAGGACACCGAAAAATAGTTGGGTATACCTCTTGTCTCAGATCCGGAAGCAAAAGGGATTGTTTATAGAATCGGGTCCTTTCTCGAGGAAAAGTTTCTCTCGAAAGAATTGAGTCGGAGGATGGTGGAGACTTGATGAGGTTATTGAACCGTCAGTTCAACTAGTGTGTAGCAGGGCACAGGAAGTTGTTCTTGTGGCGCCTACACCAGTTGAAGTGGAAGCTGATGATAGTGATCATGAAACTTCAGATAAAGTCACTACCAAACCTCGTAGGTTGACAAGGACGCGTACTGCTTCAGTGTGGTGCGGTAATCCTGTCTTGAAGGTCATGTTGCTAGACAACAATGAACCTACGAGCTATGGAGAAGCGATGGTGGGCCCGGATTCCGATGAATGGCTCGATGCCATAAAATCCGAGAGAGGATCCATGTATGAAACCAAAGTATAGACTTTGGAAGAACTACTTGATGGTCGTAAGGCTGTTGGGTACAGATGGATTTTAAAAGGAAGACGGACAATGATGGTAAGTATCACCATTAAGAAAGCTCGACTTGTCATTAAGATGTTTTCCGACAAGTTCAAGGAGTTGACTATGATGAGACTTTTTCACTCATAGCTATGCTAAGAGTCTGTTGAAATTATATTAGCAGTTCCTGCATTATTTATGAAATCTTGCAGATAGGATGTCAAAACATTGTTTCCTCAACGATTTTCTTGAGGAAAGGTTGTATGTGATACAACCAGAAGGTTTTGTCAATCCTAAAAGATGCTAACAAGTATGCAAAGCTCCAGCAATCCTTCTAAGGACTGGAGTAAGCATCTCGGAGTTGGAATATATGCTTTGATGAGATGATCAAAGATTTTTGGGTTTATACGAAGTTTATTGGAAACTTGTATTTCCAAAGAAGTGAGTGGGAGCACTATAGTATTTCTGATGAGTATATGTTGTTGACATATTTTTGATCGGAAATGATGTAGAATTTCTGGAAAGCATATAGGGTTATTTGAAAAGTGTTTTTCAATGGAATACCTGGATTAAATTACTTGAACATTGAGCATCAAGATCTATAAGGATAGATCAAAAATCGCTTGGTAGTACTTTCAAATGAATACGCACCATGACAAGATTTTGAAGGAGTTCAAAATAGATCGGCAAAGAAGGAGTTCTTGGCTATGTTATAAGGTGTGAGTATTGAGTAAGACTCAAGACCTGACCACAGCTGAAGAGAGAGAAAGGACGAAGGTCATCCCCTATGCTTTAGATGTAGGCTCTACAGTGTGCCTTGCCATGAGTTAGTCAAGGGGTACAAGAGTGATCCAGAAATGGATCACAGGACAGCGGTCAAAGTTATCTTTGTGACTAGTGGACTAAGGAATTTTTCTCGATTATGGAGGTGGTAAAATAGTTCGTCGTAAAGGGTTACGTCGATGCAAACTTTGACAGTAATCGGGATGACTCTGAATAGTAAACCAGATTCATATAGTAGAACAGTTATTTGGAATAGTTCCAAATAGTGCATGGTAGCTGCATCTACAAGATGACGTAGAGATTTGTAAAGCACACATGGATCTGAAAGGTTCAGACCCATTGACTAATAACCTCTCTCACAAGCGAGATATGATCAAACCCCATGGGTGTTGGATTCATTACGATCACATAGTGATGTGAACTAGATTATTGACTCCAGTGCAAGTGGGAGACTGTTGGAAATATTCCCTAGAGGCAATAATAAAATGGTTATTATTATATTTCCTTGTTCATGATAATTGTCTATCATTCATGCTATAATTGTATTAAATGGAAACCGTAATACATGTGTGAATACATAGACCACAACATGTCCCTAGTGAGCCTCTACTTGACTAGCTCGTTGATCAATAGATGGTTATGGTTTTCTGACCATGGCCATAGAATGTCATTGATAACGGGATCACATCATTAGGAGTATGATGTGATGGACAAGACCCAATCCTAAGCATAGCACAAGATCGTGTAGTTCGTTTGCTAAAGCTTTTCTAATGTCAAGAATCATTTCCTTAGACCATGAGATTGTGCAACTCCCGGATACCGTAGGAATGCTTTGGGTGTGTCAAACGTCACAACATAACTGGGTGGCTATAAAGGTGCACTACGGGTATCTCCGAAAGTGTCTGTTGGGTTGGCATGAATCGAGACTGGGATTTGTCACTCCGTGTGACGGAGAGGTATCTCTGGGCCCACTCGGTAGGACATCATCATAATGTGCACAATGTGATCAAGGAGTTGATCACGGGATGATGTGTTACGGAACGAGTAAAGAAACTTGCCATAACGAGATTGAATAAGGTATCGGTATACCGACGATCGAATCTCGAGCAAGTACTATACCGGTAGACAAAGGGAATTGTATACGGGATTGATTGAATCCTTGACATCGTGGTTCATCCGATGAGATCATCGTGGAACATGTGGGAGCCAACATGGGTATCCGATCCCGCTGTTGGTTATTGGCCGGAGTGTTGTCTCGGTCATGTCTGCATGGTTCCTGAACCCGTAGGGTCTACACACTTAAGGTTCGATGATGCTAGGGTTTTAGGGAAAGTATGCACGCGGTTACCGAATGTTGTTTGAAGTCCCGGATGAGATCCCGGACGTCACGAGGAGTTCCGAAATGGTCCAGAGGTAAAGATTGATATATAGGAAGTGAGGATTTGGCCACCAGAGGTGTTTCGGGCCTCACCGGTAATGTACCGGGACCACCGGAAGGGTCCGGGGGTCCACCGGGAGGGGCCACCAGCCCCAGAGGCCTACGTGGGCCAATAGTGGGAATGGACCAGCTCCTAGGTGGGCTGGGGCGCCTCCCACCAAGGCCCAAGGCGCCCTCAAGAGGAGAGGGGGCAAACCCTAGGGGCAGATGGGCCCTAAGGCCCACGCTAGGTGCGCCCCCCTCTCTCTCCCCCCTTGGCCGCCACCCAGATGGGATCTGGGGGCTGCCGCCACCCGTAGGGAGGGAACACTAGGTGGGGGCGCAGCCCCTCCTCTCCCCCTATATATACTTGAGGTATGGGGGCTGTCCAACAGAGGATTTTGATCTCCCTCTTGGCGCAGCCCTACCTCTCTCCCTCCTCGTCTCTCGTAGTGCCTGGCGAAGCCCTGCTGGAGTACCGTGCCCCTCCACCACCACCACGCTGTCGTGCTGCTGCTGGACGGAGTCTTCCCCAACCTCTCCCTCTCTCCTTGCTGGGTCAAGGCATGGGAGACATCACCGGGCCTCACGTGTATTGAACGTGGAGGAACCGTTCTTCGGTGCTTACATCAGATTCGGCCGCGATCTGAAACGCTCAGTGAACTACTCCACCGACCGGGTTCTTGCAAAGCTTCCGCATCGCGATATTCAAGGGTATGAAGGTGCACTCCCCTCTCTCTCGTTGCTAGTTTCTCCATAGATAGATCTTGGTGAAGCGTAGAAAATTTTGAATTTCTGCTACGTTCCCCAACAGTATGTGTGTGTATTATGTCTTCGAGAGAGGCATGGATAGAGGGGCCAACGGGGGGGGGAGATATAGCACGAGAAATGAGAGTGGTCTAGAGAGAGAGATGAATATGACGTCACGATGAGAGATTCCATTCCCTTGAGTGCGTGTATGCAAGGGGGGAGGGAATAGAGGCACCAGGAGAAATTTTCTACGTGTGTGGTGTTTGTGTTGGTATGTGTGGTTGTGAGAAGATAATGAGACGTGGTGGCAGAGGGTGTGTCACCGCATGAGGCCCTTCATTCGGTTTCGTCCTGCGCCACATTGGTCGGCCCGTGACGCATTTAGGAAGATCCATGGATGACTAGTCGTACAAGACAAAGATAGCAGAATTGTGAAGGACTCTGTGTCCACTAACAAAGCCGGCTACGATTTGTAACCCTAGGTTCTCGGACTAAGGTAACCCCTCTATCTCTGATATTACTATTCATCCAACCTAACTTTAAGGGGCATCCTACAGAATGCTCTGCTAGAATCATACTCGTCGATTAGGAAGAGAGGTGTGAGACAATGCGTGAGAGACAGGCCTAAATATAATGTGCGTACATGAGACACGTAGGCAGGTCCATGTATATAGAAAGGGTCGATGGGGATTGTGCGTATGTATGTTTGCGGGAGGAAGAGTGCTTGTGATAAAGGTTAGTGAAAACAGTTGTAAATGGTTACGAGAGGGAGGGAGGGTTATATCTAGAGCATGTGTTTGAGAAAGACACCTCGGGAGAGAGTGTGTGAGCATGTGTGAGAGACCACCCATGGAGAGTGAAACTACACAAAAAAGAGTGATTTACACATTGATTAAATATATAAATTGTATCCAAATATTAGGATGGGATCATGATATTTCCAATTCGCGTAAGGAGCGGTCATTGATCCATCAGACATCTAGATTCTATCGAATTTGAGCATGTCAATGCTATTATTCGACACAATTGATCCACATAGTTAGTATTTTGAACTCTAGACAATGCATCGCTTTAGCAATCGAATATAAACGTGAGTATAGTTCATGTTGTGTGTGTAAAGCACATTATACATGCGAAAGTTACACAATGAACATTATAAATAGCTACCTATGAACTAGCATACATTTGAATTCAACTTAAGGTGGTTTAAAAAAATCAAATTCAACATGAAGTCCATTCAATTATTTGAATTTGATATCATGGCATTTGTAAACCATACCTAAATTATGGGGGCACCAATCTTTGCTCTGATTTTGTACATAATAGCATATGTAGTCGTGTACAAAATAGATTCAAAGTTAGCTCCTCCATTCCAAAATAATCGTAGTTATAGGATTTTCAAGTGTCAAAATTTCAAAAAGAAGCGGATAATTTAATGAGGTTTTCAAACATACAAGGTCAAATATAACGTTGTCTATTTAGGTCAATCCTCATAATTCAAGAGTACTCTAAACGTGAATGCTTGTGTTTCAAAATTTCGAACGAAGCGCCAAAAGAGCGTCTACTCGCCCAAAACCGCGTGAGACCAATGTTTGGTAGTACAAGGAAATTACTTTTCTAATAAATCCGACCCGTGAAACCTACCGGCCCGACGTCCAAAGGTCTAAACAGGGGTAGGTTTGTAGCTTCATCTAGACGCCACGCACCGGCCTCCGAAAAACATTCATACACAATGGCCGCCTAAGCACACATGCGCGCGGCCGAAATTGCTCCCGCCCACTATATGGGATACCTGAGATTACCATCCTACCCTCAACCCGCAGTAGGTCCGAAATTTAAGAGGAGGGCAAAGTTTGTACTTTCCCCAAATTTCAGACAAGCGCGTCCCATCTTTTGTTCAAAAAAGACAAAAACAAGCGCTTCCCTGACCGAAACATGGTCCCCCCCCACCTGTCCGATTCCCCATTCGTACTTCGTGGGAGCCAAAACTACCTCTCCACCAGCCGCCACCCCATTCCACCCATCAACCGCCGCCCTCCTCCATCACACCAGAGCCGATACCCTAATGTCGTCGTCCACTGCAACCTCAACCGCAACGCCCTCCACGGCTATTAGTTGAAGCCGAGGCCGAGCCGTCCGTACCCGAGCCAGTTCAACCATGCCGTCCTGCGCCTCACCGCTGCCCCTCCAACTTCACGACCCTCCACCGCACCAGAGATGTTCCTGCTATGCCGTCCTTCGCCGCCTCTAATCAGCTTCCCCTCCGCCGACATACGGCCACAGCAACACAGTCAATAATTTGGCCATGGGTTCGTCCAAGCCTGCACCCTCCAGAACATTGGTTTCCCTGATAAAATGAAGAAGATCGGCGCGACATGTGGAGGTGACCACATCGGCAACCGAAAAAGGTACTCATCTTCCCTTATTCGTGCAAATCTTACGTCTTTGCTTGCACGGTATTCATCCCACAGAAGACACTAGCTGACCGCTTCTTCTTGATACTAGATGTTCCTAGTAACTCACGATGCACAAGGTTTCTCCTCATATACTATTTCACCTTAGCTAGAGGTCCGTGACCCCCCTAATTTCAATTTCTGTCCAGTTGATTCCCAATTAACGGAAGCATTCCCCGGCGTAACAGGCGCTAGTACGCCTATTACACCGGGGAAGCAGTGCATTGGTGTTTATCTTAGGGGCGTGTGCGGCCTAGAGCTACTTGCGCCTGATCTGGAGGTCGGCCAGGATTAAAGGGATGGTTTGGGGGCGCTGCCAAGCATGACGGTGGTGTGAGGTCGAGGGGAGGGCGGGGCGGCGCAGGCAGGGGTCTCGGCCAGTGGGCACTAGCGGTTCGAGAAAGATCGTCAACAGTGACTCGCGAGAGGTAGACGAAGGCCATCTGCCCGTTCCTTATAGATCGGACGGTTCATTAAAAAAATCGACTAACCTATTTATTTTCAGTCGACTGTTATCTTAGATTTGACCACATGTGGTGGTGTGCTGGAGGAGTACCTGCATTTCCTGTGCTCATATATTACAAAATCATACGGAGTAGAATCTAATTTTGTTTGCCATGCAATGTTGTAGAGCTACCATATGTCTCCTGCCATTTATTTTTCAGCCACCTGCTATCTGCTACTTTTACAGTGCACTAGTTCTGCACAAACTTCACCCATACTCTCACTATTGTGTTTTTATGCATGGGTATTTCAGAGTCTGCCGAAAGAGAAGCAAAAAACAAAAGAGAGAAGTTGAACCAGGTTTCTTCGCGGTTAGGCACGACACGTTACAACACTATAAAGGGTGCAGTATTAGCAGATGGAGACGGTAAACGTAGATCTGTAGTTGATGACCTCGCTCGCAATGAACCACCATCCCAGGTGCTTGCTTTAACTTCGCGGTGTCATATGTGGTTGCATGTTCGATATGGTGTCTAGCTTGTATTCGAAAGGAAAGATATTTTTTTACATGAACCACCATCCCGTGAGCACCAGAAGACAAATAGCTAGTCAGGGCACTGGCCGAGCCAGTGACAAGCCCAGCAAAGATAGGCATCACCTCGAAGCCAACTAAAAAGCTGCAATGGTGGCGAAGCAGCCCGCCTCCCACTAGGCTCTCAGGTCCTAGATGATCATGCTCACACCTCCAGCCGGATGTCTAGCTTGTATTGCTTCCAATTTGGTTAAATTGCATATGCTTAGCTTACACATTATAACTTTGAATATGACATGCCTTTCTGTTTTTGGTACATACTAGTACATCTGTGTATTAACCATTTTCTTACATCAAACTAATGTTTTTGTGTATCCCTCATCAATCACTTATGACGAGGCAGGCAGGCAAGGGGACTAATCCTCATTTAAAGAATGCAGCGTCAGCCTCCCGCCATGATTCTCAAGAAACAGAAATGCTAGATGAAGATAGTGAACATAGCTCTGTAGTTGATTACAACATTTCCCCTACACTAGCATCACAGGTGCTTGCTCTAACTTGGCAGCATGATATGTGGTTGCATGTTGCATATGGTGTCTAGATTGTAATTCTTCCAATCTGGTTAAACTGCATGTGCTAGTCTCCTTAGCTTATACATTATACCTGTTAATGTGACATGCCTTCCTATATTTAATACATAGTATATCTATCTATTAAGCATGTCCTCACATAAAACTATTGTTTTTTTTGAATCTTGCATCAATCAATATGACGAGACACCTTTAGTATATGCAGTGTGATATTAGTTGCATCTTTCATATGATTTATAGCATGCGCTGCTTCTAATTTGTTGAAATTCCATTTATGATTGGACGCTTTTAACTTGGCAGAGTCATATTGGTTGCATCTTTCATGTGGTGTCTAGCTTGCATTGCTTCTTATTTGTTGGAATGGTTTCTTCTTAGTTTACACAAACAGTTGTGAACATGCCATGCCGTTCTGTTTTCGTACATATTCCATCCTGGTATCATGTATTTGCCTTACATGAAAGTAGTGATTGTTAGTATCATGCATGAATGAGTTCTGAAGAGAGAATTTTATTGCTTTTTCTTGTCGGTTTTACTTGACAATTCAAAATCAATAAAGCGGAAGGAAGTTAGCAAGGCAGCGGATAAAGGTGCTCCTTCCGAATGGAGGGCCTCTACAGTTTCTACTCCTCCACAACCCCAAGATGATTTCCAAGACAACACATGCATAGACACTCAACAAAGTTGTGTTTATGATGACCATGTCTCCCTAGTGCAGCATCACCGGTGCTCCCTCTAACTTGGCACTGTTATATGTGGTTGCATGTTATGTGTGATGTCTAGCTTGTATTGCCTCTAATTTTGTTGAATTCCATCTGCTTACGTTACACATTATACTTGAATCACACCATGTTCTTACATCAAATTACTACTGTTGTGTAACCTGCAACAATCACTTATCATAAGACACGTTTGACTTCGGAGTGTGATATAGGTTACATCTCACATTCTTTTCTAGCTTGTACAACTAATTTGTTGACATGGCACTTATGACGAGACAGTTTTAACTTGGTAGAGTGATATTCGTTGCATCTTTCATATGGTGTCTAGCTTTCATTGCTTCTAATTTGTTGAAATGCCTTCTCCTTAATTTACACATCATAAGCTGTGAATATGCAATGATGTGAAAATGCAATGGCACTAATGACGAGAGACCTCTAACATGGTAGTGTGATGTTGTTTGCATCTTGCATATGATTTATTTCTTGTACTGCTTAACATTTGTTTAAACGCCATTTATTATGAGACACTATTAACTTGGCAGAGCAATATTTGTAGCATCTTTCATATGGTGTCTACCTTCCATTGCATTGCTTCTAATTTGGTGAAATGTCTTCTTCTTAGTTTACACATGATAGTTCTGGTTGTCTCTTTCGTCCTATTTTTCATACATATTACATCCTCCTATCATGTGGTTGTCTAACATCATAGTTCAGTTCATCTACATCACGCATCAATTTGTTCTGAAGAACTAAATTGTTATTCGTTTTTCTTGTCGGCTTGACTTAACATGGCACAAAGAAAGAGGAAGAAACACAGAATGGCAGGGAATGAGAAGCGGGTGAATCCTGCATATTCTGCTGGTATTGATGGTGCAATAGAAGGTTAAAGTCCAGTGGAAAATTCTACAAACACGGCATCCCATGCTATACGAGCTACAAAAAAAGCCAAACAGAAACAAATAGCTGCCACCAAACAAGCAGATACAACCCTAGTTCTTGCAACACCTACCACAGTACTACTAGCTGCACGACTTACTCGTGCGTTAACTGAGCTAGCAGCACGTTCCCAAGCTCCCTTGCCACCTGACACTACTTCCCGAGCACTCTTGACACAAGACAAGTTGGCAATATCAGATAAACCTTGTGAGCTTCAATAGCAAGAAGGTAGTTGCTGGAGTCAAGTTACAGTTGCATGCTTCTTTATATGTAGTCTCACAGTTTGATGTACACTAACACTTCCTATGTTCGTTGTTGGACTAGCACCTAGGCGCAAGAGGAAACAAACATCAGGGATAATGCTCGATAGGTTAACTAAAACTAGAGGAGGAAGAATGGAGATCCATTTTGAGGCAGGTTTAAAAAGGCCACGTGATGCTACAGAGTCAGCCAAGTTAGTATCAGAGGCAGCGGTTGCCGTTAGGTGTCATGTACGTATCCTCCCAACATGGATTCAGTACATGAATGACAAAGACGAAACCCAGTTCAACACCTTCCTCGACCATTTATCTGTAAGTATGGTGATGTATGGAAACTAGTAATATCGTCTTGCTCTGTCCCATACTTTCTAGGTTGCTGATAATGAGACTCCCATAATTTTCAACAAATGAGGTTCAAGTTGGATAGCCAAGATGATGCAACCAGACAAGCTTGCACCCATGTTTTCAAGTTTGCGCTGCGACAGTATCGGTATAACTTGAGGAAAACTCACTTTGAAGGCAAGGCTAACAGTGAACTTTCCCAAACATCTCCAGTGGAAAATATATCGGATGAAGACTGGAGGGGCCTTGTTAAACACTGGTCTGATCCGAAGTATCAGGTACATTACATATTTGTGATCAGATCACATGCTGAAGTCCTATTTATGCATGTGCCACACAAATCTATCTTCTTTTAGGTGAACTGTTCAAAGAACAAGGCCAACCGTACGAAAGTGAAATTCCAACAGACGACAGGATCTCGTAGCTATATTGCACACTGCGAGGCTCTTGTAATTAGTTGTTGTTTCACTCTTTTTGATGTACCATATTATCAGATCTATATTGGCTTGTTTGAAATGTAGAGGAAAGCCCGCAAGGACCAAAAAGTACCTGAACCAAATGTTGTGGAAATCTTCAAGGACTGTCACACTAGCAAGAAGAAGGGTATGACTCCACCAGTCAAAGCCGCTGTTGTAAGTCCTTAATCCTCATGCCTTTTAACTACTACTTACTCAGACGTGTGCCTTGAACTGCATGGTTTGCAGCCAATGTCTATTACTCTTTTCAATTTTATACACAATTGTCTTAGCGTATCATTGCACCTTACAAGGTTGAAAAGAGAGGAGTGATGTTCCTTTGATCTTGACCCGTAATCTAGTTCCATGCTGGACTTGCCCACACAATGTTACAATTTCCTATTTGTCTGTTCTCAGTTGTTTTGTGATCTGAATGATGTCATACTATGCTTACCGTATTATAAACTCCGTCCCTTTATCGTTAGCCCTCAATACAATGTGAAGAAATAGACAATACATTAGCGATGGTACATGGTCATATGTTTGGAACCTGGTTTTATTATGTACTTTGCAATAAAATACAACTAATATGTTACATGGGTTCACCAGAATGAGTTCTGTATATAGACCAAAGCTATTTTGTTTGGTTTTGCTGCCTCCTTAATATCTTCTGTTCTGGTACTACTAATGTAAAACCTCAACTTTTCAGCGAGCTATGGAAAAAATAATGGAACCTCCACCTTCTGAAGGTGGCGAGGCAACTATAACCGCAATGTCAGCTCTTGTTGTAGTGGGTCCAGACACAAGTCCATTCCCAAACAGAGACCCTTTGTGAAACAAGGAGAGACATTGTTCGATGTCATCAAGATATGCATGGTTTTGAAACCAGACTATCAGACATTTGCTATGTTGTTCAGGAGCCTAGGGGAAATGATGGCGAGGGTTATGGTGCTCCATCCGGCAATACAACATGAAAATGTAATAGTCAGGTCAAATGAACTGAGCTTCTGAACTTCTGGTGGTGCATTTATCTGCTAGACTATTAAGTTTTATGCCAACCTTCCTTTTGTTATATAGTTGTAATTTGTTTTGGTGTGATACAAAATTTATTCTTAACATGCAGCCACCGGCTGAAGAAAACAGCAAGCCATTTTTGTATAGCACAGGGTGTTCCCTATATTTGCACTGGTGGCGATCTTTGATGCCGAGTGGATGTAATCTGTGCAATCGCCTTAATAGCCTAGCGTTAGTTTTGGTCTTATTAATTTCCTAATCTTCTTCTTCCCGGGTTTGCTAGTGGCCGCAACTACCATGGGCCATATACGGGTCGTAGGATCCATGGGTCTCCTACGGGCCGTATGATCCATGGGTCTCCTACGGGCCATCGATAAATGGGCCTCCAATAGGGCCGTAGAGTCGGTGGGCCTTGGTCCGTCGGATAAATGGGTCTACATGGGCCATAAACGGGCGTAATTGGTATCGGCCCAGCATGGTAACAGACCGTTAACATGTCGTAGGACAGCAAAGGCTTAATTCTATCACAGGCATAACGGGTCGTTAATGGGCCAGAATATAGGATGGGCTGGAAATGGCGCAATGGGTTAACAGGCCAGAAATGGGCCGACTCTTGCCATGGGCCAAATTTGGCCCATTAGGGTAACAGGCCAGTAACGGGCCGACTCTTGCCATGGGCCGAATTTGGCCCATTAGGGGAACAGGCCGGTAACGGCCCGGAAGTAATCGAGGGCCGAAAAGGAGCCCAAGAACGTATGGGCCGTCAATAGGCCAAAAGCTAACACGGGCTGGAAATGGCCCATGTAAATTGCGGGCCGTTAATGGGTACAAAGAAAATTACTGTTCATTATGGGCTAGAGTCACCGTGGGCCTGTAAAGGGCTAAAAGTTACGAAGGCCTCATATGGGCCGAAAGTGAAATGGGCTGGTGTTATATTCGATGGCCCACATGACGTTGTTGGTCCGATTTCCTTTAGGGCCTAACGGGCCGTGAGTTAACGGGCCGTAAAATGGGCTATTTGCAAAAAGACCGTTAACATGCTTTTCATGGGCCAGCTTGTTAACTTTTGACCAAGTCAAATGGGCCGACTTTATAAGCTAAATGGGCCAGTGGTGGGCCGTGGCACGTGTCGACATATCATAGGCGCCTATCCGACCCACTGACGAGCTGACACGTGTTTCGTCCGGCCAATAAGAATTTTACACGTGGAAATTTCCCATTGGTCGGGGCTGTTAAAGGTTTATCGGATCCAAAACCCGATCCGATAGCTTAACGGCATTCCGTTATGGTGGATGCCACATGTCGGTCACCCTTGATGAAAGCACTTCTATGACGCCCGATTTATCGTCTTGGAAGTGGACACTTCCATGATGATAATTTTGGTAATGTCATGGAACACTTCTACGACAGCACAGGTATGGCTATCTTGATTCTTTCATAAACTCGTCATGGATGTACATGCATGACAAAAAACGCGACCTACTGTGACAAACACGTATCATCAAGGAAGTGTATTTTTTTGTAGTGGGAGCAGTAAGTCAATGAAGCTGCGTCCCTCCCTCACCCATGAGCGTGGTGTCTGGGAGGACTAGTACAAGCTTTTCGCTACACGCTATCCCTCCCGCACAAGGTGCACGGACATGCAATAGTGGATTCAATACTATACAAGTAGGAGTAACATCATTGTTCGTCTTCTCGAAGAGGTGGAGAGCCAAGCACAACCCGAACGTTGCAGTTGCAAATGCTCGCGTGGTGCGGTGCCTTGGAGCACGCATATAGTAGCCAGGCTCTTGCATGAGACAAAATTGCTATTTGAGCCCACTATTGTAGTAGTACTAGTACTTGCTACTCCCTCCGTCTAGGTGAGTAAGTCATTGAATTTGTAGCTAAGATTCCCTCATTGAATTATTTAACAATTAAACTCCATCATCCATTGGTTGATAGTCATTTCTACATAGGTCCATGCGCTTAGCACCGTTTCCTGCTAGGGTCACTAGTGTTTATTTGCTAATTAATAGCATTGCAAGCAATGAACTAGCCACTTCATGTCGTGTTTGGTAGTCTCAAGTCATAAAAGCATGCACACCTCTCATCTCTTATTGGTTGATATGTCAAGAAACAAGAAACAAGGTAGAAGTTAATGCACCGCGCCTAAGTGTTTTGGGATTAATTGGTTTTCGTAAGATGACTTACACACCTAGACGGAGGGAGTAGTATAGCCCTGTAAACCGAAAGGAGTATTTGCCTTTCCAGAGATTTTAACAAGTGACTAGACTACACTGCGTGCAGTACTCCCTCCCTTCCGGTTTATAGGGCTCAAATCTCAAATCACATGAACCAAGGCATTTTGCGATTGGAGGAATGTATCTCGTACTTTACAAAACTACCCTAATTATACTCATGCATTAATTACGTAGTTCTCTCGTTTTCCTCTCCACCTTGGTCGCGGTGCACAATATTGAGCACTCCTATATGACTAGCCGCTCTATCTACATGCGGGACATCAAAGCATCCGGGCCCGTGTGCCATCCACCAAATCACACCGAGGTGCTACCGTCGAGAGCCGTCATGAGCCGTCATATCACAAAACCCACACCTTTACCAGCAGTGGTAAAGTGGCCTCCAAGTTGGACTAGACGAAGCAACCATCATTTCACTAGAACGCTCGTTGAAGCGTGTCGGTGTCAAAACCGGCGGATCTCGGGTAGGGTGTCCCGAACTGTGCGTCTAGGCGGATGGTAACAGGAGACAAGGGACACGATGTTTTACCAAGGTTCGGGCCCTCTTGATGGAGGTAAAACCCTACGTCCTGCTTGATTGATATTGATATTGTGGATGTTTACAAGAGTGGATCTACCACGAGATCAAGGAGGCTAAACCCTAGAAGCTAGCCTATGGTATGATTGTAATGGTTGTCGTTGTCGTCCTATGGACTAGAGCCATCCGGTTTATATAGACACCGGAGAGGGCTAGGGTTACATAGAGTCGGTTACAATGGTAGGAGATCTACGTATCCGTATCGCCAAGCTTGCCTTCCACGCTAAGGAAAGTCCCATCTGGACATGGGACGAAGTCTTCATAGTCTTGGAGTCCGGTCGATGATGATAGTCCGGCCGATGATAGTTCGGCTGATGATGGTAGTCCGGCTATCCGGACACCCCCTAATCTAGGACTCCCTCAGTAGCCCCTGAACCAGGCTTCAATGACGATAAGTCCGGCGTGTATATTGCTTGGCATTGCAAGGCGGGTTCCTCTTCTGAATGATAGAAGATTGTGAACACCAGGATAGTGTCCGGCTCTGCAAAATAAGTTCCACATTCCACCGTAGAGAGAATAATATATACACAAGTTCAATCTGCCGACGTTTTTTGCGGCATGACGTCACACCACTACCAAGCCATTACTTGAATCGTTTTTTACTCTACCACCTCAGCGCATTTAGCGAAGCGGTTTCCTTGGCACGTCTTGTCGAAGCAGAGATCGTGTTCCCCCTTAATCCGGGATTCCCATCAATATGGACGTGGGTAACCCAGCTGCGCCATTGATGGTGACGCTCGGGGGATAAGCGAGTTTTACCAGGCCGGTGGGGGACGCGTAGACTTCGCCCGCCCATATAAGGGATAAGGATTCACCTTTTCACCTACGCCTTCTTCCTCCTTTGCTTATCCATCTCCGCGCACTCGAGCTCCAGCGCCCAAGCCTGCACATCTCGTCTCAACATTCCCCAGTCATGTCTGGAGCGGGAGGCAAGTGGATGACCTCCTCCGTTACGGAGGAGCACATCGAAAGACTGCGCAGCGCCGGCTACCTGTCCGGCGACATCGCGCACCGGCTGCCCGATGAGGGGCAGCTCATCCCCACCCCCAGGCCCCATGAGAGGGTCGTTTTTCTTCCCCACTTCCTCCCTGGACTGGGTTTTCCACTTCACCCCTTTGTCCGAGGGCTCATGTTCTACTACGGCCTGGATTTGCATGATCTGGCACCGAACTTCATCCTCAACATCTCGGTGTTTATCGTCGTGTGCGAGGCCTTCCTCTGCATCTAGCCCCACTTTGGCTTGTGGCTCAAGACCTTCAATGTCAAGCCGAAGGTAGTGAAGGGCACTCAAGCGGAGTGCGGAGGCGCTATGTTGGGCAAGATGCCCAATGTCCTTTGGTTCGAAGGGGCCTTCGTGGAATCCGTCAAGGGGTGGCAATCGGGGTGGTTGTATATCACCGAGCCGTGCGACCCTACGTGGGCGGCGGCCCCCGAGTTCAGATCTGGTATCCCCACGCAGCTCACCTCCTGGAAAGAGAAGGGCTTGTTGTGGGGTAGTTCAGAGGAGCTGACGGGACTCCAAGCCTGTATCCAGAAGCTGGTGAAGAAGCTCAGGCTGGTTAACATGGTCCAAGTCATGCTCGTCCGCCGGATTCTCCCATGCCAAGAGCGGGCATTCAATATGTAGGAGTTCAATCCGGAACAGCACCAGGCGCTGAGCGGGCTCTTCGACACGACGTACGAAGGCGCCTGGAGGGTGCTATTTAAGGGCGCCGAAGCCCCCGCATCCGCGACTGAAGATCACGGATTTCGCTCGCAGCGCCAAGCCGACGAGGTAAGTGATTCTACCCCTTTACGGGACACTTGCTTTTCATAGTTTGACTCTATGCGGGTTTTAATTTCCCCTTTTCCTTTGACAGGACTGGATGAGGAAGGCGGAGCAGATTATCTGCCCGGCTCCCATGCCAGAAAACCCAGTAGACGCCCAGCTAGCGAGGCTGCTGGTTCCGGCACCGCACGTGGTGCCGGAGAAGAAGGCCAAGAAGGAGGCCACGGGTGCTCGAAAGAGTTCCCGTTTTCAGGTGTCCGACGACTCCGGGGCAGACTCCTCCCCCGAAAACAAGGAGGAGAAAGAGGACTTTCTCCCAGAGGAGGGAGAGAGGAAGAGGAAGGCTTCCCCAACAGGGGAGGCCGAAGGGTCCAAGAGGGGAAGGACTATTCCCCCGGACAGCTCCCCAACATCAACGTTGGCGAGGAAGAATGGCCTTCAAGGGCCAGGCCTCCGGCGAGATCGTAAGTATCCGGATTCCTGAATGATTTATAATTTCTTTTTCTGCATCACATAGTGTCATTCTGATGCCGCATGCTGCCTGTAGTCCGGCCAATGATGATCTCCCTGCTTCATCGAGCGGGTCATTGGCTCCGTCGGATGTAGACTCCATCCCGACCGCCTCCACCCCTCGCGACACCGAGGACGCTGAGGTGGGATCCCAAGAAGGGACCCATTAGGGGGAGGCTCCGGAGGCGCCACAAGGCGGCCTCCCGGACTTTGCGCCGGACTCCGCATCAGAACCCGTAGTGGTTCTGGAGTCCGGCCGGCGGCCCTTTCGCATGAAGGGCAAGACCGTGACGCCGGCAGCTTCCGTCCAACCGGAGGCGCCGAACAATTTGTTGGAGGCGCTGCAGAGTGCTTCCATCAAGGAAGAACACCGCACTATTATGAGTGCGGTGATTCAGAAGGTACAGCTTGCCAAGAGCGGGCTGACCGAAGCCTGCAGTAGCCTTCTATCAGGCTTTGAGGTAAGAAGTTAAAAATATGCAATGTAATACCGCATAGACAGTATCCCCTGATGCTCGGTTCGGTGATCAGAAAGAAAAGCCGGACTGAGGATCTGAAAAAAAATAAGATATACACAGGGTTGCTAAAAAATTATGTCAATATGGGTTGCAGGCTGCGCTGCTGACTTCTGCCGCACTGACTGTGGAGGTTGGTGCTTTGAAGCAGGAGCTCGAGCAGTCCGAGCAAGAGCTCGGCCGCGCCAAGAAGCAGCTCCAGGACAAAGAAGGTGAGTAACACCACTTTGAACTTGTACCTTACAGAAAAGGATTTAGGTTACAACAAAAAAATAACAAGGATAACATGGGTACTGCAGGGGCCACGAACGAGGTGGCGACCCTGAAGGAGGCCGTGTCCGCGGCTGAACGCAATGCGGCCGCGGAACGGGTAGAGCGAGAAAAGAAGGAGGCACGGGTGGTGGTGGTTCGGCAAGAGCTCCAGGCTCTCATGGAAAAGCATGAGAGTTTGGAGCGTGACTCAAAGACTCGAGAGTCCGAGCTTGCCTCGGCTCTCGAAAGTGCCAAAACTGCCAAGGCCGATGCCCATAAGTCCCTTCAGGAGATTGAGTTGGTGAGGAAGATAGCGGAGGGTAAGGCATTTTTCATGCGAAGCAAGCATGTGAATGTAAATTACGTGTTACTTACCCAAATTCGGAGCTCTCCAGGGGCGTTTGCAGATCTGCCTCACAGCGTGTCTGATGCCGCCGCATTCTACCGAGCCGAGGAGGGGAGATCAACGGAGAAGGTCTTCTGGTCTCAGTATGCTGAGGCCGGCCATCCGGTGCCCCCTAGCGACCAGCTGAAGCAGCTGGTCGAGCTCCACAAGGTGGCCGAGCAGGCCATGAAGGGCCTCATAGTCCGGCTGTGGCCTGGAGAGGCCATGCCTGGGAGCTACTTCGGCCTCGTGCGACGCTTGGTGGATGCGTGCCCCTGGGTGGAGGTTATCAAGCGCTCCGCCTGTATTGAAGGTGCTCGTCGGGCCCTTGCCCGCGCAAAGGTGCATTGGGGCAAGCTGGATGCGGAGAAGCTAATCACTGACGCGCCACCAGCGGGCAAGGAATATCGTACGCCTGAGATGTACTATAAGACTGTCCTGAAGCGTGCCCGCAAGATTGCGGATGAGTGCCCCAGGGATGTCATTATTGAGTAAATTCGCAATGTGTTATCCTGTGCGCTGAAAACTTTGTTCATATGCGCTAAGCAACGCTTGTTAATTTAAAATATTACCTTCTGTGCGGTCGTTTATTAAATCTGAGAGATGGCAAGTCCTCGGCTTCAGCCCTCATGCCACGAGTGCTGGGGTGTTCGGGATAAACTTGAGCATGCTTGTTCCCATTTTTGGGTCCATCTAGGGAGGCGCTCAACACAACGAACAAGGCAACCGGACTTATAGTGCTTGAACACTCTCACTTAGCCATAGAATTCTATAATTTTAAATTTCGGCGAAGCCCCTAGTATTCGGAAGACCGAATTCGGGGCGCTATCCATGGCTTCGTCGGACATTATCTGGTACTTCGCTCGAAGCGGCGTTGGTCTTTAAGGACCCGAAAAGACCTCTCAAACAGCGACCAGTCTCTCGCCTTATCATGACAGTCAGTTTTAGCTTTCTCCACTGAGGCGTTAACCCGGCTCAACCGGGGCGCAATCGCATTGGTTCTCCCAGTGCTACCTTAGCCGATAGAACGGAACGTAAGGTGCCAAACATGGGAGCCGGGCAAACCCAACTATTGACCCAAGACATGATTCGGAGCCGATTCATATAATGCTGTAAGTTCAGGGTGCCGCACTTGTGAAAGTGTGCGGACTTTATCACACCATAATGCGCGGAACATAAGCCCCTGGTGTATTTGGCCGTACCAAAATGTACGGATGCAACATGTCGTAAATGAACATATATATATAAGGTAATGCAATTATGGGCAAAAAGTGCTGCATTTTATTCGAGAAGATTTGCTATGAGTGCGGAATGATACAAATACTGCGGAAAGCAAGGGATTGGACGAATTAAAGGCATCTCCCTCCAGGGGTAGGCCGCGGAATGGTGTATTTAACAAATTTAATGCTCGTAATGGAGACCACCTGAGTGTTTGTCGCAGCCTTTGTCCCTCCCTGGCTGCTGCATCATGAGTTCGGCAGGTTCGCCGCCGGACAGAGTTCTGTATAAAAAAGAGAGAAATAAAAGATAAAAAGAGCGACACACTTGGGAGCCCCTGGTGTGGTCGAACCACACTCTGGGTCTGTTGTGGTTGTGCCTCTCCCCCTATGCCCATGGTATCTCCAGGGCGTAATTATGCACGCGGAGAGTTTGTCTTACAATTGTGCGAGGGATGGGGTTGAGGCCGCATTGCTACGCGTGCTCGGAACGTGCCAGGTGGTCTTGGTTGATGTTGCTCCGGGCGCGTTTGGCCGTGTCCGGTCGTTTAGCGGCCGGACTCGAAAATAGACTTAAAAGGCTGCTCTGTACTTCTGCCGCGAGAGCCGCTGTATGTTCCTCCGTTCGGAGGGAGCGTTCCGTGTTTCCATTGACCGTGATGACTCCACGAGGGCCTGGCATCTTGAGCTTAAGGTATGCATAATGCGGCATCGCGTTGAATTTTGCGAACGCGGTTCGTCCGAGCAGAGCGTGATAGCCACTGCGGAATGGGACTATGTCGAAGATTAACTCCTCGCTTCGGAAATTATCCGGGGATCCGAAGACCACTTCCAGTGTAACTAAGCCTGTACAACTGGCCTCGACACCTGGTATGACGCCTTTGAAGGTTGTCTTTGTAGGTTTAATCCTTGAAGGGTCTATGCCCATCTTGCGGACTGTATCCTGATAAAGCAGGTTCAGGCTACTGCCGCCATCCATCAGGACTCTCGTGAGGTGAAATCCATCGACGATTGCGTCTAAAACCAATCCGGCGAATCCGCCATGGCGGATAGTGGTCGGATGGTCTCTTCGATCGAAAGTGATCAGGCAAGAGGACCATGGGTTGAATTTTGGGGCGAATGGCTCCATCGCGTATACGTCCCTTAGTGCACGCTTCCGCTCCCTCTTGGGAATATGCGTTGCGTATATCATGTTTACCGTCTGAACTTGAGGGGGGAATCCCTTTTGTCCTCTGTTGTTCGGCGGTCGGGTCTCTTCCTCGTCATCGCTGTGTAGCCCCTTGTCATTGTTTTCGGCGATTAATTTGCCTGCCTGCTTGAATACCCAACAATCTCTGTTGGTGTGGTTAGCTGGCTTTTCGGGGGTTCCATGTATTTGACAGGAGCGGTCGAGTATTCGGTCCAAATTGGACGGGCCCGGAGTGGTTCTTTTGAATGGCTTCTTCCGTTGACCGGGCTTGGAGCCTCGGAATCCGGCGTTGACTGCCGTATCCTCATTGCTGTCGCCGTTAATGCGGCGTTTGTTTTTGTTTCAACGCGACCTGCCATTGCTGTCCTTGGTATCCGGACTGCCAGCGTTTTTGCTGAGTTTATTGCTGCGAGCTAGCCAGCTATCCTCTCCCGCACAGAAGCGGGTCATGAGTGATGTGAGGGATGCCATGGATATCAGCTTTTCCTGTCCTAGGTGCCGGGCCAGCCACTCGTCGCGGATGTTATATTTGAAGGCAGCGAGGGCCTCTGCATCCGGACAGTCGACGATTTGATTTTTCTTTGTTAAGAACCGTGTCCAGAATTGCCTGGCCGATTCGTCTGGCTGCTGGATTATGTGGCTTAGGTCATCTGCGTCCGGTGGTCGCACATACGTGCCCTGGAAGTTGTCGAGGAATGCGGCTTCCAGGTCTTCCCAGCATCCAATTGACTCTGCGGGCAGGCTGTTAAGCCAATGCTGAGCTGGTCCTTTAAGCTTGAGCGGGAGATATTTGATGGCGTGAAGATCGTCACCGCGTGCCATATGTATATGGAGGAGATAATCCTCAATCCAAACCGCGGGGTCTGTTGTGCCATCGTAGGATTCGATATTAACGGGTTTAAACCCTTCAAGGATTTGATGATCCATTACTTCGTCAGTGAAGCATAGTGGGTGTGCGGCGCCTCTGTATTGAGCAATATCGCGACGTAGCTCGAGAGGGCGTTGTCTGCTGTGTTCGGCCCGGCCGGAGTAGTTGTATCCGGCGCGACGGTATTCGTCATGGGTCTTGGGGCGCCCACGTGATCCATAGATAGATCTGGATTGTCTTGCCTTGTCCTCCAATATATCCCGCAAGTCCGGCCCATACCCCCGTGGCTTCATGCTTTTTGAGCGATGTCGGGGTACGGTTTTGGTGGAGGGCTTGCATGCCTTCTCTGTCGCGGCCACGAGGTGGTCGGTCTGCCTTATTGTGCGTTGGTGATGCAGGTTTGTACGCTTCCTCCTCTAGTCGAGGGAGCAACTTGCGTTTTGGGTAACTTTTGTAGGGGCGTTCGAGTTCATACTCTTCGGCCGCGAGGACCTCGGTCCATCTGTCGGCCAGTAGGTCTTGATCAGCTTGAAGCTGTTGCTGCTTTTTCTTTAGGCTGGTTGCCGTGGCCATTAGCCTGCGTCTAAAACGCTCTTGTTCGACGGGATCCTCAGGCACGACGAATTCGTCATCGTCGAGGCTTGGCTCGTCTCCGGAGGAAGGTAAGTAATTATCGTCCTCGACCTCTTCGTCTGCCGCCCTCTCATGAGGGCTTGCTTCTACCTCCTCCTGCGCTGGATCGTGCTGGAGGGGGTTGTCTTCGGCACTTTCTGGGGTGTTATTATCTCCTGTGCCGGAATCTCTATTCTTGCTGTGGCGGGATTTAGAGCGGCGCCGCTGACTTTGGCGCTTGGGCTGTTTCTTTAAGGAATCGGCCTTCGTTGCTTCTTCGCCGTCCCCATCTTTTGGGGTGTCCACCATGTATATGTCGTATGACGAGGTGGTCTTCCAGTGTCTCGTAGGCACTAGTTCTTGATAGTCTCCGGCATCGTCATCCATACCATCGATTTCATCGGAGTCATAGTCGACTACGTCGGTTAGATCGTCGACGGTGGCTACGAAGTGGGTGGTGTGTGGGCTCTGAATTTCTTCGTTGTCCGCGTCCCAACCATCCTGGCCGTAGTTCGGCCAGGGCTCTCCGGATAGCGGGAGATGCTTCAGCGAATTTAAGATATCACCGAAGGGTGAGTGCTGAAAGATGTCCGCAGCGGTGAATTCCATGATCGGCGTCCAATCGGATTCGACTGGCAGGGGTGCAGGAGGTTCAGAGTCCGGCAGAGAGTCCGGCACCTCGGAGTCATGAGCTTTATGCGGGACAAGGTAAGTGTTCGGCTCCATCGCCATAGAAGTTGCAGCTCCCGAGGCGGTGTCCAGCCATCTGTCCTCGATCTGAGCGATCGGCTCCGGACTATGGGTCGGAGCGGATTTGTGTGCGGCCTCCAAGGTGCTGTCCGGCGGCAGAGTTAGGTCGTGCCCATCGTGACAGAGCGGCACGCTTGGCTGTGGCTCAGATCGATCGAAGATCAAGTCCCCGCGGATATCGGCCGTGAAGTTTAGGCTTCCAAACCTGACCTGACGGCCAGGGGCGTAGCTTTCGATCTGCTCCAGATGGCCAAGTGAGTTGGCCCGCAGTGCGAAGCCGCTGAATACGAAGATCTGTCCGGGGAGAAAAGTCTCACCCAGGACTGCGTCGTTGTTGATTGAAGAGGCCATCAAGCCTATCGGTGACGACATAGAGGAACTCTCAATGAAAGCACCAATGTCGGTGTCAAAACCGGCGGATCTCGGGTAGGGGGTCCCGAACTGTGCGTCTAGGCGGATGGTAACAGGAGACAAGGGACACGATGTTTTACCCAGGTTCGGGCCCTCTTGATGGAGGTAAAACCCTACGTCCTGCTTGATTGATATTGATATTGTGGATGTTTACAAGAGTGGATCTACCACGAGATCAAGGAGGCTAAACCCTAGAAGCTAGCCTATGGTATGATTGTAATGGTAGTTGTTGTCGTCCTACGGACTAGAGCCATCCGGTTTATATAGACACCGGAGAGGGCTAGGGTTACATAGAGTCGGTTACAATGGTAGGAGATCTACGTATCCATATCGCCAAGCTTGCCTTCCACGCCAAGGAAAGTCCCATCCGGACACGGGACGAAGTCTTCAATCTTGTATCTTCAAAGTCTTGGAGTCCGGTCGATGATGATAGTCCGGCCAATGATAGTTCGGCTGATGATGGTAGTCAGGCTATCCGGACACCCCCTAATCCAGGACTCCCTCAAAGCCCTTTCTCCCCTTTCTTGAAGAAAACCTCACTCCAGGCTACTCACTTCTACCATTTTTCTTCTGTGCCGATGAAGGAAAGGTGGGTGAATCAGCTATGCTGCTATATTTTCATTCCAAGGATCTTCTTTTTGCGAAGCACCGACCGATTCTCACAGCCTATTATTTTCCCGTTTTCATTGCGATTGCAGTTTCCTTTCGATGGCTTTTTGTTAGTCAGTTCATTGATGGATCCTGGAGCACTAGGGAAAGAGTTGCCGGCGGACAACCCACTGAGACAGCGATCTCCAGGAAGCAAGCACCGACCAATGAGTTGACCATGTTGGCGGGCCAACCCATGGAGACGAAGAACTCCCGGAAACAAGAACTGGCCAAAGAGTTGATGACGTTGGCGGACGAACTCCTCAAAGAAACTTGGAAGAATAGCAAGGGCCCCACCGTGCCTACCCCAGAAACTCTGATGGCCACCTATGCAAGGCTCAAGGCCGAGTTTGAGGAAATAGTCGCCGTTGAGAAGAAGTATTCCTGTGGCAAGGTGATGGCCCCAGTCGAGCACGAGGAGATGGCCCCTGGAGGGATGAGATCCCCCGGTGAGCTGCACTAGGTAAAAAATAATGGCTTATTACCATAGTTATGGTTTTTGATTATTTGCAATGTGCTTGCTAATATGTTAGGGTTGTGCAGGTGCCGGTGGATGTCCTTGATGATTCCGATGTCGCGGCTCGTCCTGTGGACTACGCCCCAGAGATCATTTTCGATGTCGCGGTGCATCCTGTTAGCATCGCCCCAGCGATAGATTCCGATGCCACTATTCATCCTGTGGACATCACCCCAGAGATCGATTCCGATGTCGCGGTCAGTCCTGTGGACATCGCCCCAGAGATCGATTCCCATGTCGATGTCCGTGCTGTGGCCATTGCCCGAGAGATCGATGACAAGAAATAGTTGCTCATGCTAATCCTTCAGGGTAGTTTGCATTGCCCTATGTTTAATTACCAGAACGATGCATTTTATCAAACCATCTTAGGGCTAGTGCACTGTCTTGTGTGGGCGGTACTTGCTACTTTTTTTTGATAGTGAATCATGCGAACCCTCTCCGAGTTATGGAAACAGATGTATCCTCACCAGCTTTTGATGTAACTAGCAAAGTGGCCCGCTCGATGCGCGGGCTAGGATTTTATAAAGTTTTCAATTTATATCTTATCATGGTGATGGTTGATAAAACTGTGTAAATTGTGAGCAATTTTGCCACTTGACCAATTTGGACACTACAATATAGAAGAACTTGACTAAGTGATGATAGATCGGTAGTTTGATGAAAAAATACATACAAAACATGTTATGATCAATCTAAAGAAGACTAACACTTTAGCTAGCCTCGTAGGCGTATGTGTGTGTTAAGTTCTACAAGAATCTTACCGACGATGAATGGTTCTAACAAAATAAACTCTTTGGCGGAGAGTAGTCAATTTTTTATCATTAGAATCCACATAATTCAATTCTTATGCGGGCTAGTACTTAACAAAGTTTAATTCAGTACCAAATTATATTTCCACTTTTGTTAGGGGTTCTTATGCGGTTCTAACAAAAGTTTAATTCAGTACCAAGTGAACATAGTTTTTACACATGGACATAGTTTGGTGCTTCCATCATAAGAAAAATTCCTTTTTCATGTTTGGGGAAATATTGGGCACCAACTTTCTCATTGAATTCTTCAGGAGCGCGGGAGAGTTAATGATTTATGTCAAAACATGTCTGATGGTTTTACCTGTCATATTAGATCAGATTAAAAAAGTCACTCTAAATTATTCTATATAAATACAATCAATTAATAGTCTTTTCCATGGGCGGTATAAAAAGATCTAATATTATGTGTATGAAATGGAGCCTACTTCCCTAGTTGTATTTTTTTCTTTTGAGCCAACGATTATTTAAACATGACAAAGATCAACACACGAAACTTTTTTAACAAAAAATGTTAAAACTATTATTAAACATATATAATATGGTGAGGTAACTCAGCATCAATGAATGGGGCCAGGTCAAGATATACGCGCGGTTCTAATCCGGATTTCAACCCACTGTGAGGTCTTGTAGATTAGATATCATGTGGGTAGACCATGATAAATGCTCACGAAGAGGATCTAGGGAATATTAGTAACTATAAGAACATACTCCAAATTACAAGGCCCAAATCCTTCACATTTTTTTAGAATAAGTTGTAATTTAGTAAAACTATCAGTAAGACAAAGACCAAACATAGAAACTAAAGGATAGCTCTCATCCAAATTTTAGACAATGAGCAACGTGTACGATGGTTACGAAGTAGCACACATAATGTACATAAAAGGATTTGATAGATAAAATATATGCAAAATGTTCTCTTGTAGAAATAATAGTTTCAATATTCGGTTAAGTTGATCAGTTGTTCTTTTTCTAGAAATAACACTTAGCTAGTCGATCATTCACCATGTCTTCATTAATTTTGGATAACCTAAATGTGTAGATCGACACTGTTATGAATTGCACAAGAGTTAGATTTTAAGGGAATCTCTTTTAGGGGGGAAAGGCATCATATGGATAATTAACTCCAAGCCTTACATTAAACTTGAATGATGTGTAAGAAAATATATTATTCGGCTTGGGATGCACATGGGTACAATATATATGTACATTGCTCTGTGATGACAAATATATTGTCACTTTTCTCTCTAAATAGTATTTATGTTAATTTTATAAATAAATATTAAATTTAAATGTTTCAATTGTTGTGATCATGTTCAAGGCATGGTGGTTACATCAAATCAATGGCTCAAGAAAATTTATCACTTGGTTCTTCGATATGAAAAGGGTCAACATAGTATGTAGGATATATTATTTGGTTTCATGCCCTGATCTTATGATATCCTGTACTTTTCATCCTTGGTACAATAAAGAGATGTGCTATATATTTCTTCTTTTCTTATCATATTGAAACCAATTATGATTATTGTTTTGCACGTTCATATTTATTCATTTTCGGTTGTAAATATGTTACCACTTCATGCATCATTTGAAGTAAAATATGACTAACCGAACTCAGTGAACTCATGGTTCATTGTCCGAGTTATATATTATTGCTTAATATGCATCTAAATCCTTTGGAATCTTTAATACAGTTTTATAATTGCCCATTAGGGACCATGGACAAAGAGTTTCCATGATCACTTGTAAACTTATCACCTTGTAATTATAACTTTTCCTCCTTACCACCACTCGGAACTCCAATCTACATGCATGATAATAATTGTTTTATGTGCTATGTTTTAGTCAAAATGTTCATTTTTAGTTAGGCACGGCTTGAGAAATTTGCGATCAATGAACTATATAATTGTTTACAATTACATTGTTTCTTATAAAGTATGTCTGTATTGAGATTTTCCGACCTCAGAAATTAGTCAAATAAAAATCAGTACCACAAATAAAGTATCTGCTATTTTATCTTATATTTGTACTCAAACTTTTAGTTGCAAATCTGCTCCCTATAACACGACGGTGACAGAGATTGCATGCATGCATGTGTCATCCAGTAATTGATCTGCAAATCTGCCAAAACCTGTTCAAAAGTAGCCTCAACCTGCAAATCATGTTGGCCTCTCCTGGCTGAACCCTGGGACTCGAGTGAATGCGATGCCATCTAGCCGTTCCTCTCCAAACATGTTCTTAGTACATGATTGCGCAAGCAGCGAACGACGGCCGCCTCGGCCATGCAGCGAAGCATATGGATTTCTTGTACTTGTGCATCATCACATTGAACCATCCACTAGTGCAGAACCGGCCTTTAGTGCTGGTTCGTAACGGCCTTTAGTGCCGGTTCGGCAACCGGCACTAAAGAGTGGGGACTAAAGGTCACCCCCCTTTAGTACTGGTTCGTCATGAACCGGCGCTATAGTGTCACTACGTGGCACGAGCCAGGCCCGAGTACGTGTAGGACATTAGTATCGGTTGTTAACACCAACCGGTACTAAATGTTTTGGAGGTGGCTTTATTTGCCATTTAATTCTTTTTTGTTTGCTGGTATTTCACGATACTACAAATTGTACATGTTATGCATATATATAAATAGATTTTTTTCGTACGTAGAACCGCATATATATATATATATATATATATATATATATATATATATATATATATATATATATATATATAAATATATATCATCGAATGTCTCACAACCAACACCATTAATTATTCACACATACACATGTATATACACATATAATTTCTCCTACATGTTGCCTTGGTGCCTTCGGAGCACGATGACAAGTGGTTCATGGGGGCGGTAGCTTGTATTAGTATTCTCCTTTGGGATCTATGACCTGGTCGAGCAAAAATCCGGTTATTTCCTCTTGAAGTGCTAGTATGCGGTCCGCTGGTAGGAGCTTATCCCGCACCTCTCTGAACTGTTAAGAAGGAGATCAATATGCATGTGTATTAGTTGTGTGACAAGATATCGATAATGGTGTGAATATTGTTCTGACAAACGTACCCAGTTCTGTCTTTGAGATCTGCTCCATTCGGACGCCATCATGCGAATGTTCTCGCAAACGTAGAATGCACACAGATCATTCCCCGGCGCGTGCTTCAGGGCCTTTACGAGAATGGAATTGAATAAGATAATGATTAATCAAGCATGATAATTAATTAATGGTATTGAAACAAGAACTAAAGAGATGGTAGCTAGCTAGTGCTACTTAATTACTTACCTTTGGTTGATGCCAAAACAACTTTTTTGGCCATTTGCATGAAGTCACCTTGATGAACTTTGCTCAAGCCCTGCCCGCCGGCAAAGAAAATTAATAAAGAGGTTATTAAATAGTTCATATCAAGAAATGACGAACTAATAATAGGCCGAGATATAGTTCATAATGATTGAAATAAACTGTTGACTATCCCCTTCATGATGGTATAGTATTTATCTTCTTTAAGTAGTGAGTCCAGTACTTCAACTGTTCCTTTGTCAACTTTAATGTCTAACAAGATCCACTGGAAACTGCATGCGCACACGTTTGCATGTCTTAATTAAGCGGGCATGTGCATAAAATTAATCAACTATCGTAAATCATATACACTTAATTATTAACATCTAGCTAGCTAGTAAGAAAAACAGAATTTGTATTACAAGACAGTGTGACTCACAGGAAGTTGTAAGGAAGTAGTATATCTTCATTGGTGTTGAGGCGCTTCAAGAACTCTAGCATGCTTTCCTCTACACTTGCTTGAGAAGTTGGAAGATTCCATGTGTACTCATTAATGGTATTTGGGTCAATGAACCCAATGCCATAGCGTCCAGATTTTCATTTCATACATCTTCATCCTACATATAATACCACAGAAAAGAATATATAGTGAGGATAATTACATGTAATGATTGATCAAAAATTACAGAAGGAAATCACTTACAAACAATAGCAGCTGACGATAGATTTGCCGAGTGCGTCTCATGGAAGTAATGCTCCGCCTTGACATTCACCATGAGGGACTCTCGATTGGAAATCTTGGTAATGTTCATGTACCATTGATGCAATTCATACATTCTTGTTGGGAGGTTCTTGACCATGTCTGGCTCGACCAAAGGTTGGCCCCGGACATATTTCCTTTTTATTTCCTCCTCTCTAAGCGGAGACATGGGCTCAATTTCGAGGAGTTGTCCAATAGAGATCTTGAGCATTTCAGCCTGCATTATGTGCTCCTCCGTTATTACCACATCGCCTAGCTGGGGAACGTTAACGGTTTTCCCACAATAATATTGGGCGCGCGACCTCCTCCCATGTGTTGTTGGCACGACATGCAGGGGGATCGATTGCGCCGCCTGTTCTCCTAGCTGGGGAACGGTTTTCCCGCATTTTTTGCCCGCTGCTTGTTGGCTCAAGCTTGAGATCGCTTCCTTCTGTAGTCGTGCTCGATGTGACTTCCTGATTTGGCGCTCATAGTCTGAGTCAACAGGCTTGGGAACTGGTGCTTTAGCCATACGAATGAAGTGGTCAATCTTTTCCTCAGGCACTTTCTCCCTTGGCGGCGGTGCCGGTTTCGGTGCAAAATGGGTGTCCACTTGGGCCTGCACTATGGCTGTGTTTTGCTCCTCGGTCATGTCGTAGGGCCTCTGAGGAAGAGGAGCGAGCCTTGGACCATATTTATATCGCTTGTCTCCACCTGTACTTCCTGAACTACCTCGACTCGTACCGCTATGCACCATAGCTGCGGCGTATATCTTCTGCGATTGCTGAGACTGCGGACACGGCTGACGTGGCAGAGTTGGAGCAGGAGAAGTTTCCTGACGATGTGCCGGACTTGAAGCAGGAGGTGTGGCCTTACACGGTGCCGGACTTGAAACCGGAGAAGTGGTCTGACGCTGTGCCGCGCTTGAAACCGGAGGAGTCAGCTCACGCGTTCGGGGACTTGGAGGAGGTGGCGGACTTCGATGAGGAGTCGACTCACGCGTTCATGGACTTGGAGGAGCGGGAGTCTGCTGACTCGGTGGCGGACTTCGAGCAGGAGTCGGAAGACGACGCGGTGTCGGTGGACTTGGAAAGATGATGCAATCCTTTCTCCATAGGATGATATGATGTATGGCCTCTCCCAGTGTGCGCTCGCCTTCACTTCCAGGAATGTCAAGCTGTAGCCCCGAATATGGGTCCACCACTTCATCAACCAAGACACGGGCATAGCCCTCTGGAATCAGGGTGCAATGCAAGGTTGCTTCGGGGGTAATTGTAAAAGCAACACCGTCCGACACCTTCATGGATATGTTCTTAATTTTGGAGTGTAGCTCACGGTTAGTGTTCTCTATGATGTCATCCACATGGTATGTATCCAGCAGTGTGTCACTCGGGGCAGAACCAACGCTGCTTCTCGTCATGGATGGGATGGTGCTATCCAATGCTGGACGATCATCCGCTTGCTGCTGCCGCTGCTGAGACCCCCTTTCCTGGCTAAGTGAGTCGATCTGCTGCTGCTGGAATTTGAGTGCCAAGTCCGCGTGCCTTGCTTCTAGGCCTTGAAGGTTTTCTGCGTCCTGCTTCCTCTGCTCCTCCTCCAGCTTCCTCTTCTTCTCCTCCTCCATCTTCTTTCTTGCACGGGTCTTGTAGTCCCCGTTCCATTCTTAAAAGCCCTCATACCAGGGAATAACGCCCTTGCCTCGTGTTCTTCCCGGGTGTTCAGGATTTCCCAGGGCGTGCATAAGCTCATGATTCTATCTGTTGGGCTTGAACACCTCCGTTCGAGCTTCTTCTATTGCGTCAAGTATCTTTTGTTCGGCTCCTTTTAGGCTTGCCTTCTGCGAAACCAGGCCTGTCTTCGGGTCGAATGCCCCCCCCCCATGCGCATAGAACCAAAGTTCTGCACCTGGGGGGCAGCTCCTAGTAATCGGAGTGACCCCTACATCCTCCATCTCTTGCTCAGACTTATCCCACTTAGGCATTCCCACCGCGTAGCCACCTGGACCCACCCTATGGAACTGCGTCTTTTTTGCGGCATTGGCCTTGTTTTTTATCGACCGTTCCTTAGATAATTCTGAATCCTTGAATTTCACAAAATCGTCCCAGTGTTCTCTTTGCTTCTCTAGTGTTCCCGTGAATTCTGGAGTCTTCCTTTCTGCAGCGAGGTAGTTGGACCATACAGTTTTCTTGTGGGTGTTGAATGTGAAGGAAATATGCCCTAGAGGCAATAATAAAGTTATTATTTATTTCCTCATATCATGATAAATGTTTATTATTCATTCTAGAATTGTATTAACCGGAAACATGAGATATGTGTGAATACATAGACAAACATAGTGTCACTAGTATGCCTCTACTTGAACTAGCTCATTGATCAAAGATGGTTATGTTTCCTAACCATAGGCATGTGTTGTCATTTGATTAATGGGATCACATCATTAGGAGAATGATGTGATTGACTTGACCCATTCCGTTAGCTTAGCACTTGATTGTTTAGTATGTTGCTATTGCTTTCTTCATGACTTATACAAAGTTCCTGCAACTATGAGATTGTGCAACACCCGTTTACCAAAGGAACACTTTGTGTGCTACCAAACATCACAACGTAACTGGGTGATTATAAAGGTGCTCTACAGGTGTCTCCAAAGGTACATGTTGAGTTGGCATAATTCGAGATTAGGTTTTGTCACTCCGATTGTCGGAGAGGTATCTCTGGGCCCTCTCGGTAATACTCATCACCTAAGCCTTGCAAGCATTGTAACTAATGAGTTAGTTATGAGATGATGTATTACGGAACGAGTAAAGAGACTTTCCGGTAACGAGATTGAACTAGGTATTGGATACCGACGATCGAATCTCGGGCAAGTAACATACCGATGACAAAGGGAACAACGTATGTTGTTATGCGGTTTGACCGATAAAGATCTTCGTAGGATATGTGGGAACCAATATGAACATCTAGGTTCCGCTATTGGTTATTGACCGAGAATAGTTTTAGGTCATGTCTACATAGTTCTCGAACCCGTAGGGTCCGCACGCTTAACGTTACGATGAAAGTTTTATTATGAGTTTACAAGTTTTGATGTATCGATGGTTGTTCGGAGTCCCGGACGTGATCACGGACATGACGAGGAGTCTCGAAATGGTCAAGACATAAAGATTGATATATTGGATGACTATATTCGGACACCGGAAGTGTTCCGGGTGTTTTTGGAGAAAAACCGAAGTACCGGAGGGTTAACGGAACCCCGCCGGGAATTAATGGGCCTTGATGGGCCCTAGTGGAGAGAGAGAGGGGCCGGCCAGGGCAAGAGGCGCGCCCCCTCCCCTTGAGTCCGAATAGGACAAGGAAGGGGGGGGGACGGCGCCCCCCTTGCCTTCCCCCTCTCCCACTCCTTCCTTCCCCCTCCTTCTTGGAATACGAAAGGAAGGGGGCAAACCTACTTGGAGTAGGTTTCCCCCTCCTAGGGCGCGCCTCCCCATAGGCCGGCCCCCTCCTCCTCTCCCCCTTTATATACGGGGAGGGGGGCACCCCATAGACACACAAGTTGATCTACGGATCGTTCCTTAGCCGTGTGCGGTGCCCCCCTCCACCATATTCCACCTCGGTCATATCGTCGCAGAGTTTAGGCGAAGCCCTGCACCGGTAGAACATCATCATCGTCACCACGCCGTCGTGATGACGGAACTCATCCCCGACGCTTAGCTGGATTGGAGCCCGGGGAACGTCATCGAGCTGAACGTGTGCTGAACACGGAGGTGCCGTACGTTCGGTGCTTGGATCGGTCGATTCGTGAAGACGTACGACTACATCAACCGCGTTGTCATAACGCTTCCGCTTAACGGTCTACGAGGGTACGTAGACAATACTCTCCCCTCTCGTTGCTATGCCATCACCATGATCTTGCGTGTGCGTAGGATTTTTTTTTGAAATTACTACGTTTCCCAACAGTGGCATCCGAGCCTAGGTTTTATGCGTTGATGTTATATGCACGAGTAGAACACAAGTGAGTTGTGGGCGATACAAGTCATACTGCTTACCAGCATGTCATACTTTGGTTCGGCGGTATTGTTGGATGAAGCGGCCCGGACCGACATTATGCATACGCTTACGCGAGACTGGTTTCACCGCCGTGCTTTGCACACAGATGACTAGCGGGTGTCAGTTTCTCCAACTTTAGTTGAACCAAGTGTGGCTACGCCCGGTTCTTGCGAAGGTTAAAACAGCACCAACTTGACAAACTATCGTTGTGGTTTTTGATGCGTAGGTAAGAACGGTTCTTGCTCAGCCCGTAGCAGCCACGTAAAACTTGCAACAACAAAGTAGAGGACGTCTAACTTGTTTTTGCAGGGCATGTTGTGATGTGATATGGCCAAGACGTGATGCTATATTTTATTGTATGAGATGATCATGTTTTGTAACCGAAGTTATCGGCAACTGGCAGGAGCCATATGGTTATCGCTTTATTGTATGAAATGCAAACGCCCTGTAATTGCTTTACTTTATCACTAAGCGGTAGCGATAGTCGTAGAAGCAATAGATGGCGTAAACGACAACGATACTACGATGGAGATCAAGGTGTCGCGCCGGTGACGATGGTGATCACGATGGTGCTTCGGAGATGGAGATCACAAGCACAAGATGATGATGGCCATATCATATCACTTATATTGATTGCATGTGATGTTTATCCTTTATGCATCTTATCTTGCTTCGATTGATGGTAGCATTTTAAGATGATCTCTCACTTAATAATCAAGAAGTGTTCTCCTTGAGTATGCCCCATTGCGAAAGTTCTTCGTGCTGAGACACCATGTGATGATCGGGTGTGATAGGCTCTACGTTCAAATACAACGGGTGCAAAACAGTTGCACACGCGGAATACTCAGGTCATACATGACGAGCCTAGCATATACAGATATGGCCTCAGAACACGGAGACCAAAGGTCGAACGTGAATCATATAGTAGATATGATCAACACAGTGATGTTCACCATCGAAACTACTCCATCTCACGTGATGATCGGACATGGTTTAGTTGATTTGGATCACGTGATCACTTAGATGACTAGAGAGATGTCTGTCTAAGTGGGAGTTATTAAGTAATATGATTAATTTAACTTAAATTTATCATGAACTTAGTACCTGATAGTATTTTGCTTGTCTATGTTTGTTTGTAGATAGATGGCTCGTGTTGTTGTTTCGTTGAATTTTAATCCGTTCCTTGAGAAAGCAAAGTTGAAAGATGATGGTAGAAATTACACGGACTGGGTCCGTAACTTGAGGATTATCCTCATTGCTGCATAGAAGAATTACATCCTGGAAGCACCGCTGGGTGCCAGGCCTGCTGCAGGAGCAACACCAGATGTTGTGAACGTCTGGCAGAGCAAAGCTGATGACTACTCTATAGTTCAGTGTGCCATGCTTTACGGCTTAGAACCGGGCCTTCAACGAGGTTTTGAACGTCATGGAGCATATGAGATGTTCCAGGAGTTTAAGTTAATATTTCAAGCAAATGCCCGGATTGAGAGATATGAAGTCTCCAATAAGTTCTACAGCTGCAAGATGGAGGAGAATAGTTCTGTCAGTGAGCATATACTCAAAATGTCTGGGTATAATAATCACTTGATTCAACTGGGAGTTAATCTTCCGGATGATAGCATCATTGACGGAATTCTCCAATCACTGCCACCAAGCTACAAGAGCTTTGTGATGAACTATAATATGCAAGGGATGAACAAGACAATTCCCGAGCTCTTCACAATGCTAAAGGCTGCGGAGGTAGAAATCAAAAAGGAGCATCAAGTGTTGATGGTCAACAAGACCACTAGTTTCAAGAAAAAGGGCAAAGGGAAGAAGAAGGGGAACTTCAAGAAGAGCAACAAGCAAGTTGCTGCTCAAGAGAAGAAACCCAATTCTGGACCTAAGCCTGAAACTGAGTGCTTCTACTGCAAGCAGACTGGTCATTGGAAGCGGAACTGACCCAAGTATTTGGTGGATAAGAAGGATGGCAAAGTGAACAAAGGTATCTGTGATATACATGTTATTGATGTGTACCTTACTAATGCTCGCAGTAGCACCTGGGTATTTGATACTGGTTCTGTTACTAATATTTACAACTCGAAACAGGGACTACGGATTAAGCGAAGATTGGCTAAGGACGAGGTGACGATGCGCGTGGGAAATGGTTCCAAAGTTGATGTGATCGCGGTCGGCACGCTACCTCTACATCTACCATCGGGATTAGTTTTAGACCTAAATAATTGTTATTTGGTGCCAGCATTGAGCATGAACATTATATCTGGATCTTGTTTGATGCGAGACGGTTATTCATTTAAATCAGAGAATAATGGTTGTTCTATTTATATGAGTAATGTCTTTTATGGTCATGCACCCTTGAAGAGTGGTCTATCTTTATTGAATCTCGATAGTAGTGATACACATATTCATAGTGTTGAAACCAAAAGATGCAGAGTTGATAACGATGGTGCAACTTATTTGTGGCACTGCCGTTTAGGTCATATCGGTGTAAAGCCCATGAAGAAACTCCATAATGATGGGCTTTTGGAATCACTTGATTATGAATCACTTGGTACTTGCGAACCGTGCCTCATGGGCAAGATGACTAAAACGCCGTTCTCCGGAACTATGGAGCGAGCAACTGATTTGTTGGAGATCATACATACTGATGTTTGTGGTCCAATGAATGTTGAGGCTCGTGGCGGGTATCATTATTTTCTCACCTTCACAGATGATTTGAGCAGATGTGGGTATATCTACTTAATGAAACACAAGTCTGAAACATTTGAAAAGTTCAAAGAATTTCAGAGTGAAGTGGAAAATCATCGTAACAAGAAAATAAAGTTTTTACGATCTGATCGTGGAGGAGAATATTTGAGTTACGAGTTTGGTCTGCACTTGAAACAATGCGGAATAGTTTTGCAACTCACGCCACCCGGAACACCACAACGAAATGGTGTGTCCGAACGTCGTAATCATACTTTACTAGATATGGTGCGATCTATGATGTCTCTTACTGATTTACCACTATCATTTTGGGGTTATGCTTTAGAGACGTCCGCATTCACGTTAAATAGGGCACCATAAAAATCCGTTGAGACGACGCCTTATGAAGTGTGGTTTGGCAAGAAACCAAAGTTGTCGTTTCTTAAAGTTTGGGGCTGTGATGCTTATGTGAAGAAACTTCAACCAGATAAGCTCGAACCCAAATCGGAGAAATGTGTCTTCATAGGATACCCAAAAGAGACTATTGGGTACACCTTCTATCACAGATCTGAGGGCAAGATTTTCGTTGCTAAAATCGGATCCTTTCTAGAGAAGGAGTTTCTCTCGAAAGAAGTGAGTGGGAGGAAAGTAGAACTTAATGAGATAACTGTATCTACTCCCTTGTTGGAAAGTAGTTCATCACAAGAACCGGTTCCTGTGACAACTACACCAACTAGTGAGGAAGCTAATGATATTGATCATGAAACTTCAGATCAAGTTTATACTGAACCTCGTAGGTCTACCAGAGTAAGATCTGCACCAGAGTGGCACAGTAATCCTATTCTGGAAGTCATGTTACTTGACCATGATGAACCTACGAACTATGAGGAAGCGATGATGAGCCCAGATTCC
The DNA here is from genome assembly GCF_002162155.2 of Triticum dicoccoides. Taxonomy (NCBI): domain Eukaryota; kingdom Viridiplantae; phylum Streptophyta; class Magnoliopsida; order Poales; family Poaceae; genus Triticum; species Triticum dicoccoides. The sequence continues at coordinate 668,192,251 of NC_041391.1, read as the reverse complement.
GCAAAATGGCTAGAGGCCATGAAATCTGAGATGGGATCCATGTATGAAAACAAAGTATGGACTTTGGTTGACTTGCCCGATGATCGGCAAGCCATTGAGAATAAATGGATCTTTAAGAAGAAGACTGACGCTGATGGTAATGTAACTGTCTATAAAGCTCAACTTGTTGCGAAAGGTTTTCGACAAGTTCAAGGGGTTGACTACGATGAGACTTTCTCACCCGTAGCGATGCTTAAGTCTGTCCGAATCATGTTAGCTATTGCTGCATTTCATGATTATGAAATTTGGCAGATGGATGTCAAAACTGCATTCTTGAATGGATTTCTGGAAGAAGAGTTGTATATGATGCAACCAGAAGGTTTTGTTGATCCAAAAGGTGCTAACAAAGTGTGCAAGCTCCAGCGATCCATTTATGGACTGGTGCAAGCATCTCGGAGTTGGAATAAACGTTTTGATAGTGTGATCAAAGCATATGGTTTTATACAGACTTTTGGAGAAGCCTGTATTTACAAGAAAGTGAGTGGGAGCTCTGTAGCATTTCTAATATTATATGTGGATGACATATTGTTGATTGGAAATGATATAGAATTTCTGGATAGCATAAAAGGATACTTGAATAAAAGTTTTTCAATGAAAGACCTCGGTGAAGCTTGATTGGACTTTCACAAAGCACGTACCTTGATAAAGTATTGAAAAGGTTCAATATGGAACAGGCAAAGAAAGGGTTCTTGCCTGTATTAAAAGGTATAAAGTTGAGTAAGACTTAATGCCCGACCACTGTAGAAGATAGAGAGAAAATGAAAGGAGTTCCCTATGCTTCAGCCATAGGCTCTATCATGTATGCAATGCTGTGTACCAGACCTGATGTGTGCCTTGCTGTTAGTTTGGCAGGGAGGTACCAAAGTAATCCAAGAGTGGGTCACTGGACAGCGGTCAAGAACATCCTGAAATACCTGAAAAGGACTAGGGATATGTTTCTCATATATGGAGGTGACAAAGAGCTAGTCGTAAATGGTTACGTCGATGCAAGCTTTGACACTGATCCGGATGATTCTAAATCGCAAACCGCATACGTATTTTTATTAAACAGTGGAGCTGTAAGTTGGTGCAGTTCTAAACAAAGCATCGTGGCGGGATCTACATGTGAAGCGGAGTACATAGCTGCTTCGGAAGCAGCAAATGAAGGAGTCTGGATGAAGGAGTTCATTTCCAATCTAGGTGTTGTACCTAGTGCATCGGGACCAATGAAGATCTTCTGTGACAATACTGGTGCAATTGCCTTGGCAAAGGAATCCAGATTTCACAAGAGGACCAAGCACATCAAGAGACGCTTCAATTCCATTCGAGACCAAGTCCAAGTGGGAGACATAGAGATTTGCAAGATACATACGGATCTGAATGTTGCAGACCCGTTAACTAAGCCTCTCTCACGAGCAAAACATGATCAACACCAAGACTCCATGGGTGTTAGAATCATTACTATGTAATCTAGATTATTGACTCTAGTGCAAGTGGGAGACTGAAGGAAATATGCCCTAGAGGCAATAATAAAGTTATTATTTATTTCCTCATATCATGATAAATGTTTATTATTCATGCTAGAATTGTATTAACCGGAAACATGATACATGTGTGAATACATAGACAAACATAGTGTCACTAGTATGCCACTACTTGAACTAGCTCATTGATCAAAGATGGTTATGTTTCCTAACCATAGGCATGTGTTGTCATTTGATTAATGTGATCACATCATTAGGAGAATGATGTGATTGACTTGACCCATTCCGTTAGCTTAGCACTTGATCGTTTAGTATGTTGCTATTGCTTTCTTCATGACTTATACAAAGTTCCTGCAATTATGATATTGTGCAACTCCCGTTTACCAGAGGAACACTTTGTGTGCTACCAAACGTCACAATGTAACTGGGTGATTATAAAGGTGCTCTACATGTGTCTCCAAAGGTAAATGTTGAGTTGGCATAATTCGAGAATAGGTTTTGTCACTCCGATTGTCGGAGAGGTATCTCTGGGCCCTCTCGGTAATACTCATCACGTAATCCTTGCAAGCATTGTAACTAATGAGTTAGTTATGAGATGATGTATTACGGAACGAGTAAAGAGACTTGCCGGTAACTAGATTGAACTAGGTATTGGATACCGACGATCGAATCTCGGGCAAGTAACATACCGATGACAATGGGAACAACGTATGTTGTTATGCGGTTTGACCGATAAAGATCTTCGTAGAATATGTGGGAACCAATATGAACATCCAGGTTCCGCTATTGGTTATTGACCGAGAATAGTTCTAGGTCATGTCTACATAGTTCTCAAACCCGTAGGGTCCGCACGCTTAACGTTATGATGAAAGTTTTATTATGAGTTTATAAGTTTTGATGTACCGAAGGTTGTTCGGAGTCCCGGATGTGATCACGGACATGACGAGAAGTCTCGAAATGGTCAAGACATAAAGATTGATATATTGGATGACTACATTCGGACACCGGAAGTGTTCCGGGTGTTTTCGGAGAAAACCCGGAGTACCGGAGGGTTACCAGAACCCCCCGGGAAGTAATGGGCCTTGATGGGCCCTAGTGGAGAGAGAGAGAGGGGCCGGCCAGGGCAAGAGGCACGCCCCCTCCCCTTGAGTCCGAATAGGACAAGGAAGGGGGGGCGGCGCCCCCTTGCCTTCCCCCTCTCCCACTCCTTCCTTCCCCCTCCTTCTTGGAATAGGAAAGGGAGGGGCAAACCTACTTGGAGTAGGTTTCCCCCTCCTAGGGCGCGCCTCCCCTTAGGCCGGCCCCCTCCTCCTCTCCCCCTTTATATACGGGGAGGGGGGCACCCCATAGATACACAAGTTGATCTACGGATCGTTCCTTAGACGTGTGCGGTGCCCCCCTCCACCATATTCCACCTCGGTCATATCGTCGCAGAGTTTAGGCGAAGCCCTGCGCCGGTAGAACATCATCATCGTCACCACGCTGTCGTGCTGACGGAACTCATCCCCGACGCTTAGCTGGATTGGAGCCCGGGGAACGTCATCGAGCTGAACGTGTGCTGAACACGGAGGTGCCGTACGTTCGGTGCTTGGATCGGTCGATTCGTGAAGACGTACGACTACATCAACCGCGTTGTCATAACGCTTCCGCTTAACGGTCTACGAGGGTACGTAGACAATACACTCCCCTCTCGTTGCTATGCCATCACCAAGATCTTGCGTGTGCGTAGGATTTTTTTGAAATTACTACGTTTCCCAACAGAATGCAATTGCCATCTTCTTAAGAGCAGCGCCCTTGACTTTCTCCACATGTGCTTCAGTGAAATGATCTGGTAGGGTGAAATGTTCCATCAGAGATTCCCAAAGGACTTTTTTGGCTCTGTCGTCGACCCAAGTAACACCTGGACGTTTAGTCTTTGGCTCTTTCCATTCTTGAATGGAGATCGGGAGTTTGTCCTTCACAAGAACTCCACACTGACGAGTCTACTTGTTCGCAACGTTCTTAGGCGTGAGGGGTTCGTCACTAGGTTTGGTGGATTCGATGTTGTACTTTACACCCTCCATCAACAATCTGCCTGGGCCTCGCTTTGTCCTCCTGTCTGTAGAAGCAGATTTGCTCGATCCGGAGGGCTAAAAGAAGAAAGATCGATTCGTTAATATATCTTCAATAAAAAAACATGTGATGATCACCATGATGACTGCTTATATAAATATACCTCGCCGGTAGTCTTTGTTATTTGAAGATCAGCATTGTATGTGTCATCATAATCATAATCATAGTTCATGACTTCATCAGCTCGGTCGTTGAGATCGAATATCTTTTCATCACCCTCTCCGGTATTGTTCAGATATTGGGAGCCGTCATCTGCTTCATTCAGATCATCTAGCATGTGAGGGCTCCGTATGATGTCGAACAATTCCTCTTCTCTCTCTCTGCCGGTATTGTCCAACATAGATTTTACTTAACTAATACATAAGAAATATAAAACAATTTAGTATTCAAATTACAATGCATGGATGCAATCAATAAGGAAAAACTGAATCATATATATAGTACATAATATATGCATCGTCTCGATTAATATATAATCTCGAATACAACATCGTATTAATATATATAATCTCGGATACATCGTCTCGAATATTATATATCGAATACATCACTGGCTAGGTACCTAATAAAGATCGAGTACTACAGAAGAATCTAGGCCACTCGTGGTTCCTGGGCGCGGGCGGTGGACACCCAAAGAGAAGGAACCATCATAAGATCATATCTCCGGTCATCTGCCCAAAGAACCTGCCAAGTATTGGAGAACCTGACGTCCATAGCAGCTACGTAGCGATGGACGTGCTCGTCCTCCTCCTTGACACGGCAACGCACCACCTCCGGCGGCACTGGCTCCTCTGCACCGAATGTGGCCCACGCGAACGCCACCAAAGGAGATCAGGGTCGACGACGGGACCCGAGGCCGGGTTCCTCACCAAGCGGCACGCCCCTCCAGGTAGCACCTCCCAGTGCCAGCCCGACGGAGCACAGTCCCAGACATGGGTCCTCTGAAGCAGGACGTCATCGCGAACGGGTCGACGGCGAGGATGCGGGCCGGGCATATCGTCGAGAACAAATACTATATGCCCGCAAAAAGTAACATCTTTTAAATCATTGGATTGTGATAACTAAAATTCTATATATATGCAAATTCTAAAAATTTGACATTAATCTAATTCATCTAATTAACTAAAACTAATTCTAAAATTTCTAACATTTCTGATTATATAACTAACATTTCTAATATTTATAACATTTCTATATAACTAACATTTCTATAACTAAAAAACCGAAAAATTTATAACATTTCTATATAACTAACATTTCTAATATTTCTATAACTACAAAACAGAATAATTTCTAACATTTCTATAACTAAAAAACAGAAAAAATTCTATACCTAAAATTCTATAATGTGTATGTGTGTGTGTGTAGTGTGTTTGTGTGTGGACATGGCGGCCGGGGTGAGCTCACCGGCGAGGCGACAACAGGGCGGCGACGGCGGGGCGACGGGACGGTGTGACGGGACGGGGCGGCGACGACGGG
>NC_041391.1:668170632-668186936 GCF_002162155.2 Triticum dicoccoides | reverse complement strand
GGGGCGCGGTGACGGGGCGGGCTGCGGCGATGGGGACGGGGACGGCCGGGGCGGCGGCGAGGGGCGGGGATGGCCGGGGCGGTGAAGGCGTCGATCGGAGCAGGCGGCGCGTGTCGTCAACGGAGAGAAGAAACAGAGAGGGAAACTGAATTTTTTTCGAGTATTGTATATATAGGGTGGACCTTTAGTACCGGTTGCAGCCACCAACTGGTACTAAAGGTCTGTTTTGGCCAGGCCAAGCGGCGGGAAGCACCCCCCCTTTAGTACCGGGTCGTGGCACCAACCGGTATTAAAGACCCCCTCTTTAGTATCGGCTGCAGCCACCATCCGGTAGTAAAGGGGGTGCACTGGCGCAGTGCGGTGCGGCAAATTTAGTCCCACCTTGCTAGTCGAGGGGCTACCGCACTGGTTTATAAGCCCCAGTGCGGTAGCTCTCTCGAGCTCCTCTCCTAAACAGGCCTACTGGGCCTACCTGTTCTGTGCTGCCATGTGGGCCTACTGGGCCTTTACGGGCCTGCATCCTGGCCCAACAAAAGGTTGTGTTTCTAGTCGTATGCAGGCCGCTTTGGCCCAGTGGGCGGGCTTTTTTATTTTCTGAATTTTTTTTGCTTTATTTATTTTTGAGTTGTTTTTTGCTGTATTTAGAGTTTCTTTGGGAATACTTTTGCTTTAGGTTCAAAAAATTACAAATTTTCTGTTAGTGCCAGTAGTTTTCAAACTTGAATAGTTTAAATTTTGAATTATTTGAAATTTGTGTGAATCACTAATTTATGAATAACTTAACTTTGAAAAAAGATTTTTCAGTGATTATTTTTTCTTATGTTTAATATTAGTGTGTTTTATCATTATATTGAATTTGGTAATGCTTAGGTTATTTAAAAAATGAAATGCCTTTGTAAAAGATGAGTTTTTGTCCGAAACCCTGATACTTCAAAAGAGATTGTCCATTTTGTACATGAAGTGCATCCAGTTTTTGTCGTAACCTTCTCTACTTTTTTGCACATGCTATGTGGGTGAAATTATGATACCATGCCAACTTTCAACCTTTTCTGAGTTCATTTGAAATGCTTTTCAATTTCAGGGTCATTTAGCTGGAAAAAATCAGTAAATGCATGAAAGAATTTGTTTGCACATAAAATTTCTTTGCGTTTCAAATGCCAAAACACATAACTACCCTAACTATTACAGAGATTCCCTCCTGGGTGTGAAACACAGAAGAAAGTGATGATAGTGAAGCCGATCACATCCCAGATCTCTGGGTGTGAAACTTTTTCTTCGCGTGTGTCCCTTTGCGCCGTAGCCATGGAAAATCTTCATCATTTAACTGGATGCTCGGGTCAATATTCACTGTGAATGGAGCAATTTCATCAAACTTTTCATAATCTTCTGACATGTCTGTCTTGTCATCCACTCCCACGATGTTTCTTTTCCCTGAAAGAACTATGTGGCGCTTTGGCTCATCGTATGATCCATTCGCTTCCTTATCTTTTCTTTTTTCTCGGCCTGGTAGACATGTCTTTCACATAAAAAACCTGCGCCACATCATTCGCTAGGACGAATGGTTCGTCTGCATACGCAAGATTGTTGAGATCCACTGTTGTCATTCCGTACTGCGGGTCTTCCGTTACCCTACCTCGTGTCATATTGACCCATTTGTACCGAAACAAAGGTACCTTCAAACCACCTCCATCGTTAAGTTCCCATATGTCTTCTATGTAACCATAATAACTTTCCTTTCCCGTGTTGGTCGTTGCATCAAAGCGGACACCACTGTTTTGGTTGGTGCTCTTCTTATCTTGGGCGATCGTGTAAAATGTATTCCCATTTATCTGATACCCTTTGAAAGTCATTATATTCGAAGATGGTAACTGGGACAGCGATTACAGGTCATTTTGAATATTGCCATCATGCATGGCATGTTTCTGCAACCAACCAGTGTAAGTCCTCGTTTGTTCACGTGTAGTCCAGTCGTCAGACTTCTCCGGGTGTTTGGAGTGTAGAAAATTCTTGTGTTCCTCCATGTACGGAGCCACCAAGGCGGAATTCTGTAGAACTGTGTAGTGTGCTTCAGTGAGAGAATGCCCGTCCATACATATTATTTGATGCCCTCCTAGCGTGCCTTTTCCATCCAGTCTGCCCTTATGCCGCGATTCAGGAACACCAATCGGCTTAAGGTCAGGAATAAAGTCAATACAAAACTCAATGACCTCCTCATTTTCATGGCCCTTCGAGATGCTTCCTTCGGGCCTAGCACGGTTATGAACATATTTCTTCAAGACTCCCATGAACCTCTCAAAGGGACCCAAAACAGGAAATCCAGGACCCAAAACATTAATCTCTTCGCAAAGGTGAACTAGGACGTGTGTCATGATGTTGAAGAAGGATGGTGGGAACACCAACTCGAAACTAACAAGACATTGCACCAAATCATTCTGTAACCTTGGTATGATTTCTGGATCGATTACCTTCTGAGAAATTGCATTGAGGAATGCACATAGCTTCACAATGGCTAATCGAACGTTTTCCGGTAGAAGCCCCCTCAATGCAACCGGAAGTAGTTGCTTCATAATCACGTGGCAGTCATGAGACTTTAGATTCTGGAACTTTTTCTCTGCCATATTTATTATTCCCTTTATATTCGACGAGAAGCCAGATGGTACCTTCATGCTGAGCAGGCATTCAAAGAAGATTTCCTTCTCTTCTTTGGTAAGATCGTAGCTAGCCTGACCCTGATGTATGCCGTCTTTTCCGTGCATACATTGCTGGTCCTCCCGTGCCATTGGTGCATCTTTTGTTTTCTCATACACGCCCAAAAAGCCAAGCAGGGTCACGCAAAGATTCTTCGTCACGTGCATCACGTCGATTGCGGAGCGGACCTCTAGGTCTTTCCAATATGGCAGATCCCAAAATATAGATTTCTTCTTCCACATGGGTGCGCGTCCATCAGCGTCCTTCGGAACAGGTTGTCCGCCAGGACCCTTTCCAAAGATTACCTTCAAATCCTTGACCATATCATGTACATCAGCACCAGTACGGTGGCGAGGCTTCGTCCGGTGATCCGCCTCACCTTTGAAATGCTTGCCTTTCTTTCTTACGGGATGCCTGCTCGAAAGAAATCGATGATGTCCTAGGTACACATTCTTCCTACAACTATCCAAATATATACTGTCGGTATCATCCAAACAGTGCGTGCATCCACGGTATCCCTTGTTTGTCTGTCCCGAAAGGTTACTGAGAGCAGGCCAATCATTGATGGTCACGAACAGCAATGCATTTAGGTCAAATTCTTCCTGTCCGTGCTCATCCCACGCACGTACACCTGTTCCATTCCACAGCTGTAATAGTTCTTCAACTAATGGCCTTAGGTACACATCAATGTCGTTGCCGGGTTGCTTAGGGCCTTGGATGAGCACTGGCATCATAATGAACTTCCTCTTCATGCACAACCAAGTAGGAAGGTTATGCAAACATAGAGTCACAGGCCAGGTGCTATGGTTGCTACTCTGCTCCCCAAAAGGATTAATGCCATCCGCGCTTTGACCAAACCATATGTTCCTTGGGTCACCTGCAAACTCCTCCCAGTACTTTCTCTCGATTTTTCTCCACTACGAACCGTCAGCGGGTACTCTCAACTTTCCGTCTTTCTTACGGTCTTCTCCGTGCCACCACATCGCCTTCGCATGCTCTTTGTTTTGGAACAAACGTTTGAACCGTGGTATTATAGGAGCATACCACATCACCTTGGCAGGAATCTACTTCCTGGGGCGCTCACCCTCGACATCACCATGGTCATCGTGACTGATCTTATAATGCAATGCACCGCATACCGGGCAAGCGTTCAAATCCTCATACTCACCGCGGTAGAGTATGCAGTCATTAGGGCATGCATGTTTCTTTTGCACCTCTAACCCTAGAGGGCACACAACCTTCTTTGCTTCATACGTACTCTCGGGAAATTCATTGTCCTTTGGAAGCATATTCTTTATCATTACCACCAACTTTCCAAATCCCTTGTCAGATACACCATTCTCTGCCTTCTATTGCAGCAATTCCAGTGTGGTGCCCCACTTTTTTTTGTCAGCTTTGCAATTCGGGTACAACAATTTCTTGTGATCCTCTAACATGCGCTGCAACTTCTTCTTCTCCAAATCACTTGCACATTTTCTCTTTGCATCGGCAATGGCCCGACCTAGATCATCGGCGGGCTCATCTGATGCCTCTTCTTCAGCTTCTTCCCGCATTGCCGGCTCAGCTTCTTCCCCCATTGTTGTATCATCGTATTCAGGGAACCCATGGCCAGGATAGCCGTCGTCATCCTCTTCTTCTTCATTGTCTTCCATCATAACCCCTATTTCTCCATGATTGGTCCAAACATTATAGTGGGGCATGAAACCGGACTCAAATAGGTGGATGTGAATGGTTCTTGACGTAGAGTAATTGTGACCATTCTTACATCCAGCACATGGACAAGGCATAAAACCATCCGCCCACTTGTTTGCCTCTGCGGCAAGCAGAAAAGTATGCACGCCATTAATGAACTCGGGAGAGCATCGGCCATCATACATCCATTGTCGGCTCATCTTCATTACACAACACCGAATAGACACTTAATTAAATGCAACATACAAATAAATCTCTAGCTAAATAATTAAATGCAACAACAAATGCGATCAAGATCGCAACTAAGGTAACAATTGATCCAACAACATAATGATACCAAGCCACACTATCAATGGCATATTTTCTAATCTTACTAATCCTCAACCTCATTTTCTCCATCTTGATCTTGTGATCATCAACGACATCGGCAACACGCAACTCCAATTCCATCTTCTCCCCCTCAATTCTTTTCAATTTTTCTTTCAAATACTCATTTTCTCTTTCAACTAAATTTAACCTCTCGACAATAGGGTCAGTTGGAATTTCTGGTTCACATACCTCCTAGATAAAAATATCTATGTCAACTTGATGGGCATAATTTGTCATAAACACGAAATGTAACAACTAGTTTTAAAAGAGAATATACCACATCCGAATCATAACAAGGATGAGGGCCGACGGGGACGGATGTCAAAACCATGGCACTATGTATAACAAATAACGTACGGGTAAGATAATTATATGAGTAACTATATATCCAAATCACACAAACATCAATTTGGTAATGTAAAACATTCATGAACAAGAGCCTCACCACAAGGTGGTGCCGGCGACGAGACGGTGCGTGCGATCGACGGTGGTTACGACGGAGATTTAGAAGGCACTAAGTAAGCCACACCTACATATGCAAACTAAGTGTTATTTTTGACCTCAAATTGCATATAAATCAAATACTAGCACATATAATTCCTCCCAAATTACTGAACTCACGAATTAATCACTATACAAAGCATTGCAAGAGCTAATCTAGGAATGAGAGATGAAGTACAAAGTTGCTAACCTTTGTGATCATTTGAATGGATGGGGGCCTTCAAATCTTAACAAATTTTGGGCAAAATTTATGATGAGCTCAAGGAAGAGAGGGGAAGAACAGAGGAAGTGAGGGGAAAGGTGAAGAACAGAGCGAGCTCGGGTGGACGAAGGGTTTATGTACGACAACCTTTAGTACCGGTTCGTGCCACGAACCGGTACTAAAGGTGTTGGAGGGGCCCCAGACTGACAACATCCTGCCACCACTCTCTTTAGTACCGGTTCGTGGCACGAACCGGTGCTAAAAGTTCACCACGAACAGGTACTAATGAGAGCGGCCAGCTAGCCGTTGGAACCGGCACTAATGGTCACATTAGTGCCGGCTCAAAATCAAACCGGCACTAATGTGTCCCACATTTGATCCTTTTTCTACTAGTGATCGCAATGCGTCCACGGATTTCTCTCGGTGACACTGTTGGCCGGGCTCGGAGACGTGTTACACAACTTTGTGTTTGTGAGGGTTCGCCGGGTTTGGTTTCTTCAATGGAACGAAAGACAATATTGGAGGATGCGTCGTCGATGAAGTTAAATCTTGACCAACTTGTCATGGCCGGCGCGAGAGTACATGCAGATGAAGTACATCCTGAGACATCAATCTGGAATTGGAAAACAATCGGCTTTTCGGTGGGTCGGCACTGACAAGAAATTGAATGAGAACTTTGAGAATTCAAATAACTTTTTAGATATAGTGCAACTTACTTCCTTTCAAAAGCAATTAAATGTAGTAGTTGGAAATATCAAAAACCCATATATATAATATAATATGATGAAACACATGCACAGCTACAAACTACTGCCCCTGTTGTCTACGGACCGCAACTAATCTGTTTTACGTAATAGTATTAGTATGTAGAGTGTGATGGAAATATTGTTTCAACTCTTGTTTCATACAAGAGAAATGTCTATTTTGACATGTAGGTATATAAAATATAATACCAAAGCTGAGCGCTAGTGGTAGTGGTTTCGTACCTTGCTTGATCAATGCAAACTTGCAAATTTTCCTTCCAACTTAATTTGTGGTTGGCGTTGAAGTTTACGCGAACAAAAAAAAACTAAAACTTGCCCAATACTTAAGCAAGAACTGCAATGTAATTAAAGGATTCTCTTATGTGAACCTGTTGGTGCAGTTCCCGGGCAACCACGCTCACGCGCTGAGAGCGCTCCCGGCGTGCAGGGCGTGCGCAAGCTGATCCAATGCTAGTTTGCATGCCTGATGGATTACTTTGCCCATACTACTTTTGGCCGATGGCAACAACGTACTGAGCTGGATCCAACTCCTTAAAAAACAATCTCTACCGGCTGGACGTACACGTACCGCAAGCAGCTCGACTGATCTTTCATGCCGGCTGGAAACGCACTCATCGCATGCACGTGAGAACACTCGGAGATTCTACAGAATTGCTTGGGACCCGCGGCAAAATAATAAATCTGGCTCAAGCCTGGGTAGACGGGATTGGACGACGAGCTTGGGCTGATCTCTAAACCTGTTCTTAACGGGTGGAGCCCGAGAGTAAATCTTTAGGATGTCTAACATGAGACTGCTCATGGTGTAAGGAAGATCGCATCAAGCTTCCGACCACCTCCCGGGATTGCATCCAAACGGGAGAGACCATCAATAGAAAAATAGTGTGTGTTTACATTGGAGAAAATATGTTTTGGGGGTTAGAGCGCAAGGATGTATGGGAAGGGCTTTGTGATTTTTTTTATCTCGGCAAGGTAACTTATTAGCTATGGGAGAGAGTCATTGAGCACCGCTTAAGAAGAATGACAAGCGTGACTAAAAATCAGTTTGGTTTCATGCCTGGGAGGTCGACCATGGAAGCCATTTTCTTGGTACGACAACTTATGGAGAGATATAGGGAGCATAAGAAGGACTTGCATATGGTGTTCATTGACTTGGAGAAGGCCTATGATAAGATACCGCGGAATGTCATGTGGTGGGCCTTGGAGAAACACAAAGTCCCAGCAAAGTACATTACCCTCATCAAGGACATGTACAATAATGTTGTGACAAGTGTTCGAACAAGTGATGTCGACACCGATGACTTCCCGATTAAGATAGGACTACATCAGGGGTCAGCTTTGAGCCCTTATCTTTTTGCATTGGTGATGGATGAGGTCACTAGGGGTATACAAGGAGATATCCCATGGTGTATACTCTTTGCGGATGATGTGGTGCTAGTTGACGATAGTCGGACGGGGGTAAATAGGAAGTTAGAGTTATGGAGACAAACCTTGGAATCGAAAGGGTTTAGGCTTAGTAGAACTAAAACCGAGTACATGATGTGCGGTTTCAGTACTACTAGCTGTGAGGAGGAGGAGGTTAGCCTTGATGGCCAGGTGATACCTCGAAAGGACACCTTTCGGTATTTGGGGTCAATGTTGCAGGAGGATGGGGGTATTGATGAAGATGTGAACCATCGAATCAAAGCCGGATGGATGAAGTGGCGCCAAGCTTCTGGCATTCTCTGTGACAAGAGAGTGCCACAAAAGCTAAAAGGCAAGTTCTACAGGACGGCGGTTCGACCCGCAATGTTGTATGGCGCGGAGTGTTGGCCGACTAAAAGGCGACATGTTCAACAGTTAGGTGTGGCGGAGATGCGTATGTTGAGATGGATGTGTGGCCACACGAGGAAGGATCGAGTCCGGAATGATGATATACAAGATAGAGTTGGGGTAGCACCAATTGAGGAGAAGCTTGTCCAACATCGTTTGAGATGGTTTGGGCATATTCAGCGCAGGCCTCCAGAAGCTCCAGTGCATAGCGGACGGCTAAAGCGTGCGGAGAATGTCAAGAGAGGGCGGGGTCGACCGATTTTGACATGGGAGGAGTCCGTTAAGAGAGACCTGAAGGATTGGAGTATCGACAAAGAGCTAGCTATGGACAGGGGTGCGTGGAAGCTTGCTATCCATGTGCCAGAGCCATGAGTTGGTTGCGAGATCTTATGGGTTTCACCTCTAGCCTACCCCAACTTGTTTGGGACTAAAGGCTTTGTTGTTGTTGTTGTTGTTTGTCGGCAAGGTAACTTATTAAGGGCATTGGTGGGTAATTTTTAATATTTTCAATCCAATGGTTGTGATCGTCTAATCTGTTTAAATTGATGGCCAGATGTTTCTAATTATTATGGGATTTTCTAGCTTAATTCTCTTTTTTCTGGTTACCCCGTAAAGCACTTTTTATATATAAATAGATAAATTGATATATGGCATGCTTAGATGTAAGTTTGAACTGTTTATCACATCAGCAGGGCTTGTTTGATGATTCTTGGTGTTAGTAGGCTAGCTAGTGTGCGAGCTATAATACTTGCAAAACACTCACCGAAGAGAAACGTTGGGGCTGATGAGCTCGTGGTACGCTTATACTTATCTGTCGTCGATCGACCAATAGCCCTAGCTCCTAAAATTGTAGGCTTAGCGATCAATCAGACAATAGTCGACACGGATACATTCAGGCCTCATTTGGTTCATAGGATAGGAAAATCGTAGAAAAAGTACAGAGACATACAACACAAAATCATAGCAGTGCAGAGACGTACCCCCTCCGTTCCAAAATAGATTACCTAGGCGGGCTAGTTTTGCCTAGTGGGTTTCAGTGATATGACGTGGTACAATGCCGTCCCGTCTTCGCGTGTGGTAGCAGTATTGCGGGTACAATAAGTTTTCTTGAAGAAGCGGAATTCAACGAAGTCATGGTAGTTCCTTCGTCCGAACAACTTACAGTGGGAAAGGTTAGGACTGCGATACAACCGGGGTAGACCACATGTCGGCGAATGAAAGTATTCTTTCCGATATAGAGGACGAGCAACGAGTATTCCTTGTTTATTTTTGATGAAAGCTATTGTCTCCACTGTTACGACGGAGGAGTGTGAAACACGGCAGCCCAATGAACTTGGCATGTGCACCACTCCCTCCTTCCTCATGTAATGCTACCATACAGTTGACTATAAGGTTGGCTATAAGGTTATAACTTTTCCTCACTTTCTCTCTATCTATTTCCCCTCAAATGTTTTTTACCTTTCTTTTTTTAGACATAATTATTTTTTATGCCTTTTTTAGAATTATTTTTTTATACCTAGGAGCACATGTAGAGACGGGCTCTTGCAGAGCCCACTCCTTGACTTTGTTAGTGCCTCTCTCTCCTCCACATAAGCAGGCTTATAGCCCAGTTTTTTACTGGTACTACTTGCTATGCATGCATGCGGCGGGCAGCTGGCGTCTTGTGGAGCCAGGATGGTTAGAGCGGGCTCCGGAAGCGGTCCGGACTCCCGCATGGCCCACCTCACATTATCACCATATATTTCTTGGAGTCCGTGCACGACGGGCGGGCGATCTCTTCTCCCTCCCCCATTTCTCTCTTCTCAGCCGACGCCCGCCGAGCGATTAGATTTCGGCTATCGATGGTTTATTCAATTACAGTCCCACATGTCAGTGAAATTGCAAGACAACGTGTGTCCCTTCTAGTGAGCGGCGTGCAAGCCGTACTGCCGGGGGTGCGAGCGTACTAGTCGTAAGTGTGTCGCCTTTTCCTTTAGAACTTGCGAAGCATAACATTTTCGGGCGACCGATCCATAGAAATCCAGAACAAAATGATGAGGGAGGTGCTTTCCCGCTCGTTAGGTGGGCTAGTTTGAGTGATATGACGTGCTACAGTGCCGTCCACTTGCTCCATTTTTATGTAAGCAAGAGTTTATAATCTTACGCGGGAGGAGTGTGAAACACCACGGATCTGATTTTGATCGAGGGATAACTGTTTCCTGCCAAATAATGGAGCACTGTTAGCGATTATAGCATGATAGTTAGGGCATCTCCAGCACTGGCCCACAAATTTACACCGGCATCTGTCTGAGGACACTGATGTATGCCATACGATGCTGCCCGCATACCTTTCGACAACTATATGAACTAATCGATGAAATCCGTGCAAACAAAGAAAATTTCAAATTAACCGGATGAAATTCAGTACATTTCAAAAACTTTTCCTACAAACTGGATGAAATTCATTACATATTTCTCACAAACTGTACTAAAACCTACTGTAAACCTAATCTAAACGATCGCCGGCGCCCGACCACCATGTCTGGCCATGAACCCGAGAAAGCCGGCAATTGCCTTTGCCTCCTCCTCATCAGCCTTGATAACCTCCCCCTCCGGAGCACAAGGTTCTTAATATTTCCGCCTCCACGTCGTCATCAAGTGGCTAATCGGCCGCCGATGTTTACCCCACCAAGCTTGGCGTCTACTGACTGGAGTAGCGGTGGACTTCCTAGGACCAGAGCGGTGGCGACCTACCATGTACTACTCTTCCTCGCTGCCAGTTGCACCCGCGCACGCGTGCCGGCTTTGTGGTCGTGGCGGCGGAGGGCGGCCGGGGGGTTGCCAGCGATCTCCTTCGATTTCTCCTGCGATAGTACATCGAAGAGAGCTTTGCAGCGCGCCCGGAGCGGAGCCGCCGATGTCCCTCGTCTGCTCCTACGACAGTACGTCCAAGAGAGCTTCGGAGCGCCAGGAGGCCATGGTTGGAATGGTGCCGACAGAAGGAAGGCACCGGAGGATAATAATTGTTGGTCTTTGGCTATGGCTGGGAGTTGGGGCTCAAGTTAATATAGCGGGCGAATGGCAATGAGCCGCGGCAGACGGATGGACAGCTGGCGTCGGAGTAGGTTCGTCGGGCGTGAATGCGGACGCTGCTTCAGTGACTTAACTACAGATGCGTTGGGTTACTGATATGTGGGCCCAACGGGCATCTGGCCCGCATGTTAGTGACCCACCAACTGCACCTACAGTTAAGTCCGGTGAATGCGGCATTGACGTTCTGGAGAGACGGTGACCGTTTCAGGCGGGAAGCGCACGCTAGCGATGGAAGGGGTTTCGGTAGGCCAGGGCGGTCAGACGCTAGCGTGGTGGCAAAGTGTGAACTCATGGATGATGAGCCTTTGAGGTATATGCGGCACGTATTGACAACCGCTCTTATCGCCAGCTAGCCTTTGACGACCACCATTAGACACCACACAACCATGCATAACTTACGAATAATGGACGAATCGATCAGACACACACTCGTGTGTAGTGGCACTAAGATCGGTCGCTCACGATAGGACATACTCCATACCATAGTACCCTCTCTAGCTAGGCTGTTTTATAGATTGACGTTGTGATGGACGTTATACATGAACAAGGCGCTTCGAGTATGACCGTTGGTGTTGAGCCTGGTGAATACATGATCGGCGTTCGCGTAGGCCTCCATCAAACGTCTAAACTGTAATGTCAGGCACCGCCGGGGCGCGCAGATGATGGGCTCGCCGTTTGCTTTGCGCCATGAGCAGGAGTTTGATTTAGAGGGCGATGTGAATGCATTAGCATGATTTGACAGCATGAGCATGAGTGTCTGACGCAAATTATTTCATTTTCATTTGAATGACAAGGGTGCGTTGCAGCGATGAGTCCGTGGTTTGATTCCCCACATACGCATAATTTTGGTTTTTATAGTATTTCTTTCTCCATTGACAGGTAGGCCCGCATAGATAGATAAAGAACACGAGCTGATGAGGCGCATGCAGACTGTTTGACTGGTCAACCAGACAAATACGGAGCTATACGCTGAGCTAGTGACCTTATAATCACCATATCTCGTATACAATGATCAAAGTGAGCTATCAAGACAAGTTCGATGACCGCCAATGCATTTTACTCGGTAATAAATGACCAGGATTGAAGGGGAATACAAATTTCCTTCGTCTTCTGTCCTTGAGCTCTTGACAAACCAACGCACTATATGGTTGTCCAGGAACTCCACCCCAGAGCTCTCACAAAGCAGCGTTCATGCCACCGCGCCGCACACTAACCGGTAAGGCAACGATGGCATCCCGCCACGCCGAGTTCCATGCCGCCCATGACCGCCCACAAAATGGTAGGGAAGCGATGCATCCCGCCGTGCCGAGTTCATCACCGCTCGCGACCTCACACCTATGTGGGAGGAATTTGAAGATGCCAAGGCCGAATGGGGGTAGAGCAAGAGGCGGCCAAAGCCGCACAGAGGGAGCGGAAAAGTTAGAAAGCACTCAAGAAAAGAGAGGCATGCCGCCGCAAGAAAGAAGAGGACGCACGCGCTATTGTGGAGAGGTCGGTGAGATGCAAGCACGGTGGGGTGTCGCCAACAAAGCCAGGAAGGAGAACGACGTCGTCTGGTCAGCATGTGATAAGTAGTAGTACTAGTAGTTATTGTGTGTGTCTGTGTCTGAGTATGAGCATGTACCAGTACTACTAGTTACTAATGTAGTTTTTAGAGCAAATTACCAATACATTAGCCAAGACTAAATTGAAAAATTCCTATCCTATGCATCAAATGGAATCTCTTTCTCTATAGGAATTAAGATGCATGTCATCTCACTTCCTATGATTTTTGTATTCCTATAAATTTCCTATCCTATGAACGAAAGGAGGCCTCTGTTGGAGTAACTACTATAGCTAGTAGTATTGCTGGTATAGTAGTTTTCTTCAAGGAGCGGAATTCAATGAAGTCATGATGGTTCCTTCGTCCGAGCAACTTCAAAGTGGGAAGTGGGCATGTGATTTGACGACTCATTAGTCATTGTTACTGTGGCACGACGACTGGGGTGACTCTCCCTTGGAGTTCTGCGTGCATGGCAAGTGGACCAGGATGGTCGACATTCCACATGTTGGCGAAAGGAAGTATTATTTTCGATATCGAGGAGCAAGGAAACCACGTGGTATAGTATCACTGCTGATTGGTTCTCAAAAAATAGTATCACTACTGATTTATAATTATTTTTTATTTCTGATGAATGCTAGCGTTTCAACTCTTACGACGAAGAGTGCCAAACACGGCACGTGCTGGATGTCCCACACGTCAGCAAAAGGAGTGGGACATGAACAGCGTGGTAGAGCCCAGCGCAAAAAAAAAACAGCGTGGTAGAGCGTCTCCACTTCTTCCACTTCTGATTCGGAGACCACACGTAGTAGTACTTAGTGGTATGAACGATACAAAGTGCGAACTGGAGAGAAATACGCGTCTATTTGGAAGGTCTCGGGGCATACACGTAAACAAATATAAAAGTTAATATGTGCCTCCAACTAATATAGTAGTAGTAGAGTACTTAGGCACGTACTCCATAACATCACCGTGCATTGCACGTACAACATTTAGTGGTAGTACGTAGTAAGAGAAAAATGTCGCCCAAGAGTTCTCTTCTCGACCCACTTTTGGGTGTTTGGTAGAGTGGATGGAGGGTGCATGAGTCCACACTAGTTTAGCACAAATACACTAGAAGCATGCATGAAGAGGGGTGTTGAGTTGAGCATGCATGAAGAGGGAACAACTATGCTGAGACGAGAACGCAACCAGACACACCCTATATGCCACACATGTTCATACCATTTGTGCCTTTCTACTTCACTTATTGCGCTACATTACTCAGGTTCGTACGTCCACTCCTGGGTACATGTCCGTCTCGTAGTTCCAGTCCCACGTGTTCTCATATAGATAGAACGATCCTTGCATAACGCGTGCACCTTGATGCTAGATCTCTTGCGTGTTGGCAAAAGGATGAACAAAGCTCACGTAAAAAAATAGAGTGGACGAACATAGATTCCCGACGACCGAGAAGGAGCAAGGAACCTCGGGGTGGAGCGTCTGCACTCATAATATTTAATATTATTCAGCGATATAAAATCAACCAATCATCTCCATAGTGGACTGGAAGAGTACAAAACACGGCAACCCAGTGTAGTTACATCATACTAGTACATGGCAAACCCACGCTATCACCATATTTCTTGGCTTCCGTGCGACACCTATCTCTAGTAATCCAGCACCATGTATCGCCCCTCCCTCCTCGTCTCTCTCAAAGTGCGGCCGGCTGGCGTTTTTGTCGTCTATTGAGGTCGGCTAACTCATCACATGTTAGCGACATGCCAAGAGCATTCTAAAAAAAATTCCTTTCACGTTCCGTTTTCAAAAAGGAAAAAATCCTTTCACGTACGAATTTGACTGTATGCTTTGAGCAACTTGCATGTCCTATACTACTCCTGTTTGGATACTCTAACTTAGCTAGAGGTTAGACTAACTCATGACTAACCCTGAACTAACTGCAGCCAAAGAGGTGTTTGGGTGACATGCTTAGATTGACAATAAATGCACTTGATGGAGAGAGAAAAGTGATTTTTCAGTGGTCCCAATGAGAACTATCTCCAGTTAGCACCTCTTGGGTGGGATAGTTTTTTTTGGTGGGTTCGGTGCAACTTGCTTGAATTTAAACCCTCATGCTTGGATACTTTAGGGCTATTTGAGCCCCAACTAGCTCAAACTAACTCTAAACCATGGATCCAAACAGGGCCTATGGACAGTCTCGACGCGGAGCAGTCGCGTGCACCGGGAAGCGGCGCTCTCTCGGCCATCGCGCCACTTCAAAGCCGGCGCCAGTGAGAGGTCGCCTCTGCTCTGGCCGGGCATTAATGCGGCACTGACGCTCCAAGGCGATGCTCACCGTTTCACGCGGGAAGCGCGCGCTGGCAAGGGAGTATATGTTTTGAACCGTTTTAGGTGTAGTACTGGTAGTTTCCAAAACTACTCAATTATTGCACTCAGTTTCCTAAGAAATTGTGGTAAAAAGACGTTACTCCACAGCCCGCTTCCCTTCTCCTTCCTCTTCCACTGTCCGCGCACGTTCGTGGGAAGCGACCGGTCAACCCTTATATAGGAGTGCTAGCACAGAAAGATGCATGCATGACCACTAAAATTTCCATATTAAAGCGCCGCTCCTGCGGGAGTATGGCGTATGTTGTTACCTTCGGCCGGGCCATGGCTACCGGGCGACGGCGACCAGAGAAGAGGCGGCGGGAGGAGAATGAATGCAGCTACTGTTTGGGTTTGCCGTCTGGCTTAAATAAATGCGCAACATCACGTGTACCTGCGGGTGCACAAATTGTAATACACGTGTCTGCTTAAGTGGGTGTCATGTAACTAGTGTGTGTGTGTGTGTGTGTGTGTGTGTGTGTGTGTGAGATTCTGAGAGATAGAGTGCGTGTGTGCGACTCTACTCTTCGGACATGTACTCAACCTTTTGCATCGGGATATAAGTATAATGGTATTTACTTTAGCTAGTGATTTACGTGGCCATGTTAACGTGGTTGTGTAAAAAAATGTCACTTTCTGCTCGTGATTTGCGTTATATAATTACAAGCAAGATGCTCGTGCATTGCACGGAACATCAATATGCATTTGTTTTACAAAACACCTGTTGTGATTGACCCATATAAGAGTAATCCCATGTGTAAAAACTAATGATATCTCGAGAATTTTATGACAAAACTGGTATCTCGAGAATGTCATCGAAAAAATGAAAGATGAGAGATAAGGTGAGGAGGAGTGGAGCATGGTGGTGACTGGTGGTCGGAATGGGCGGAGGCATGGGGATGGACGGCGCTGGCAGGCGGCAGCGGCCACCATGCTAGATTGTTCCAGAGAGTTCCTTCTTTAATTGCTGAGCAATGAGGTTGTGGGAGATAAGGATGTGGAGAGAGGTGCCGGTATTTTTTGTAAAATTATCATAGTTCGCTTTCTCTCTGTAAGATATAGATCAGACGGTCTATATTACAAGATGGGAGGCATACCATCATCGCCAACTCAATTTTTTTATAAGGGTACAGATGATAAGTTTGCTAACTACTAAAGTAAACTGGAATTTGTCCATGTTATACAAGTAAATTAAGGTGATTGTTTATCATACTGGTAAGGTTGGATGAAGGGTGGTAGGAACAAATGCTCTGCCTAGAGCATGTGTGTGTGAGATGGAGTCTTAGTGTGTGTGTGGTGTGTG
>NC_041391.1:668154465-668170280 GCF_002162155.2 Triticum dicoccoides | reverse complement strand
AATTTAAGTGTGCATGGCTTCATCATAGAGAGGTGATGTGTATGGCAGCGGCCACCAACGATGGGGTGCGAGAGAGAAAATGCTCGTAGAGAGGGAAGAGAAGGTGTGTGTGCGTGAGAGGAGTCGACATCGAGAGAACGTGTTTGTTCGAGAGACACCGAGGAAGACTACTATATATCGATGGTGCATGTAGGCGGGAATTAAACAAAGGGATGGTCTTATTGGTTTCGGGAATATAGGGGAAGAGTGAGAGGAGGCGGTAGCTAGAAGGAGATTGTTAAGTGTGAGTGTGTGTTTTACCCATCCATACGGAAGTTATGTGCACACAAGAAGAGAACAATTCGATGTGGCGTTAGGGTTGAGGGTAATTAACTACGTATGGAGACATAGAGACCTTGAACGTGCATGTGTGAGAGGTATACATGTATACGTGGCATGTGTGTGTGTGCGCGCGCGCATGATCGAGATAAAAGAAAGAAGACATAAGTCATAAGATCAACGACATGGGAGATACGGATCGGTATGACAATATGCATGCATGTGAGAATGCAGGGAAGAAGGCTCGACAATTGAGTATGTGTTTTTGTCTTTAAGAGATAGTGGTCTGGGCTAGAGCATGCATCTATGGCGAGCAGAGGGAGTGAGGGACAACGATTGTGCAAAAGAGATCAACTTATAAATGCATATGTATGGAGAGACATATATAGTGTGGGTGATAGGAAGCAAGACTTTGTGCGAGAAAGAAATGTTGATGGAGAAACTACAGATAGATACAGAGATGGAGATGCTAGCTAGAGGGACATCCGCTAGTTTGAGTGTTGGAGATGACCGCCGGGTGGTTCAAAGGGTGAAGTTATATGTGTGTGTGAGAGAAAGATAAAAAGAGGGCACTTGACTGCATGTAGAGAGAAACATATGTAGTGTGCGTGATAGGAAGCAAGAGTGAGGGCGAGAAAGAAGGTTGATGGAGAAACAGATAAGTAGAAAGATAAAGATGCTAGCTAGTGTGCATTAGAGATAGGAGTCAAGTGGATCAGAAGGCCGAGTTATGTGTGTGGGTGTGAGAGAGATAGAGAGACGGTGCATGTGAGTCACATACAAATAGATATCAGAGAGAAATGAGATCCCGAGAGATGGAGTTTTGTGTCTGCGAGAGAGAAAGATATTTCACAACGAGAGTGGTAGCTAGAGCGACATATGAGGGAACGCAAGATATCTCTAGGGAGAGAGAGTGTGTGTGAGCGACATACAAGAGAACGGTGGAGTAATATGAGACCCTGGGAGACAGAGTTTGTGTTTGTGTGTGAGAAAGTGATATTTAAGAGGACGAGTCGTAGGTTCTCATATCTAAGGAGCAAAAGACATCTCTATATGAGGGGTGTGTGAGTGGCACACAGGGGAATAGTAACGAGAAATGAGACCCCGGGAGACAAAGTTTTGTGTTTGTGTGACAGAAAGAGATTCCACATGGAGAATCATAGTTAGAGACACATAGTAGGGAGCGAGATATACTTAGATAGAGATAGAGTGATGAAGGTCGAGGGAGAGAGTACCGTCAGTGTGTTAAGAAGATAAAAGATCATTGTCGACATACAAGTAGCACGAGAGATACCTGAGAGACGATGAACACATATAGGTTCAGAGAGATAGTCCTATATAAGCATGAGTGATAGCTATATGAGACGAATATCTGGACTAAAGGGGATTCAAATATTTAAACTGGAGATCACGACATCGATAATATCATAACTCAAATTGGTGTATCAAACATGCATATTCATTTGAATTTGGGCACACATGTAATGTTATATAGTTTATCAATATTGGTGATCCATAGATTCTTTAATTACAAACAATGCATGGTTTATATGCAATTAATGTCTAAACGGGATTACAGTATATGTTGCGTGTGTGAAACACATTATACATGTTTGAGAAGTAAAAAAATCCGCATGAAACACACATTAATTGGAGACAATTAGTGAGGAATGCATACATTGGATTTCAACATAAAGTGGTTTCAAATATTTGAAAATCCAAATTGAAGGATACAACCTTATGAATCGGAGATCATGCCATTTGTAAACCATATTTATGTATAAATGGTGTTGTGCTTTTGAAAGTATATATAAAAAATGATGTATATGGAATTTAATTCCAATTGAATATGGATCCCGCCTGAAAAAAATAGAATACAAACGGGATTCGAATTGAGTTGGCATGGTATATGTGCACTCTGCAAAATTTGAACGAAGCAGGGAAAGTCGCAGTAACCGTCCGAAACCAAAATCTGTGAGATGGAAATTACTACTGCCTATCCCTGCCACGCAAAGCCTATCTGCTGGATTTCTATAGGTTTCGATAGGGGTAGGTTTGTAATTTCACCCAAACGTGACATAACTACCTCTCACCCGGATTCATACACGGTGGGCGCCAGAACACAGTGTGTCCTCGGTCGAACTCGACTCCCTCCCCGATTCATACACGATGGGCACCAAAAACAAACTCTCATCGGGAAATATTTGGTGTATGCGAGATTACCGTCCTATCCCCAACTGACTAATATTGCTGTGATGTTGGAAATTTGAAATGGGATCTAAGTTTGTAAATTTCCTCGCATTTGAGCCAAGCGCGCCTTGAATACATGGTTCCCCCCTTCCTCTCTACCTCCCTTTTCCCCATTCGTACTCCGTGGGCGCCAAAACACCCTCTCCGCCCCAGCCTCCTCCGTCTGCCACCCAATACACCACCGTCCTCCTCCACCATGCCGGAGCTAATACCCCAACGCCGCCGTCCATTACAAGAGAATGACCTCTCTCATCCATGGCTTCGGACCGGGATCGTTGCATCCCGTCGTCTCGCTTCATCCCCGCCGTCGTCCACCTTGCCGGCGCCGCTCCTACGACCGTCTTGTCCACCGCGCCCTGATGCCACCGTCTACCCTCCTAGATCTGCTTCCACGCCGCCGACAGCCATCGCTACCGCAGCACCATCAAATTCTCAGCAGATGCATACACGGTGTCACACCAGAGGCGGTACTCTTTCATCTACATTACAAAGATAATCTCACAACTATTTATGTTTTCATGGTTCTCAAATATTATACGTAATTACAGTGAATATCAGAATCTGCGCATCAGAAGAATATTGTGGAACACTGCAATGACTTAAAAAATTGGCACCAAGGCATTGAGTGCCATTCTGGATGCAATGAAACTCATACGCTCCCCACCTGTAGATTCTTGTTCAGAATATGATCCTAATGACTATTCTAACCTCAAGGAGTCAAAGGTAGATGGCCTGTCATGTTCACCCATCAAGGTGCCTGTTATAATTTGGCAAGTTTTTGTTGATTGCGCGTATCTTGCATATGTTATCTTGCATTTCTTCTACTTTGTTGCACCGCCATCTGCTTAGATTACTCATCATATATGTCGAGATGCCATGCCCATCCATTATCAATACATATTCCATCTGTCATCATACCATGTTTTTCCACTCAAATGTTGTTCTTGTGCATCAGACATCAAAAAGGAAGAGGGTGATTGCCGAACCTAAAGGAGCACCAGCAAAGTCCTTGAAAAACGTGGTTGTGCCGGAGAAATCAGACAGCACCCCACTTATATTGGTTGTACAACCAGTGACACAAAACGTAGGACTAACTCCAGCAGACTGTACCCATACTTCACTAGCCACACCACTAGCCCCACCACACAGGACCTGCACTCCAGCAAAAGGTATGCCGATTTTCAGTTGCCATAGCACCAACCGTTCCATAGAAAAATCTCACTCCAGCAAAAAGTACAACCAGTCCACCGGCCGAAGACCTATCCCAACTGCAGAGACGGCCAATTCCTGCAGATTGGAACCCCATTCCAGTTATTCCCAGTTTAAGAGATAATGCTTTCAATGTTGTTATGGACTACGTGCATATATTCCCATCATGGGAAGATTATAGTGAAGGCAAAAGCACAATTTTCACATCTTCCTGTCCCACATACGTCTAAGTGCTATTATTCATGGTGATTATTTTCCTGTTTTCTGCTGATTGAACACATCAATGATTTACATTACATTATTGTAAGTAGGCAGGGTCAATCTGGATGGTCATGACGAGCAAACCTTGCTTGCACTTTTCAAGGAAGCATTGCAGCAGTATCGGTGTTACCCGAGGAAATCACACTTTGATGGCAGGTCAATAAACAAATTTCCGGTGAAGTCTCCTGTGCTAAATTTAGAAGACATTGAATGGAAAAACCTTGTTATGCACTGGTCTCGTTCCGAGGATGAGGTACTGTCTATGATATCGCATGACAATTTGAACTTCTACTTTTCCGCATGTGCCTTACACATCTTTTTTGCAGGAAATCTGCTCGAAAAAGAATTCCGGTTTGAAAAGAACGACAGGATATCGCAAATATGCTGCCCGCTGCTTTGCTCTTGTTAGTACCTGTTATCAAGTATCACTGTAGTTGCATACATACCAGGTTCATTATGTGACAGCAGTATGCATGATAGCTTGCTTATCAATTGTTCGTTCCAAATTATCTGATATGTATGAATGGTTACATTAGTGTAGAATATATCCAATGCCAATGAATTTTTTAGCTCTGCATTGTTCTTGTAAGTACCTGCTCTCCTTTATTACTGTACTTATATTGACAGGTAGTTGTTCATGTACCATCACTATACAACTTATTTTCCTTTGCCCTTCATTTTCTACACA
This sequence comes from Triticum dicoccoides, assembly GCF_002162155.2. Taxonomy (NCBI): domain Eukaryota; kingdom Viridiplantae; phylum Streptophyta; class Magnoliopsida; order Poales; family Poaceae; genus Triticum; species Triticum dicoccoides. The sequence continues at coordinate 668,165,554 of NC_041391.1, read as the reverse complement.
TCAGATCTATATTTACTCTTACCATATGGTTGGATAACACCGATGGTACTGAAGAAGTTTAGCTCTGCATTGCTCTTGGTTATACATTTTGCCTGTAACATTGTACTTACATTTATAACTACTTGGTTATGAAGCATCACTCTTCATCTTATCTTAAATATTCTCCATTTTCTCTTATATTGTCACATCTATATTTACTCTTAACAAAATGTAGAATAAAGTCAATGCATATGAAGAAGATTCTGTGGTAAACTTCTTGAATTCACCCCCCCCCCCATCAGAATGGACAAAGGCTTTATAGAGCTCACCTTTACCAATAATGTAACTTTGTCCTTATCAAGCCTTCAAACTTTGTTGTGTATATTTGGTTAGGCATGACTGCGATAGCTATTTATTTTTGGTGTCTGCATCAAATTGCATGTTTAAAGTTTATTATGTAGTTCATAAACAAAAATTTGTCCTTCTCAGTTTAAGTTTTCAGTTGTACAACCAAGTTCCTTCTTCATGCCATGTAAATTAAACTATAAAGAGCAAGTGATCTTATTTTGCCAATCTGAAATGTGTAAATTGACAGCACACTAACCATTGATACTTATGAGTTCTTGATCTGTAATCCAGTGGTGTCGCGAAGCTGCCAACTCCTTCACAATGTCATTTCTTGCCATGTCTTGACCTGAACAATACCATATTGTGTTAATGCTATTTTTAAACTGTGTCACTTTATTCGTCAGTAAGAAATGTGATGAATTGTCAGCACTAATACTTATATGTGCAAAACCTGTCATTTGTCTGCTTGTTTATCTTTCAAAGTGAGCAGGATATAAGTGTCAAACAAGTGCAGTCTCATCAACTTGCTCAGCTGCTTGCGCTGCAGCTCCCGAGCAGGGCTAACCTTTCTTGAACTCTATTGAAGTGTTGTCGTCGGTTTTGTATATTATTTTGTCAGCGTGTTTAATTGCACTAGTGGTGATCTTTGATGCCCAGTGTATGTAATCTGCTGTCTGCTTGTGCTTTATTATCATAGTGGCGAACTTTGATGCCCAATGGATGTAATATGCCATAATTTCTTTATTGTATAGTCTAGGTTTTTTTTCTTATTCACGATGCTGCAGTTATTTTACTGTATATATATCCTGTCTTTGCAGTAAACCGGCCAAACCGTAAAATTACGGTACATAATCGGGCCGTCATGCAAATCACTATGTATGATATGCTTCATGGGCCCCGTCATCTTGGTCCGTTAACAGGCCTAAATGTAAACTGGCCCACTAGTAGATTCGGGCTTTTGATAGGCCGAGTAAACCGCCGGCCCCATTTTCCCAAGAAAACTCAATTGGGTTTTAGGAGGCCGAAAAGTAGGTTGGGCCTGAGACGTGCCGAACAGCTCACGGGCCAGCAGCAGGCTGAAATAGACCCCGGCCCATGATTGTGCCAATCAAATCATGGGCTTATAACAGGCCAAAATTGTCTCGATCCTTGTTTGGCCCAATCAGATTATTGGCTGTGAGCAGGCCGGATGCAAACGGGGCCGTAGTTAGGCCCAACTATATGACAGGCTTTTAGCAGGCCGAAATATATATAGGGCCGATATGTTAAACGAGCCTTTAGCAGGCCGAAACTAATATCAGGCCGAATTACTAAATGGCCCTTTATCAAGTGGGCCCAAAAGCATAGCGTCAAGTTGACGGGCCGAATCTGATATGGGCCATAGTTTAGCCCAAAGCCTCTCAAAGGGCCGGACCTGATCTGGGACGTAATTTGGCCCAGAACGTGGGAGGCTTCTAATGGAACGGATCTCATATAGGCCTATATTAGGCCCGGAACGTGGCAGACTGTAAATGGACCAGATGAAATATGGGTCGGCATTTGGCCCAAAACATGGCAGCCTGTTAATGGGCCGGCCTACTAGTTTCATCAAAATCTTTTGGGCCTTCAGCTGGGCTGGCCCATTATGGGCGGCGGAATCTCATGGGCCTTTATCTGGGCCGGCCCATTATAGTCCGCAAAGTCTTGGGGGCCTTTAGCTGGGCCGGCCCATTATGGCCCACAAAATCTCGCGGGCCTTTAGCTGGGCGGGCCCATTATTGCCCACAAAAACTTGTGGTCCCTTTATCTGGGCCGCCCCATTATGGCCCGCAAAATCTCGTGGGCCTTTTGCTGGGGCCCATTATGGACCGCAAAATCTTGTGGGCCTTTAGTTGGGCCGACCCATTTAAACTTTATGGGCCACTTTTGGGCCGGTCTACGTGTCAACATTTCATAAGCGCATCTCGCCCATTGGATGCGTGACACCTGTGCCAACGGGGAGCTGACACGAGTTTCCTCCAGCCAATCATGATTTTACACGTGGAAAATCCCCATTGGTCCGGGCTGTTAACGAGTTATCAGATCCGAAACCGGACCCGATAGCTTAACAACGTTCCGTTACGGTGGATGCCACGTGTCGGTCACGCTTGATGAAAGCACTTCTATGATGCGCGATTTATCGTCATGGAAGTGGACACTTCCATGATGATAATTTTGGTAATGTCATGGAACACTTCTACGACAACACATGTATGACTATCTTGATTCTGTCATAAAATCGTCATGGATGTACATGCATGAGAAAAAATGCGACCTACTGTGACAAACACGTATCATCACGGAAGTGTATTTTTTTTGTAGTGTGAGACGTCGTATCATCCATGCACCGCGTGCATCCGCAATATCCATGGCACACCTGGCCTACGACATATCCATAACCGAGATAGTCGTGCACCGTCGTGATCAACGCGGCTCTCATGTAGAAATACTCGCCTTTGCTGGTATCCCATGTCTTGGCCAGTGTTTTCCATAACGTGTCTAACTCCTCTTGAAGTAGCCCCAAATACAAATTAATATTATTTCCTGGTTGTTTCGGGCCTTGAATCAGCATGCTCATGTGAATGTACTTCGACTTTATGCACAACTAGGGGGGAGGTTGTACATCCATACAAACACAGGCCATGTGCTATGGTTGGTGTTCTGGTTGCCAAACGGATTCATGCCATCGGTACACGCGCCGAGCACGATGTTCCATCAATCACATTTGGAATAACGATAGAAGTCGTTCAATGTGTCTCAGCTTCGGATCATCACCATCGTCAGGATTCTTCCTCTCCGCATGCCAGCACATTAGCTGTGCTTCCTTGGGATCTAAGAAATACCACTGGAGATGGGGAGTGATCGGTAAGTACCATACAACTTTGTGGGGACATTTCTTCCCGGCTTTCTCGTATCGAGAAGCATTGCACACCAGACAGGTTGTTTTTTCCGCGTGCTCCTTCCGATAAATTATGCAATCGTTGATGCATGCATGGTATCTAATGTGCGGCAGACCAAGAGGGCACACGATCTTCTTGGCCTAATCCACACTAGTAGGATATAGATTCCCCGCGCGAAGAACATCCTTTAGGTACTTGAGATGCTCATCGAGGCTAGTGTCGGTCCATTTGTTTTTAGACTTCATCTTCAGTAGTTGGAGCGTGAAACTCAAGCGGGTCACCTCAGGATTGCCACCATCATACAATGGAGTATTCGAGTCTACCACCAGTTGCTGTAACTTAGCCTCCTCTCTAGAAGCAGCTCTCTCAGTACTCGTCTCCTTGCGAAGCACTGCTTGAACATGAGGGCCCAGCACGATTGAACTTAGTACCGATGAACTCTGCTGCATGGAATCCACGTTCTCTCCACCGCCATGTCCAGCCCCTTCTCCTCCGCCATGTCCGGCCCCTTCTCCGCCGCCATGTCTGGCCTCTTCCCCGCCGCCATTATCGATCATCTCTTCGTCTTGCCCCGTTTCGTCATTACCTGCCCTGTCGGTGTCCTCAACATCATCATCCTCATCTTCAATTATCCATCGAGTATAGACATTCATGAAACCAGTCATGAGCAAGTGTGCATCGACACGACCATCGTCATAAGGGTTGAGCCAAACTATTCCTTTCTATTTTCGACACGGAAATAAAACCTCTGTCAGGTTATTTTCTTTCATGTCCTGCACCACCGATCGCAACCACCTGTCCACCATCTTTCCACTGACCATCATGAATGTCTGCACGGTAATAATAAAAAAATTGATTATACAAATGCGTGCATGCATCAAAGTCATACAAAAATTCGGCATGGCCCACTACAAGAAATATGTCAACTAGTGACCTTCTATCAGTGACCCTGGAAGAATTGGTCATAGATCTATGACCATTTGAGACCAATTGGTCAAAAGCTGTTCGGGGGGCTCCAAACCCTAAACCATTGCGACCATTTTGGTCAGAAAGGTCGTAATTTCCTTACACGAACTGGTCATAAAGCAAACAGCGCTGGTTCGCTGCCTTATTTCTAGTTGTTAACGACCAATATAGATGGTAATAGCCTTGTAAGTTGTGGTGGTTTGTGATGACTAGGAGCCATCTCATCATTTTTCCCTATGTGTCATGTCCATGTGTCAATTTTTTCCCTAGGTTGTGAAGCAACCTATATTTCTATTATTCCAAAAATTACCAAAAAATTCTCATAAATTTTTTGGATTATATCTTCGTCAAATATGTCAAAAACCTTCCTTTCCTAGTTCAAAAATAACTCAACAATATTCATTGTCCTAATCTGTTCAGAGCAGCACTTTGTGAAGGAAGTGTTATTTATATATTCTTGATTTCCCTAAAAAATTGTGAAGACATTCTTCTTAGTATATGGTCATCCTCAGCCAAAACTCATGCCCATTGGCCATGTGCATTTCCCATACCGCTAATCAAACACTTGGCTGCTAATTCATCTTTGAGCATAGTTCGGTCTCCTCATGAGAATCTTATGTTGTAATTTTCTTCCTAGCACCTACCTGGGGAGTGCCCAACCCACTAGACATGCCTAGGCCGCCCAGAACGCATGGCAACGCCACAGTCACGCGGTGACCACGCGGTGGGCATGCGAGCTTATGCGCTCTAGAGTTGGGGCCCTCGACCACCGTCCAAACATCGATGTCTCGCCACCAAACAATGTATTTCTGATTAAATAGATACTTATGTACCTAGAAATGATTTTTGGAAAAAATAAAGAACAAACTATGAGGCAGTTGTAGTTCAAATTTGACCCGCTTCATGCTGAATCGGCGAGAATTTGTCTTTTTCACCAGAGGTGGATCAAAACTTTTCACACCCAACCATTTTGTCAATTGTGAATTAAATAGGGCCTAGTATTTTATAAAATTGATTAGGTCCAATTTTGCAACAAATATATGGTAGGTCCTTCACAAAAAATACTCATTTCGGGCACTCGAAAAATGGATAATGTATTTTTCGTGCAAAGAAAATGAAAACTCCCTTAGGCAACATTGATTGGAATTCCAAGATGCATCCTTGTGCACAATATAAGGTCATTTGAACAAACTATGCCATGAATGTGGCCACAAGATTGATCATTTGGCTTGAAAGCCATGAATCTTCATGCATGATAGCTCGTTTTTTAGAACACTTTTTTAAAAAATAGTTGCCATATTACAAGGTTATAATTTTTACTAATAACTTGGTCACATATAATGATACAATGCGAAGGTTTTCCAATTTTTTGAATTTTTTTGAATTTTTTATGCCCGTTTCAAAATGCGGTTAAAACGGCGGGAATGACCGTTCGTAGATAGTGGTTGAACCTTGGAATTTCTTTGGTGTTTCTCTAATTAAATAGATACTTATGTGCCTATAAATGATTTTTGTAAAAAATAAAGAGCAAACTATAAGGCAGCTGCAGTTCAAATTTGACCCGCTTCCATCTGAATCGGCGGAAATTTGTCTTTTTCACCAGAGGTGGATAAAAACTTTTGAGACCTTACAATTTGGTCAATTGTGCATTAAATATGTCCTAGTATTTTAGAAAATTTATTTGGTACAATTCTGCAACAAATATATTATAGGTCCTTCACAAAAAAAACTCATTTTGGGTACTCGAAAAATGGAAAATGAATTTTTCGTCCAAAGAAAATGAAAACTCCCTTAGGAAACATTGTTTGGAATTCCAAGATGCACCCTTGTGCACAATATGAAATCATTTGAACAAACTAAGTCATGAATATGGCCATAAGATTGATCATTTGGCTTGAAAGCCATGAATCTTCATGCATGATAGCTCATTTCTGATAACACTTTTTTAAAATAATTGTCGTATTACAAGTTTGTAATTTTTCTTGATAACTTGGTCACATATAATGACACAATGCGAAGATTTTCCAATTTTATGATTTTTTTTGAATTTTTTATGCTCGTTTCAAAATGCGATCAAAATGTCGGGAATGACCGTTCCTAGCTGGTGGTTGAATCTTGGAGTTTTTTGGTGTTTCTCTGATTAAACAGATACTTATGTACCTAGAAATGATGTTTGGAAAAAATAAAGAGAAAACTATAAGGCAGCTGCAGTTCAAATTTGACCCGCTTCCTGCTGAATCGGCGGAAATTTGTCTTTTTCACCAGAGGTGGATCAAGGCTTTTGACACCCAACCATTGTGTCAATTGTGCATTCAACATGGCCTAGTATTTTAGAAAAATAATTTGGTCCATTTTTACAATATTTATTTGGTAGTTCCTTCAGGAAAAAAAACCCTCATTTCGGGCACTCGAAAAATGGAAAATGAATTTTCCATGCAAAGAAAATGAAAACTACCTTAGGCAACATTGTTTGCCATTCCAAGATGCACCCTTATGCACAATATGAGATCATTTGAACAAACTATGCCATGAATGTGGGCATAAGATTGATCATTTGACTTGAAAGCCATGAATCTTCACACATGATAGCTCATTTCTGAGAACACTTCTTTAAAAGAATTGCCATATTACAAGTTTATTATTTTTCCTGGTAACTTGGTCACATATAATGACACAGTACGAAGGTTTTCCAATTTTTTGATTTTTTTATTTTTTTCTGCCCATTTCAAAATGGGGTCAAAACGGCGGGCTTGACCATTCCTAGCTAGTGCTTGAATCTTGGAATTATTTTGTGTTTCTATGATCAATTAGATACTTATGTACCAAGAAATGATTTTTGGAAAAAATAAAGAGCAAACTATGAGGCAGCTGCAGTTCAAATTTGACCCGCTTCCAACTGGATCGGCAGAAATTTGTCTTTTTCACCAGAGATGGGTCGAAACTTTTGACACCCAACAATTTGGTCAATTGTGAATTAAATATGTCCGAGTATTTTAGTGAATAGATTTGGTCCAATTTTGCAACAAATGTCTGGTAGGTGCTTGACAAAAAAACTCATTTTGGGCACTCGAAAAATGATTAAAAATAGATACAAAGATCAGAAATGCAAACAAATTGGTAATCATCCATAAAATGTGGTCTAACTTCAGTGAAAATTTGTGTGATGCCCTTTTGCAAAATATTTTTGATAGCTGCTTCACAGAACACCCATAGTTTTAGTACTTATAAACTATTTTAAACCATAAATTTTCTGAACCAATCAGGGCTCTTCCCACAGATCACCCCCCTTAGCTGACCTGAACCGTCCATTCTAGCCGATCTGAAATGTCCACCTCTCTGTAGCCCAATCCAAACCCTAAGCAGCCCGCGCCTTCCTCTCTCTCCCCCTCTCCACCGCCTCTCTCTTTCCCTTCTCCCCGATACAAATCCAACCCAAGCGCCCGTCCTCCGCCGCCGCCCCGTCCCCCGCTGCAGCCACAACGTCACGACCTTCTCCTCGTGGTGGCCGCGCAGGTGCTCTGCGCCGTGCAGAGCCCCATCTCACAGCCGCCGTCGGCCGGCGCGCCCATCGCGTCCCCGCTCCTCCGCCCCGACGCCGACTCTCGCAACCCTCTCTCCAACCCCCTCTCCCTCCCTCAGATCTCAAAACCGTCACCGCCCCGATCCCTACCCCTGCGTAGCCCAACCAAATCCACCGCCGTCCTCTACCCAGATCCCTCCCCGCTCCGGCGAGCCCGCCATGAACCGTCTACGGGCGGTAGCGCAGCGGGAGCAGCACGGGCTTCACCTCCTGAGGCCATGTCTCCCCCTTCCACCACCGCTCCTCCTCCACCTCCTTACGGCCTCCCTCCCGGGCACCACGCGACAGCAGCCTCGACAGGGACGACCTGGACCCAGACCTGGTCGCGGCCACTACAGAGATCCTTGCCATGGTCGAACTCTCCGACGACCCGGACGCCACCGCCACCGCCAAGTCCGGCTCCTGCAAGCCCCGTCGGGCAGCCAGAGGCGGCGGCTGCGACGTGCGCAAGTCGCTGGACTACATGTACTGTGCGTGCAGGATCGCTACCCTCGCCGTGAAGCACATCGACATCGCCGTCTCCATCCTCTCCCCCTTCATGGAGCCCAAGAAGCTCTCTAGCCTCACCGAGTTCTGAGGCGACCACGCCTACATCTCCGAGGTCCATCTCTCCAAACACTGCTCATTTCTTCTCCTTCCTCCTTGTCCTAGATGAAACTAAAATGATGAATGAATCCATGGATGGATCTGATGGACGGTCGAATCAATCTTGTTCGCTTGCTGCAGGAGGGATTATATCTAGCATTCGATTGACTACTTACCTCATCGATCAAGCCATGCTCTCCTCATCAGTCTTTTAATTTACCATCCAGAAGACCAGACTTGTGCTTTCAGTTTAGTTTCGTCAGATATATCTGCTGCCATGCTCTTCTATTTGTAATCAATTTGGTCAGACTTGTGGTTCCTGGACGGCCTGGGCTATCCTATCTATCTCATCTTCATCAGTAAGGGGCAATCAATGTAGTAGTAGTGTAACGTTGATTTGCATCTTATCTTATCTGTGGGGAAAATGATTGAATCGAATTGCAGGAGCTATCTTAATTAGCTTCATCTGTTTGGATCATGTGTCAATCATATTAGCTGTGATGCCATTTTTATGTTCGTATTAGCTGCATCTTATTTGTGTTTCCCCATTTTATGAATCATGTTTTTGTTTACGTGCCGTAAGAAGGCTGTATTTGGTAATCACCCAAAATGCCTCACTTTTTTTAGCTGATGAATCATCCTACATGCATAGTTTGCTTGATGTCCGTGTTTATCCAGATTCCAGAATGTTTGATTGCAACATTCTATTGAAGATAGAAGTATAGGACCAGCGTACATGATCTGGAACCTTTTGGTTTCGATCAGTTGCTGCTGCTGATTTAATGCCTATGCTCACGTTGCTGTTGATTAAATGCTTATGTTATTACTGCATGCTTATGCTACTGATTCAATGCTTAGGAATTGATTGAATTGAACCTGTTGTAATCCTTCATGTTCTACTCATATTTAATTTTTGGGTTTCTATTTGATTTTTTAGTCTGTTATATACGGTTCATCTTCAATTTCTTCTGTAACTTGCTTGGAGTTTAGAATACATAGCCCAACTAGTCTCATATACAACTAAGACCAATGATTCATGCTCAATTCTATATATTTATGTATGTGTTGGATTGGAGAACCACTCGAGGAGGGAGGGAGAAAGCATGGAAGATCACCATGGACCTCGCCCAACTCCCATCCATCTTCTTGCCTGCAGCTGTAGGTAACCCCCTCCCTCTCCCTGGCTTGTCAGACCTGAAGATGCACTGTCCAAGATATTCAGTGAACTGTGTGGATTCAGACAGCAACGCTTCAGTTAACTGTGTAGATCATCTACTGTATTGTTAATCACCAGCTACTGTTTCCTTTCACTGCGTCGTCGTGCCGGTTACTACTACTGTTCCTACATAATCACAAGCATGGATGGATGATTATCTCAGATCAGATGTTGCTAGATTACTTTCTTAGATTGCTTTTGTCACCAAGCCACACAAATCATCTAGTTAGATAGAATCCGCTATGCTAGGGTGATGAATGAACGAACAAACAATAATAGGAACATGGGCACCATGTTTTAGAGGGATTATGATTTTGTGGTTGCAGCAAGCCCGCCTTGTACGCCCGACGAGTTTATCCTGTGTATTTTGTCTTGTTAGACGAGTTATCCAGCAATACTAGTGCATAGTAGAAAAGTATCTCATATACTAGATGTAACCTGCTTTTGTGCTTATGACTTTGGCCCGCATGATTTTGTGGGGATTTGGTACCAGACTAGAGGTAGAGGCTGACAATTTCTTGCTGTTTCAGTCAAGTGCTTGATAGATAGCTGTCTCATATGCATTTTCTATTCCTAATGGTGCTTTTTTCATTTCCTTTCCAGGACAAATAAAAGATGTTGTTCTCGGTGGAGTTGCGCTTGAGGATGAGTAGATAGAGAAATTTAATCAAATCCAATAGGTAGGTTCTTTGTTCTTATCAGATGTTGGCAAATTCTATTTGTTGTGTATATGCCAAGTGTGTCTACCTGATTGTAAACATAACTACAATACTGTATATATGTTGATAGTCTGGTAAAAACTTGTTGTGCCTGGGTTTGTGGATCTTAAAAAAATCATCTATCCTTTCCTTACTCATACAAAAAGCCCAGCTGTTGTTCTTGTAAATATAGACATGCATACCATGAACACCTTCATCAAACAGAGAAGGCTCTAGCCACTTCTTATGACTAGGAAAATAGAAGCGCCCCTAAATTTAAAAATATTCATCTTTACTGAAAACTCATTGTTCTTTTCTGAACTATTGCAAAAATCGAGCTATGGTACTGATTATATAAATTTTATATTTTCTTGGCAGCTTCACTCGTGTCTGCCAGTGCTCATTGTTGTGTTGACAGAGCATTCACCTGATGGCGGAATACCACGTCGCAGTGTGGGCAGTCGGCGGTTGCGCTATATATGGTGAGGTAAGGAACATTACAGGAAGTGGAGAACTTTTAGCTTTTCCACACGTGTATATCTTTAGACAACTTTAAGTTTTTTCATGTGCTGAAACTGTAAGAAATCTTTGATGCTAACTCTGTGTGTGATTATGGCAGTGACAAACCCGAAAACCATGACTTCAATCTGCTGCGGAAGCTTGTGTTTCCTGATGGATCAATCCTGCGAGCCAAACTGCTCGGGAGACAAACTGCACTACCATTGTCGCGGAAATTCTGTGTGATGGAAGCTTCTAGAGCCTGCTGGTACTTCCTATCCAGAAGCCCCAGGAGCTCGAC
>NC_041391.1:668132334-668154455 GCF_002162155.2 Triticum dicoccoides | reverse complement strand
TGTGATTATGGCAGTGACAAACCCGAAAACCATGACTTCAATCTGCTGCGGAAGCTTGTGTTTCCTGATGGATCAATCCTGCGAGCCAAACTGCTCGGGAGACAAACTGCACTACCATTGTCGCGGAAATTCTGTGTGATGGAAGCTTCTAGAGCCTGCTGGTACTTCCTATCCAGAAGCCCCAGGAGCTCCACGTCCAGCCCTACAAGCCCCCCCCCCCCCACGTACAAGGCCGCTCCCTGCTCCCTCATGTTCATTTATCTGTCCAACTCAATCCTACATTCCTACCGCTATCGTTGTTGTTGAAATCGAGATGCTACCCTCATCCTGCTGTTGTCTGTCAATCGAATCAAATTGCGCAGAGAATGAATGAGTTTGCAACCCTTCCTAATTTTTTGTTCTTGTTCTATTTTGAAATGGATGCAGAAGGTTCTCTGCTCTTTCTCATGTCTAGCATCGTCTCCGGCGCGGTGGTGCTTCTTGAGGAGACCGGCGTGACGGCGGCGACCACAAGCTCTCCGGTGAGTCGGCTCCATCTTCTAGCCCTAGCTCCCTTTTTTCTGCTCCTATAGCATGCTCTGTTTGTTTAGAACACTAGTAGCAGTAGCCTACAATGTATACGTACTAAACAGTAGGAGCTCAGTCACCTTGTCTACACGAGCAGCTTGCTTACACAATTGTCACTTTTGCTCGTGGTAGCCATTACGTAGCTGAATCATGTCCGTGTCTACTAATCATCAGTTCATAGTATTTGGCTTCTGTGTGATGGTCTGCGACTATTTTATGGTGATCTGGATATACTTTCTATTTAAAGTTACTAATATTTTTTTGTTTTGATTCTTTCTCTAGTGCGAGGAAAGCTGTGAGTAAACATCAACGATACCTACTTGATTGGCTGCTACAATGATGCATGCGCCGGTCAAGCACGCACACATGAATATACATACATGTTAGGATAGTAGCAGATGTGCCATAATTCCTGTGTAAGGAAATGTATTCCTGAGATGATTTTGTTATGTTATGTAAACCTGGGAGATGTGTTATGTGATGTGATATGATGGATGATTTGAATTCGACATTGAGTTTTCCTGATTTGAATACGAAACAATGTCGGATGCATGTGTGTAACTGGATTAAAGAGGTCTTGTGCCCAAACAATTTTTTCCAAACATTTCTTTCAGAATCTGAGATCTAATACTGGACAACTAATTGGGCTGAAAAAGGCCACAACCCAATAAGCATTGGACTGTTTAAAAAGTGAAATAAAAAAAGCCTCAAAAAATAAATAAAAAATATATTGCAAAAAAGGCCGAGGCCCCCTAATATGGAAGTATAGCCCGTGCAGAAATTACCATGGAAAACATACTAAATGGGCTGAATTAATGGGCTCGGCCCATATAGACACCTAATCGGACCGGGCTGAATCTTATCAACAACCTTTTCAATTGGTCGCAATTTTGCCACGTCGGATCCGACGTGGCCTGGGTAGACAGCCAGTGACCAAAACAAAAGGTCATGGGTTCAACGACCTTTTGTTTTTGTTGTAAACATCTACGACCTTCTCACAAAGAAGGCCGTTAATTTCAGTTTACGAGCACCAGTTTTTGACCTTCTGTTTTTGGTCAGAAACAGGTCGCAAATGAAAAACAATGACATTTCAGTGACCAATAGTCAAGGTCACAAGTTGACATATTTCTTGTAGTGACCTTCCCTAAAAATAGGACATATAGATCTAGGGTTTGCCTGGAATTCACTGAAATGGAAATAAATCGACATTTCAGCAAAAAATAGGCAACTCAAAAGCACAATTTGGCGTCAACTCATGCCACACACACAATTTTCAACATATCGCCCTATTATCATATCACACACACATACACATATGTCCATTCTTGCAAAAGCGTGAAATTTTAATCACCTATCTCGAGATCGAGCACATGGTGGAGATGATGATGTAGGGAGATGAAAAGTGCACAAAGCTCTTCTTACAAAGATAGATCTAGTTAGGGGGCAAATATGTCAGTTAACTAAATGCTACATCTACCTAACTATCTAATTTGGGAGGAGATAACTTCAACTAGTGGAGGGGGAAGGAAAAAGAGAAAGGAGATGCATTAATGGAGGTGGTGTAGTTAGCTAGGAGTAATGAAGAGAGAGAAAGGTAGGTTGAAGAGGGAGAGTAATGGGGGAGAAGTATTGAGGAAGAAGCAAAGTGAGAGAGAGAGAGGATGTGGGAGATAGGGGAAAGGGAAGAGAGGAGATGGGGGAGGGTAGGAGGGGGAGGGAAAAAAGGTGGTTTTGTGCTGCGTCTTAGCAGTAGCGCGGGCGACAAAACGCGCTATTGACAAGAGCATAGAGAATCGCGATTTACACACATGCGCTACTGCTAAGCGGGGCCAATCATGTGGCCAATTTCAAAATTAGCAGCAGCCATCGGAGTAAAAAGCGCGCTACTACTATTGCATTAGCAGTAGCGCGTGTCGTGACAACGCGCTACTGCTAAACTTAGGTTTGTGGGTACTGTCAGTCGATTTTTGTAGCAGCGCGGTTTCGCCCGCACGCGCTACTGCTAATTTTGTATCATTAGCGATTGTTTTGGATCCGCGCTACTGTTAATTAGTAGTAGCGCCTCTTTTTGTGTCGCGCTGCTGCTGAGATTCTATGTATAAGGTTTTCCCTAGTAGTGCATATATACTTATCAGTACAATTCATGCTTGGTAGAAATGTAGTACTGTCTTTTGATAGTGTAGAATGTGTGAGGCTACTTATTAATTGATATGTTTTTCTTATTCAGAAATTGCCAAAGAGTCGATCTGAGAGTTGTGGTATCAAGCCTGATGAAGAAGGCTCTACTGGAATACGCCTTAACGTGAGGGGCTCTGTCACCACCTGTGCGTACGGCGTGGATACAGACGGTAGCACACACTTCAACTCGGTTGGGTGGAAGAGCTTCCTCGTTGGCAAGAATCTTCATGTTGGACAGGCCATCCACCGTCAAGGCTTGAGGATGATGATCGTCATCGATATCATCTAGAACTACATATGCGTGTGGCTGCTGAACCATATGTATTCTAGTATGACTACCTAGTAGACTTATCAACTTTGATCTATCCATGCATTGTTGACTACTATATATGAGTTTGTGAGATTGCGTGGTTATATTAGATGTGGTATTGTCGTTAATGTTTGTGAGATGGTTCTGTGAACTTAGTTTATTTGCACTGGACTTATATTGATTTCCATCCATGAATGTTGCATCTTACTTTTCTTTATTTTTTAATTTCTATTTATCTAGTTGTAGTGTGGGGAGCAAATAGGGCGCCACTACTATGTGATGATAGTAGTAGCGTTGGTAGAGAAAGAGGCGCTACTACTAAGTATTTTATCTATAGCGCTTGTTCAGAAACGTGCTACTGCTAAAAAATACTTGTAGCACCAAAGCAGTAGCATGGGCTCTCGCGCTACTGCTAGGTAAAAGACCAGCGCTACTGGTAAGGTTTTCCCTAGTAGTGTCATTGCCATGGCTTTGTATAATGGGTTACGTGTAGTTGAGGCAAGGCTTGTACAAATGGGTGTCTGCCGAGTAGGGCCCGATAGCCGCGCCTTACGGGTAGAACTTGTGGAGATGCTTAATATTCCATGAGTTTTGCAATTGAATGCCATCTCCGGTCTCCAGACGGACTGCGCCAGGTCTGGTGACTCATACTACCAGGTAAGGGCCTTCCCACTTTCGCATCAACTTGTTTGTACCCTTGGGCGACTGAACGTGCCTAAGGAAAAGTTTGTCTTCCTCAAAACACCATGCATGAGCGCTGCGGCTATGACAGCGATGCAGGGCTTGCTGATAACGTGTAGCATGCGTAGCAGCCCAGAGACGGTTCTCCTCGAGTAGCACAACGTTATCACACTGGTGCTGATCTTGCGCTACTTCATTGTAGGCCAGCACTCAAGGCGACCCCTAAATGAGTTCCATGGGGATAACTGCTTCTGCACCATCGACCAGGGAGAAAGGAGTCCGCTCGGCAGCTCGATTTGGTGTCGTTCTGAGGGACCAGGGGACTACTGGCAGCTCATCGATCCACCGCCTACCATGCTTCCGCAGCGTATCAAAGTTTCTTGTCTTGAGGCCCCGCAGCACTTCAGCGTTCGTCCTCTCAGCTTGCCCATTGCTTCTAGGATGTGTGACAGAGGAAAATGAGACCTTGCTTTCGAGGGTGCGAACATATTGCATGAAGGAGCAGCTCATGAACTGGGTGCCATTGTCGGTAATAATCCTTGCCGCAACTCCAAAACGACACACCAGGTCTTTCGAGAACTTGATAGCCAACTGAGAAATCACCTTTCTCACAGGAGTCACTTCCGGCCACTTTGTAAACTTGTCGATGGCAACGAACAATAATTCAAAGCCCCCGATTGCTCGGGTGGAAGGGCCGAGGATATCGATCCCCCAGAACGAAAATGGCCATGATAAAAGGATTGTCTGAAGATCTTGGGCAGGCAGGTGGATGTTCTTCGAATGGAGCTGGTAGGCTTCACATTTGGTGTCTAGCTAGACCACATCTTAGAGGGCTGTGGGATAATAGAAACCTTGTCGGAATGCTTTCCCAACTAACACTCTTGATCCAATGTGGGAGCCGCACATGCCTTTGTGTATCTCAGCCAGCAGTTCCTTTCCTTGTTCCCGGCAGATGCACTTCAATTTCACACCATTGGGCCTCCTGTACAGAGTCTCATCGACAAACTAGTTGATAACCCACAAGTATAGGGGATCGCAATAGTTTTCGAGGGTAGAGTATTCAACCCAAATTTATTGATTCGACACAAGGGGAGCTAAAGAATATTCTCAAGTATTAGCAGTTGAGTTGTCAATTGAACCACACCTGGATAACTTAGTACCTACAGCAATGTATTTAGTAGCAAAGTAGTATGATAATAATGGTAACATTGGCAAAAGTAAAGATAGCAGTTTTGTAGTAATTGTAACAGTACCAACAGAAAAGTAAATAAGCAAAGCACAATATGTGAAAAGCTCGTAGGCATTGGATCAGTGATGGATAATTATGTCGGATGCGATTCCTCATGTAATAGTTATAACATAGGGTGACACAGAACTAGCTCCATTTCATCAATGTATTGTAGGCATGTATTCTGAATATAGTCATACGTGCTTATGGAAATGAACTTGCATGACATATTTTGTCCTACCCTCCCGTGGCATCGGGGTCCTAATGGAAACTAAGGGATATTAAGGCCTCCTTTTAATAGAGTACCGGACCAAAGCATTAGCACTTAGTGAATACATGAACTCCTCAAACTACGGTCATCACTGAGATGTATCCCGATTATTATCACTTTGGGGTTGTCGGATCATAACACATCATAGGTGACTATAGACTTGCAAGATAGGATCAAGAACTTACATATATTCATGAAAACATAATAGGTTCAAATATGAAATCATGCTACTCGGGCCCTAGTGACAAGCATTAATCATAGCAAAGTGAAGCAAATATATTTTTTATGTCGAACTCCCATTCAATATATAAAGCTGGTCTAAAACGGCCATTAAATGGTGGTATAGATACATTAACCAGATCATGTGCATTTGGATGTTTGTGCACCTCTCGTGACGGTTGTGGTATTTGCAAAGGTGGTGGCATGTCTCCCACGATCGACAAAGCCCATGAATTGACTCTGAATCATGTCATGATTAGTAGAAACAAGAAACAGAATCCAAAAAACAATGTTCCTATAAACTACTTGGAAGTGGTGGTAAAACGCTCACAATATAGCAAATCTCAATATCTTACAAGTTCTTACCGTGCAGCAGGTGGTGATCGGCAACCAGCGATGTCAAATAACTCTGAAGATTGAGTAAAGTGATTGCCAGGAGAAAATGCATAAACACGGTGTAGATATATGTGGAGCTTGGAAGGCTTAAGTATATGGTAGCAAAAGATTAGCAATAATCAATTCAAAGATGCAATGTTGAATAAACGCTCAACGACGGTACTGTGCTGGTCCTAGGCTAGACCAGACTAAAGACGCGAGCCTAGAACACTAATGAGGTCACGACGTAGCACAACTAGCATCAATGAAGGATACTAAGTAGCTCTGGATAGCAAGATATAAGTGAAGATCACAACGGCAGTAAAGATAATGATGAAAAACAACTGCCAAACAGGATATACAACAACTCTCTCTCCAACTTTCCTCTTAAAAAGTTTGAGCCAATTTTCTTTTAACTTTTTTCAAAGAATGCTACTAACTCAAGCTTTCCAATGCAAAAAGAGTCACTCAATTCCGAATTGATATGAGGAGTCAAAGAATTCTAAAACTGGCCTAAAAAACAGGAACAAACTGTATGCGCAAACTTTGGAGGGCAAAAAGTCCTATTTAGGAGTTGATTTTGAGGTTCCAAATATTGAATGAGTTCTGCAACTATTTAGATGCGGCTCGTCGCTAGCTTTCATTTGAGTACTCGTGGAGCCAAAACGGACTTCGTATGAGGAAGTTATGCCTGCTTTACTGAACAGTGCGCAAAATAGATTCCAATCCGAATTCAACTACGAGATTGAGTCTAGATAGATCCGAATTTTTGTTTTTTTTCTCTCCTCACTTTTTTTCCTCACACATTTTTCTTTTTCTTTCTCTCCTCTTTTTTTCTTTGACTTTTTTTAACTTTTTTTTCTCTTTTTTTTCTCTCTGTCTTTTTTTTCTCTCCCTCTTTCCAAGACAAACTAGATAAGATGCAGATTGGATCAAGCGAAGATGTGAACGACCTCAACTATGATTGTGACAATGAACAATGGGTAGCACATGGTGGAATTTGATGGATGGGTGGTGGACAGCGGAAGGGATAATGATACAGTGGCAGCGTGACTACTGTGAACAGAACTCGAAACTCTAAACGAACTAGACACTAAGATCAGCAACTCGACACGACGATGCAATCGATAATTCAATAATGCAAACAATGAAAATAAAATTGCAAAGGCTCAGACTGGCTTGGACAAAGGATGAATAGATCTAACTTTTTTTGTGGCTTTTTCTTGGACAATAGGTAAGAAAAAAATGTAATCTAGGGATAACTGGAAATTCTCACCGAGCAACCTGAAAACTGATACCACTTGATAGAGGCGGGGTGTGCCGATCTTTCGATGAGATGATCACTATCGATTTGGTGGAGACGACTTTGACGATCCGACTACAAACGTGCACGACGTTGTGTGTTAGCAATCGCTAAACCAACTCCAAGAGGTTATTGACCACGCCGGAGCACAATCAACCTGACCACGAAGGTCTATTCCTGCAAGTAACCGAAGAACAAGCAAGAATATGATAAAAGTAATCTGAATATTGCGAGTATATATGAAGTATTGATAAAGGTGGATATCCGTAATCGGTCTTGGTCTCGTCGTTGGATACAAACGAAGTACACGAAGTTGCAATGGCTAACTTTTAACTAAACAAATCCCAAGCGAAAAGCTACTAGATGGATCTACTCATATAGGAGCAAGGGTGGCGGACAAGGAGGTCGGACAACGTCCCAAGGAAGCCTAAAACCAACCCTAGGTCGTACAAGGGTCATGGTCCCAAGTGAAGGTGATGCAACACCTTTGGACTTGTAGTTTGACTTGGATTCTGGTGCAACGTCAGATTGTTTCGTCCATAACTCAACGCTCCGGATGAATTTGAAGGTGAATACAATTGTGTTGGAAAGTGCACGAAATCTACTTTCCAATAAAAAAGAATCACCCAATTCAGAGTCGGTATGAAATAGTTATTGGCGTTTTGAGTCAGGTATGTCTGTGTAGCCTGAATCTGAATCCAGAACGTGAAAGACTTGGACTCTATCTTCTCTTGGCCCAAAAGTGACGTGAGAGGACTTCTTGAACAGCACATAAACTTCTTTTTCCCCTTATCTTCATATGTGGATTGAACAAATGTCCCATACACCTCAGAAATATATATGTATGCAATATTTTTGGTCGTATCCAAGGTAGTCATGTCCTCATCACAACATCAATCTCAGAACATAGTGCATACTAGGGATCAAACCCTAACAAAACTAACTTGATTACATGGTAAATCTTATCCAACTCATCACCTTCCAGCAAGCCTATGATGGAATTACTCACGCACGGTGATGAGCATCATGAAATTGGTGATGGAGGATGGTTGATGATGACGACGGCGATGAATCCCCCTCTCCGGAGCCCCGAACGGACTCCAGATCAGCCATCCCGAGAGAGATTAGGTCTTGACGGCGGCTCCGTATCGTAAAACGCGATGAAACTTTCTCTCTGATTTTTTTATCCACGAAACAGAATATATAGAGTTGGAGTTGAGGTCGGTGGAGCATCAGAGGGCCCACGAGATAGGGGGCGCGCCCAGGGGGAGGGGGCGTGCCCCCCACCCTCGTGGACAAGGTGTGGGCCCCTGGCCTTGATTCTTTCGCCAGTGTTTTTTATATTTTCCAAAAGTTATCTTCGTGGATTTTCAGGTCATTCCTAGAACTTCTGTTTTCTGCATAATAAACAACACAATGGCAGTTTTGCTGAAAACAGCGTCAGTCCGAGTTAGTGTCATTCAAATCATGAAAGTTAGAGTCCAAAACAAGGGCAAAAGTGTTTGGAAAAGTAGATACGTTGGAGACGTATCAACTCCCCCAAGCTTAAACCTTTGCCTGTCCTAAAGCAATTCAGTTGATAAACTGAAAGTGATAAAGAAAACTTTTACAAACTCTGTTTGCTCTTGTTGTTGTATATGTGTAAAGCCAGCATTCAAGTTTTCAGCAAAGATTATGAACTAACCATATTCACAATAACACTTTGGTCTCATGTTTACTCATATCAATGGCATAATCAACTAGCTAGCAATAATAATAAATCTCGGATGACAACACTTTCTCAAAATAATCATAATATGATATGACAAGATGGTATCTCGCTAGCCCTTTCTGAGACCGCAAAACATAAATGCAGAGCACCTTTAAAGATCATGGACTGACTAAACATTGTAATTCATGTTAAAAGAGATCCAGTCAAGTCATACCCAATATAAACTAATATTAATGCATGCAAATGACAGAGTGCTCTCGAGCGGGTGCTTTTTAATAAGAAGGTGATGACTCAACATAAAAGTAAATAGATAGGCCCTTCGCAGAGGGAAGCAGGGATTTGTAGAGGTGCCAGAGCTCGATTTTAAAATAGAGATGAATAACATTTTGTGCGGTATACTTTCACTGTCAACGCAACAACTATGAGATCTCGATATCTTCCATGCTACATACATTATAGGCAGTTCCCAAACAGAATGGTAAAGTTTATACTCCCCCACCACAACCAAGCACACTCCACGGCCATCCGAAACAATGGGGTACCGTCCATACCAACAACATTCCTGGGGGAATTTTGTTTAATTATTTTGATTTGCTTTAATCTTTTTGATCATGGGACTGGGCATCCCGGTTACCAGCCATTTTCTCGTGAATGAGGAGCGGAGTCCACTCCTCTTGAAAATAACCCACCTAGCATGGAAGATACAGACAGCCCTAGTTGAAACATGAGCTGCTCGAGCATACAAAACAGAATTTCATTTGAAGGTTTGGAGTTTGGTACATACAAATTTACTTGTAACGGCAGGTAAATCCGCATATAGGAAGGTATGGTGGACTCATATGGAATAACTTTCGGGTTTATGGAGTTTGGATGCACAAGAAGTATTCCCGCTTAGTACAGGTGAATGCTAGCAAAAGACTGGGAAGCGACCAACTGAGAGAGCGACAACAGTCATGAACATGCATTAAAATTAATCAACACCGAGTGCCAGCATGAGTAGGATATAATCTACCATGAACATAAATATCATGAAGGCTATGTTGATTTGTTTCAACTACATGCGTGAACATGTGCAAAGTCAAGTCACTCGAATCATTCAAAAAGGAGGATACCACCCTATCATACCACATCACAACCATTTTAATAGCATGTTGGCACGCAAGGTAAACTATTATAAGCTCCTAGCTAATTAAGCATGGCATAAGCAACTATAATCTCTAAATGTCATTGCAAACATGTTTATTCATAATAGGCTGAATCAGGAACGATTAACTCATCATATTTACAAAAACAAGAGAGGTCGAGTTCATACCAGCTTCTCTCATCTCAAGCAGTCCATCATATATCATCATTATTGCCTTTCACTTGCACAACCGAACGGTGTGTATAATAATAGTGCACGTGCATTGGACTAAGCTGGAATCTGCAAGCATTCAATTCAAGAGAGAAGATAGAGTAATAGGGGCTCTAAGTTAAATCAACAATCATGCATATGAGAGCCACTAAACATTTTCAATATGGTGTTCTCTTCTCGACCCCCAAAGGAAAGAAAAGAAAATAAAACTATTTACACGGGAAAGCTCCCAACAAGTAAAAAGAAGAACTAGAAATATTTTTGGGTTTTCATTTAATTACTACTACAAGCATGGAAATTAAACTAACTAATTTTTTTGGTTTTTCTTAAGGTTTATCAAACACATAAGAAGAAAGCTAGAAAAATAAATTAAACTAGCATGGATAGTACAATGAAAGAGTATGAGCACCGAAAACTAGAATAGGTGTGTGAACATGAATGTAAAGTCGGTGAGAAATATGTACTCCCCCAAGCTTTAGCTTTTGGCCTAAGTTGGTCTAATGCCAATGATAGCCTGGCTGATATCCGAAGTTATAACTGGGGTCGTACTGAGATGCAGCAGCCAATGCCTCCTGAGTTGCGGCATATTGGCGAGCTGTCTCCGCTCTCCTCTCGTGTTCGGCTGCCTCCTCCCTAGTGACAACATATCTTCATTTTTCCTGGTAATCAAAAAGGGAAAGAGCAGGGAGAGTAACATGGACAGCGCGATGTCTGTCAAAGATTAGGCGATGCTGGAGGAATTGTTCATTCCTCAAAAGAAAACAGTGCCTGACCATAGCATCAAAATCTAAATAAGCAAGAGACAACTCAATATCACCCTCACGTGGGGATATACAGAGATAATTAGCAACACGGGTTGCAAAAATTCCCCCAAATAAATCTCCAGATATACCATTATTATGCAACCTACGTGCAACTATTGCCCCCAAGTTGTAATATTTATTACCCAATATAGCGCTCTCGAGGACACAAATATCAGGGACACACATGTGACATGCTTCATCTTTATCGTTAATGCATCTACCAATGAAGAGAGCAAAATAATGTATAGCAGGAAAATGAATGCTCCCTATGGTAGCTTGTGCTATATCCCTAGATTCTCCCATAGTGATACTAGCAAGAAAGTCTTTATATTCATATTTGTGGGGTTCATTAACATTGCCCCAGTGTGGGAGTTTGCAAGCAGTTGTAAAATCTTCTAGCTTCCCTTGGTGGTTCATCGTCTTTCTCACGCATAGCACGCCTGGGTCCTCTCTTTTTTGAGGAACCACCTTGGTACATTTTCCTGGACATATTTCTTCCTCTGAAAAATTTCTAAAATTTTTAGTAACTTCAAAATAAAAGTGAATCAAACTAAACAAGATTGATAGCAACTACTCCCACAAGTGCCTAGAGCCTATATCATGCATTAGAATTACTTGGGACCTCATAAATTTGACATGCAAGCTCAAGAAAAGGGTCACCTATGCAGCAAAAAAAGTCAATGAATAAAGCACTAGAACAAAAACTAATTGGATCATTGGAGGAGTCACATACCAAGCAACAATCTCCCAAAGCAGTTTTGTGAATGGAGCTTTGAGCAAGGAGATCGAAAATTGCAGCAAAATGAGCTAGACCTCGTGCTTGAGCTGGATGGGGATTTTTTTTGGGAGGAAGATGGAGTTTGTGGGTGCAGGAATAAGTAGAGGGGGGCCACGATGGGCCCACGAGACAGGGGGCGCGCCTAGGAGGAGTGGGCGCACCCTCCACCCTCGTGGCCAGGTGGTCGCCCCCCTGCTGTGTTCTCAGTGCCTAAAATCCTCAAATATTCCATAAGAAAAATCATACTAAATTTGGAGGGCATTTTGAGCACTTTTATTTTCGGGATATTTTTTATTGCAAGGATAATTCAGAAAACAGGCAGATAATACTATTTTTGCTTCATTTATTCTAAATAACATAAAGTAAAAAGAGGGTACAGAAGGTTGTGCCTTCTAGTTTGATCCATCTCATGATCATCAAAAGGAATCCACTAACAAGGTTGATCAAGTCTTGTTAACAAACTCATTCCGAATAACATGGAACCGGAGAAATTTCGAAAACACTAGGTTACCTCAACGGGGATATGAACATCCCCAACAGTAAGAATATCATCCTGTTTCTTGACAGTAGGAAGAGGAAATTCAAAACCTCCAATAATGATAGTTGGAATTTTTCCAATAGAATTGATACTATGAACTTGAGGTTGTTTCCTCAGAAAGTGTACCGTATGCTCATTACCATTAATATGAAAAGTGACATTGCCTTTGTTGCAATCAATAACAGCCCCTGTAGTATTAAAAAGGGTCTACCAAGTATAATCAACATACTATCCTCCTCAGGAATATCAAGAATAACAAAGTCCGTTAAGATAGTGACATTTGCAACCACAACGGGCACATCCTGACAAATACCGACAAGTATAGCAGTTGATTTATCAGTCATTTACAAAGATATTTCAGTAGGTGTCAACTTATTCAATTCAAGTCTACGATATAAAGAGAGAGGCATAACACTAACACCGGCTCCAAGATCACATAAAGCAGTTTTTACATAATTTCTTTTAATGGAGCATGGTACAGTTGGTACTCCTGGATCTACATGTTTCTTTGGTATTCCACCCTTAAAAGTATAATTAGCAATCATGGTGGAAATTTCAGCTTCCGGTATCTTTCTTTTATTTGTAATGATATCCTTCATATATTTAGCATAAGGATTTACTTTAAGCATATCAGTTAAGCGCATACGTAAGAAGATAGGTCTAATCATTTCAGCAAAGCGCTCAAAATCCTCATCATCCTTTGTCTTGGATGGTTTAGGAGGAAAAGGCATGGGTTTCTGAACCCATGGTTCTCTTTCTTGACCGTGCTTCCTAGCAATAAAATATCTCTTATCATAACATTGATTATTTGATTGTGGGTTATCAAGATCAATAGCAGGTTCAATCTCTACATCATTATTATTGCTAGGTTGAGCATCAACATGAACATTATCATTAACATTATCACTAGGTTCATGTTCATCACCTGATTGTGTTTGAGTATCAAAAATAGAAATATCATTGGGATTCTTAGGTGTGTCTACAACAGGGTCACTAGAA
The DNA here is from genome assembly GCF_002162155.2 of Triticum dicoccoides. NCBI lineage: Eukaryota > Viridiplantae > Streptophyta > Magnoliopsida > Poales > Poaceae > Triticum > Triticum dicoccoides. Next base: position 668,141,140 of record NC_041391.1, on the reverse strand, counting down.
GCATGCAAAGTCCTATCATTTTTCTTTTTATTCTTTTTAGAAGGACTAGGTGCATCTAAATTATTTCTCTGAGAATCCTGCTCGATTCTCTTAGGGTGGCCTTCATGATACAAAGGTTCCTGAGTCATTCTACCAGTTCTAGTAGCCACTCTAACAACAAAATCATGTTTATTGTTTAGTTCATCGAGAAAATCACTTTGAGCTTTAAGTACTTGTTCAGCTTGAGTGGTAACCATAGAAGCATATTTGCTAATGAGTTTAAGTTCACCTTTAACTCTAGCCATATAATCACTCAAGCGTCCTATCATAAAAGCATTACTCTTTAATTCTCTACCAACATAAGCATTAAAACTTTCTTGTCTAGCCATAAAGTCATCAAATTCGTCTAAACATGGGCTAGGAAATTTAATAGACGGGATTTTAACTTTATCATATCTATAGAGAGAATTTACCTCTACTACCTATGTCGGGTTATCAAGACAATGTGTTTCCTCGACAGGCGGTATATTAACACCATGTATTTCTTCAATAGGAGGTAAATTCGTAACATCTTCAACTTTAATACCTTTTTCTTTCATTGATTTCTTTGCCTCTTGCATATCTTCAGGACTGATAAATAGAACTCCCCTTTTCTTCGGAGTTGGTTTAGGAGTAGGCTTAGGAGTTGGCTCAATTGGCTCAGGAATTGGCTCAGGAAGAGTCCAATTATTTTCATTAGTCAACATATTATTCAATAGTAATTCAGCTTGGTCGACTGTTCTTTCCCTGAAAACACAACTATCCAAGTGGTCCTTGGAAGCATCAGTTAGCCCATTATAAAAGATATCAAGTATTTCATTCTTCTTAAGAGGATGATCAGGCAAAGCATTAAGTAACCAGAGAAGCCTCCCCCAAGCTTGTGGGACACTCTCTTCTTCGATTTGCACAAAATTATATATTTCCCGCAAGGCAGCTTGTTTCTTATGAGCAGGGAAATATTTAGCAGAGAAGTAATAAATCATATCCTCGGGACTATGCACACAACAAGGGTCAAGAGAATTAAACCAAGTTTTAGCATCACCCTTTAATGAGAATGGAAATATCTTAATGATATAATAATAGCAAAACTTCTCATCATTAGTAAGGAGGGTGGCTATATCATTTAACTTGGTAAGAAGTTCCGCAACAGTTTCAGATTCATTACCATAAAAAGGATCAGATTCAACCAAAGTAATTATTTCAGGATCAACAGAGAATTCATAATCCTTATCAGTAACACAGATAGGTGAAGTAACAAAAGCACGGTCAGGTTTCATTCTAGCATTAAGAGATTGCTGCTTCCATTTAGCTAATAACTTCTTAAGATCATATCTATCATTGCAAGCAAAAATAGCTCTAGCAGCTTCTTCATCCATAACATAACCCTCAGGAACAACAGGCAATTCATACTTAGGGGGAGAACCTTCATCATCACAATCATAAATATTTTCATCTTCAATAATTTCATTCTCTCTAACCCTAGCAAGTTGTTCATCAAGATATTCACGTAATGGCACGGTAGTATCAAGCATAGATGTAGTTTCATCATAAGTATCATGCATAGCAGAAGTGGCATCATCAATAACATGTGACATATCAGAATTCATAGCAGTAGCAGGTTTAGGTGTCACAAGCTTAGTTAAAACAGAAGGAGAATCTAGTGCAGAGCTAGATGGTAGTTCCTTACCTCCCCTCGTAGTTGAGGGAAAAATCTTAGTTCTTTCGTCTTTCAAGTTCTTCATAGTGATTAGCAGATATATATCCAAAGTGACTCAAAGAATAGAGCTATGTCCCCGGCAACGGAGCCAGAAAATAGTCTTGATAACCCGCAAGTATAGAGGATCGCAACAGTTTTCAAGGGTAGAGTATTCAACCCAAATTTATTGATTCGACACAAGGGGAGCCAAAGAATATTATCAAGTATTAGCAGTTGAGTTGTCAATTCAACCACACCTGGATAACTTAGTATCTGCAGCAAAGTATTTAGTAGCAAAGTAGTGTGATAATAATGGTAACAGTGGCAAAAGTAAAGATAGCAGTTTTGTAGTAATTGTAATAATAGCAACGGAAAAGTAAATAAGCAAAGCACAATATGTGAAAAGCTCGTAGGCATTGGATCAATGATGGATAATTATGTCGAATGCGATTCCTCATGTAATAGTTATAACATAGGGTGACACAGAACTAGCTCAAGTTTATCAATGTAATGTAGGCATGTATTCCGAATATAGTCATACGTGCTTATGAAAAAGAACTTGCATGACATCTTTTGTCCTACCCTCCCGTAGCAGCAGGTGTCTATGTCAAAACCGGCGGATCTCGGGTAGGGAGTCCCGATCTGTGCGTCTAGGCTAATGGTAACAGGAAGCAAGGGACACAATGTTTACCCGGGTTCGGGCCCTCTCGATGGAAGTAAAACCCTACTTCCTGCTTGATTAATATTGAAGATATGAGTATTACAAGAGTAGATCTACCACGAGATCGTAGAGGCTAAACCCTAAGAGCTAGCCTATGATGGTATGATTGTAATTGTGATCGGCCTTCTAAGGACCAACCTCTCCGGTTTATATAGACACGGGAGAGGGATAGGGTTTACATGGAGTCGGTTACAAGGAAGGAAATATAACATCCGGATCGCCAAGCTTGTCTTCCACGCAAAGGAGAGTCCCATCCGTACACGGGCCAAATTATTGAGTCTTGTATCTCCATGCTTCAATAGTCCGGATGATGTACATAGTCCGGCTGTCCGGATACCCCCCTAATCCAGGACTACCTCAGTAGCCCCTGAACCAGGCTTCAATGATGATGAGTCCGACACGTAGTCTTGTCTTACAGCATTGCAGGGCGGGTTCCTTCTCCGAATACTCCAAAGTAATTATTGAACACTTGAATCGTGTCCGGATCCACAAAATAATCTTCACATACCGCTGTAGAGAGAATGATATTTCACAAATGCAATCTGTTGACAACTCTTTTAGACAACAGGACATGTCATTACGGTCGGATCATTATTCGAACCGTTTTCCTACAACCAGCCAGAACCCATATTGCGAGGCGGTTTCTTTGACACGTCTTGTCAAAGCAGAGATCGTGTCCCCTTATCACGGGATTCTCATCAATACGGGCATGGGTAATCCCACCACGCCATCAATCGTGGCACTTGGCAAGCAAGCGATTCCCAACGGGCAAGTGGGGAGGCGCACCGCTTTCGTCACCTCTATAAAGGGATAAGAGTTCCCCATTTTTACCCACACCTTCTTCCTCCTTTGCCCACTCTTGCCTCCTCGAGCTCCAGCGCCCAAGCCCAAGTCTTCTCCGCACAACTAAACTTGTCCGAAGCAGGAGGCAAGTGGATTGCTTCCACCGTCAAGGAGAAGCACATCGCCAATCTTCGGGCGGCCGGATACTTGGCCGCAGACATAGCACACCGGCTACCGGACGTCAGGCAGGTCTTTCCGACCCCAGGACCCCACGAGAGGGTCGTGTTTGTCTCCCACTTCGTCTGTGGACTGGGGTTTCCACTTCACCCCTTCTTACGCGGGCTCATGTTCTACTACGGGTTAGATTTCCATGATCTAGCCCCGAATTTCGTCCTCAACATCTCGGCGTTCATCGTCGTATGCGAAGCCTTCCTCTGCATCTGGCCTCACTTTGGCCTGTGGCTGCAAATCTTCTGCGTGAAGCTGAAGATTGTAAGCGGCCAGCAAGCGGAGTGCGGAGGGGCCATGGTGGGCAAGATGACCAACGTCACCTGGCTGGACGGTTCCTTTGCAGAGACCGTAAAAGGGTGTCAATCGGGGTGGTTCTACATTACCGAGCCGCGCTACGCCAAATGGGCATCGGACCCCAAGTTCCGATCCGGAGCACCATGTGGCTCACCTCCTAGGAAAAGAAGGGCCTGTCCTAGGACGAAACTACAGAGCTGACCGGACTCCAGACCTACATCAAGAGCATGAAGGACAAGAACATCAAGCTTGTCAACGTCATCCAGGTCATGCTCGTTCACCGGATTCTGCCGTGCCAAAGGCGGACATTCAATCTGTGCGAGTTCGTCCCGGCCGAACACCAGACGCTTCAGAGGCTCTACGGCATGAAGCACAAAGACGCGTGGAAGGCATTGTTCAAGGCCTCCGAAGTACCCCCTCCCACATCCGAGGACCGTGGGCTCCATGCCGCGCGGCCTCCTAGCCAGGCGAGTTTTCATATTACCATCGCATTCGTTTCTTCCCAATATATTCATGGGGGAGTCTTAAGTAACTGTGCATATTTGCTCAGGATTATGTGAAGACAGCGGAGCAGATTGACTATACGACTCCGCTGCCAGAAGGCCCTGCTGATGCTCTCCTGACGGAGATGCTAGTCCAGGCACCCTACAAGGTGCCGGAGAAGAAGGCCGAAAAGAAGGCCTCGGGGATCCAAAAGGGTCTCCGGCGTAAGGTTGTGCAGGAAGCCTCGTCCGAAGACGACGAGGCACACTCCTCCCATGAAGGGGAGGAAGAAGAAGAAGAAGAAGCCCCATCCGGAAAGGATGAGGGGCCTGGGGAGGCAGACCAGGGGGCCGGAAAAGGCCCTCGGTGCAAGGCCGTCATAGCCACGTCATCTAATCACGACGAGACAGATTCCTCCCGCGGAAGCGGGAGGAAGCAAGAAGAAACTCTACCTCCCCGCACTGGGGAGGAGAAAGAGAGGAAAGCCGCCCCGGAGGGGGAGGCTGGGGTGTCTAAGAAGGGAAAAGTGTCCCTTCCGGACTACTCCACCACGGCCGCTCTCAGCGAGGAGGGGTGGCTGCCCAGGGGGAAGCCCCTAGTGCGATCGTAAGTGTCCACACTCTATCATGACTTCACTCCATAGCTTTTTTTATAACGCCGAACATATATGCAGTCCGGCCAGGGCTCACCCCGAGGTATCTTCTTCCGGGTCCTTGAGCGATTCGGAGATGAATTCGCTTCCGACGGCCACTACTCCTCAGCCTGTGGATGACATGGAGGTGTTGTCCAGAAGGCTCCCAAAGCGGGGGGAGGTGACTCTAGAGATGCCCCGAGGCGGGATTCCAGATGTCGGACACGCGGGGTTCAAGATCCCCACGGATCATGTCGATGAGAGCCCCAGTAGGCCAGGCTCTCAGCCGAACACTATTCCAAAACCTTCAATGGTTCCGGACTCAGGCGGGCAGCCCCTCGTTAGGGAGGGTGAGCCGTCTGTATCGAGGACTTCCATTGCACCCGAGGCGCCGGATTGTCTGCTGGAAGCGCTTCACGACGCTTCCACAGATGAAGAGCACCGTACTCTTATGAGTGCGGTGATTCAGAAGGTTTCGTCCGCCAAGAGGGGACTAACCGAAGCTTGCACCAGCCTCCTGACAGGCTTTGAGGTGAGTAATAAAAATGTGTGAAATTACCACCCTATAGGTAGTAGCCCCTAATACTCTGTTTGATGTTCGGAAAGAAAAACCAAACAGAGGGTCAATTATAATCCACAGGAGTCTAATAATAAATATTCATGTGAATAAGCAGGCTGTGCTGCTTGCCGCTGCTGCCCGCGTAGCCGAGGTTGCCGAACTAAAGCGGGACCTAGAGTAGGCGCAGGGAGAGCTCGACCTCACGAAGAGGCAGCTCGAAGAGAACAAGGGTAAGTGATTCCAAGCTCTTATGTATTTAAGGATAGACAAAATTGGTTAGTCTAACGCCAAAGCGTCATGACTGTGTAACAGGGGCCACCGCCGAAGTGGCATCCCTGAAGAAAGCGCTGTCCGAGGCCGAAGACAAGGTGGCCTTGGAATGCAAGGAGCACGAAAAGCAAAGTGCTAGAGTGGGCGAGGTACAACAAGAGCTTCGGGACCTCGGCAAGAAGTTCAAGTCCATGGAGCATGATCTGAAGATGAAAGAGGCCGAGCTTGTGAAGGCCCTTGTGAATATGAAAGATGCCAAGGCCGAAGCCGAGAAGGCACAACAGGAAATCCAGGAGGCCAAAAAGATAGCGGCGGGTAAGAAATTCTTTATGCAAAGCAAACATGTGGAGGAGGCGTTTCTTTTACTTACCCGAATTCGGAGCTCTCCAGGGGCATTCGCAGATCTACCACGCAGCGTATCAGATGCCACGGAGTTCTACCGTGCCCAGGAGAGGAGCTTAGCGGAGAAGCTGTTCTGGTCCCGCTATGCTGGGGCCGAACACCCAATGCCTCTGAGTGACCAACTGAAGCAGTTGGTCGAACTCCAAAGGGCGGCCGAAGTGGCTATGAAAGATTTCATAGTCCGGATGTGTCCTGGTGAGCCCCTGCCCACTAGCTACTTCGGTCTGATCAAGCGGATGGTGAATGCCTATCCGCAGCTTGAAGTGATCAAGCAATCCATTTGCATTGAGGGTGCCCGCCGGGCGTTTGCCCACGCGAAGGTGCATTGGGGCAAGCTGGATGCAGAGAAGCTGGTGAAGGACGGGCCACCGGAGGGCAAGGCGCATCGCCATCCCGAGATGTACTATGATAGCGTTATGAAATGCGCTCGTCTCGTGGCCAATGAATGTACCAAGGACAAGATCTTTGACTGAATGTACCTCTGCCACTATTGTAATTTAAAGACGAAGTTACTTGTGCTATGTAGCACTGTTTGATTTAAAATATTACCTTCTGTGCGGCTGTTTATAGAATTCTGAAAGTAGGCCAGACGTCGGCTTCCGCCCCCACGTAACTAGTACTGGGGTGTTCGTGGAAAACTCAGACACTCTTTAATCAAATGTTTGGTCCCTTAAGGAGGTGTCCGGCGCAGCGAACAAGGCAATCGGACTATGCGGCTTTATAACTTTCACTTAGCCATAGAAGTCTACAATTCTAAATTTCGGTGAAGCCCCTAGAATCCGGAAGGCTGAATTGGGGCGCTATATACGCCTAGATCAGACGAAGCCGATTTATCGCCTAAAGCGGAAAAATCTTTAAGGATTTTAAGACCTCTCGAACAGCGACCAGCTCTCGCCACATCATGCCGGTAAGTTTTCGGCTTTCTCTACTGAGGTGCTCGTCCGGAAGAACTGGGACACAATCGCAGTAGTTCTCCCTGCGCTACGTTAGCCGATATAATGGATCGTAAGGTACCAAAACAAGGGAGTTGGGCTAACCCAACTGTAGACCCAAGACATGATTCGGAGATGATGCATATAGTGCTATAAGTTCGGGGTGCCGCACTGTTCAAAGTGTTCGGACTTGTCTTGTCGTATTATGGGGTGCCATAAGAAGCCCCTGGCAAACTGAACGTACCAAGGTGTACGGATGCAATATCAAATAAACATTTGTGAGAAAAATGCTCAAATAAGAATAATAAGCTGAAGCTGTATATGATCTCCCATTGATGAATAATACGTTTAAGTGTATTTTTACAACGAATGCATTAAGAGGAGATAAATTGGACTATTTGACATGTCCTATCCAGGGGCAGGCCGCGTACACATAGAAAAAATAGGTATAACGATCGTAAATAGATTCCACCTAGGTATTTCCTTGTGTGCGCGAAGCCTGTTGCCTCCTTGGTTTTTTCCCCTGTATAAGTCCGACAATCCAGCTCTTCTAAAGGGGATGCCCTAAGGCAATGTCCTGAAAAATAAAAAGGGAGATTTATGAAGGTGTGCTGCGGTGATACCGCACTGTTGATTCAGTCATTGTTGCGCCTCCGCCTATGCCCATGGTATTTTGAGTGCGTAATTGTGTGCACATGGCACGAATGCTTCTTTGATGGGGCTTGAGTGGAGGCCGGACTGCTAGTCGTGCTCTTAGCGTGCCTGGTGATCCTGTTGCGGGGTGCTCCGGACTCGCTTGAGGTGCTCGAAGTTGTTGTCGCCGGGTTGGTTTGTCGGAGGAGGCCGCATTGTACTTCCACCGCGAGGGCTGCAGTATGCTTTTCTGTTCGGAGAGAGCGGTCCATGTTTCCGTTGACAGTGATGACCCCGCGCGGTCCTGGCATCTTGAGCTTAAGGTATGCGTAATGTGGTACCGCATTGAATCTAGCGAATGCGGTTCGTCCTAGCAGTGCGTGATAACCACTACGGAAGGGGACGATATCGAATATTAACTCTTCGCTTCGGAAGTTATCCGGAGATCTGAAGACCACTTCCAATGTTATAGAACCCGTACAACTGGCCTCTACCCCAGGAATTACACCTTTAAAGGTGGTTTTGGTGGGCTTGATCCTTGAAGGGTCAGTGCCCATTTTGCGCACTGTGTCTTGATAAAGCAGGTTCAGGCTGCTGCCGCCGTCCATAAGGACTAGCGTGACGTGAGATCCGTCGATGATTGGGTCTACACTACTAGGAAAAGGGCTATAGATGGGATGGACACTAATGGCGCACCTGTCATGTGGTGCGCCATTAGTATATACTAATGGCGCACCATGTTCTGGTACGCCATTAGTGTGGAAGACACTAATGGCGCACAAGCAACATGGTGCGCCACTACTGTTGTTTATTTTTTTTATTTTTTTTGCAAAACTACTAATGGGGCACCATGGCACAGTGCGCCATTACTAGTTTAAACTAGTAATGGCGCACTTTGCCATGGTGCGCCATTAGAATGTATACTTTTTTTTATTTTTTTGCAAAACTTCTAATGACGCACCAGAAGCCGGCACGCCATTAGTAACCAGGGTATCTAATGGCGCATTTGCATATGGTACGACATTAGTACCAGGGTTACTAATTTTTTCTTAGTACCAGGATTCCCCACTCGATCGACCCCAACCGTACGCCGCCGCCGCAGCTGCCCACGCCCCCCCCCCCGTCCGCCCTCCATGCGCCGCAGCCGCCCACG
>NC_041391.1:668089703-668132172 GCF_002162155.2 Triticum dicoccoides | reverse complement strand
CCGCGAGCGCCGCCTCCCTCGCCTCCCTCCCTAACCCTCGGAGCCGCCAGAGACTTGGAGCCTCGGCGCCGCCCCACGTCCACCAGGAGAGGAGGCCCCACATCCACGTCACCGCAGCCACCGGAGCTGCGTCCACGTACTAGAGCCGGGTCATCAAGGATCGAGCGCATCGACCTCTTCTTCCTCATCACCGACCACTGCTTCTCGGCATCGATCCGTGCTGCCCCGACCACCGTCGGCCTCGCCGTCTCCTTCCATAGCTCCGCGGTGAGCGTCTCCATCGATTCCCCCTCTTTTCCCCTTGTTTAGACTACAAGAGATATGTCAACTTATGACCACCACTATTGGTCACTGAAAGGTCACAAATTTCCATTTATGACCTTTTTGTGACCAAAAACAGAAGGTCAAAAGCTGGCCGTCGTAAACTGACTATAGCGACCTTTCTTCTGGAATGGTCAAAGACGTTTACGACCAAAATATTCCTACTATGGCGTTTTGGTCACTAGCAACCTCCCCAGGCCACGTAGGCATCCAGCGTGGCAAGCTGATGTGGCACAAGATTCAGCCCGGTCCGATTTGGTGTTCTACATGGGCCTAGCCCAACAATTCAGCCCATTTATGTTTTTTTGCTGCTAATTTTGGTGAACTACACGGGCCAAGCCCTACAATTTGGCCTTTTTATTTTTTGGGCCATGGCCTTTTTGTACCAGCAGTTTTAGTTTTCTTTTTTTATAAAATGGGCCCACTAGTCAAACAGGTCCCACTTGTCAGGTTCTAATAAATGGGTCCCAGCTATTAGGCTCAGATTCTTCATATTTCAATTTGACATCATATTTGAATTTCATAGTAAGAAAATAACCAGTATTTAAATAGGCAAGCAGAAAACACACATAATTATTCAAATAACAATAGCCAGATTCACTACAAGCTCTACAAATGACACGTAATACAAGCTCTACAAGCTATACAATGCTTTACAAGCTCTATAAATGCAAAGCTCTACAGTACTTTACAAGCTCTCCAAGTAATGTTACAAGCTCTACAAGTGTTTTCTTCTTCAGCATGGAGCTCCTTCAACAGCGATCAAATGTCGGACTCACGGACTCAAATGTCGGACTCACGGACACGTAAATCAACAGCGATCAACAGTACTTTACAAGTCAGGACTGGGCTGACAGAAATACAACATGCCTTCCACAGTCGCCCTGTTACATGAATCAGCTTAGAAGAATTAGAAAAACTGGAGCCAATATATTATGAACATTCCATTCAAAAAAAGGAGTAAAGGAGTAAAGGACAATTTTTTATAGAATGATAAACACATTTCAGCTAGTACAAGTTAAAATGAGGTATTCATACAAGACAACAGATATAATATGCATATGCATGGCACAAGTGCATGTCCTGCTACTTAACTTCAACACATTGTGCTGAAACAACAATATCATTATACTACAACAACCATCCAATCAACACGCAAGATCTAACATTACTAGTCAGAGCACACAAACTATCAGCACATGAAGACGAACCACGAATGGAATCGGAGAACTCACATGAAGACGATGAAGGCGCTCGGAGGGTGCTTGGCCTTGCTCTTCTTCACCGCGAGCCTGCGCCGCCACCATAGAAACAACATCAGCAAGCCAAACAGAATCAAAATCCAACGCGAAACAGCAGCAGCCACCAAGGGAACGAAACGAGATGGGAGACGAGCAAGGGGTCGGGTCGGGGCATGAATGTGTAAATGCATGAATGGTTCTTCAGATCAACTTCAAAGCTAGCAGCAAGCATGTTTAAACAACTTAGCAACATTATCAAAGAGTGCATGAATGATTTCTTTTTCTAAAGGAAGCATCATCAAAGAGTACTCATACAAGAGAAGTCTAAAAAAGACTACATCAGTACCTAACTAATGCTGCAAATAATATTAGCTAACTAATACAATAGTATCTAACTAATTATATTAGCTAACTCTTGCAAAAATGGAGATGGTTCTCTCTAGGATTACTAGTCAGCTCACACTTTAAACATAACATTTGTTCATCTTATATAACAAAAGAACTTAGAAATGTCGATCTACTACTCCAGAAATGCAATATGTAAACCCAGCTGGAATTGATAACTACAAGCTACAACAGCTCAAAGTGGCAGTAGCTAAAACGCAAGCATTGTTCAAAGACAAACAACAAGAATCCTCGTAATGGATTGAACTCAATGCTCAGCAGCAGGTGGTGCTTGGCCTCCAGGTACCCCATGCCCTCGCCCGTCGGCAGCTGGTTCTTCCTCACCTATAACAATACGCAAGCAGTCAAGCACGCCATGAATCAAACTGTGAGTCAACAGATCAGGGCAGAATCAATAGCCTAGTGTTTAGGCATAAATAAATTATAAAATTATCAATGTTGCTTCATTGAAACTGAGAAGCAGAAACTAGAGTACAAAATAGTAACCAAAACAGTTACGTATATCCCTAAGTAATGTTATATGTTAAAAAACTATCAAACAAGACCTGTTCGGCTATTCCATTGTTTTCCAATTGGTTTCAACGAAGTGCTGTGAAACATGTATGTGTCTTAACATAACTCCTAAGAAATGTTCACAACCTGAATTAACTATGCGATTATGTATCAATCACCCAAATCCACCACTTACAGCCATATCAGCATCTGGTTGATGATTGCAGTAGTTGTGTGGGCATTTGGTATGTTCATCCTAGTAGTTGAACACTAATCATTTTCCACACAAGTAATTTACTAGACCAGTAGCACTAGTACTAGCTCACATCTCAAAAGCAAACTGCTGGAATTATTGTCGGCCATCCCAGTAGAGATAGGGGGAGGGGGAGGAGCTCACCCCAGTCCTCCATCGTGGGTGGAAGTCGTCGAGATCTGAAAGGCTGGCGGTTGTCGCCATGTCTGGCTTCCTCATGTGCTGCGTGCGAGGTTTCCATGGCATCGGGCTTATCCATGGCGTCCTCCTTGACCAGACGATCTGCAAAAAAAACTGCACAAACGCAATGAGAGTCGAGCAAGATGAAGAAATCTAGAAGGAGGAGGAGAAGAAAGGGGGGAGTCCATACCAGATCTCACCTGCATGCGCCACTTGCGAGGTGGCCATGGCGTCGATCTAGGGTTTCGGCATGGAGAGAAGGAGGGGAGCAGTTGCGCGAGGGGAACAAGCCGCCGGAGACCCGATGATCCCGTTGACGTCGTCGCCGTTGATCAAATGTTGACCAAATGTTCAGTTGACCAAATGTTTTCTAAGGAAGTTTTCATTTTCTTTGGATGAAAATTTCATTTTCCATTTTTTCGAGTGCCCAAAATGAGCTTTTTTTTAAGGACCTACCATATATTTGTTGCAAAATTGTACCTAATCAATTTTCTAAAATACTAGGACATATTTAATGCATAATTGACCAAATGGTTGGGTGCAAAAAGTTTTGATCCACCTCTCGTGAAAAAGACAAATTTCCACCGATTCAGCTGGAAGCGGGTCAAATTTGAACTATAGCTACCTCGTAGTTTGCTCTTTATTTTTTCCAAAAATCATTTCTAGGAACATAAGTATCTATTTAATCATAGAAACACCAAAAAAATTCCAAGATTCAACCACTAGCTAGGAACGGTCAAGCCCGCCGTTTTGACCGCATTTTGAAACGGGCATAGAAAATTCAAAAAAAACAAAAAATTGGAAAACCTTCGCATTGCATCATCATATGTGACCAAGTTACCAGGAAAAATAATAAAATTTAATACAGCAATTATTTTTAAAAAGTGTTCTCGAAAACGAGCTATCAAATGTGAAGATTCATGGCTTTCAAGCCAAATGATCAATCTTATGGCCACATTCATGACATAGTTTGTTCAAATGATCTCATATTGTGCACAAGGGTGCATATTGGAATGGCAAACAATGTTGCCTAAGGAAGTTTTCATTTTCTTTGGACGAAAAAACCATTTTTCATTTTTCGAGTGCCCAAAAGGAGGTTTTTTTGTGAAGGAACTACCAAATCATTGTTGCAAAATGGGACCAAATCATTTTTCTAAAATACTAGGACATATTTAATGCACAATTGACAAAATGGTTGAGGTGTAAAAAGTTTTGATCCACCTCTCGTGAAAAAGGCAAATTTCCGCCGATTCAGCTGGAAGCGGGTCAAATTTGAACTGCAGCTGCCTCATAGTTTGCTATTTATTTTTTACAAAAATCATTTCTAGGTGCATAAGTATCTATTTAATCAAAGAAACACCAAAAAAATTCCAAGATTCAACCACTAGCTAGGAACGGTCATTCCCGCTGTTTTGACCGCATTTTGAAACGGGTATAAAAAATTTAAAAAAAATTAAAAAATTGGGAAACCTTCACATTGTGTCATTATATGTGGCCAAGTTCCCAGGAAAAATAACAAACTTGTAATACGGCAATTATTTTAAAAAAGTGTTCTCAGAAACGAGCTATCACGTATGGATATCAATGGCTTTCAAGCCAAATGATCAATCTTATGGCCACATTCGTGGCATAGTTTGTTCAAATGATCTCATATTGTGCACAAGGGTGCATATTGGAATGACAAACAATGTTGCCTAAGGAAGTTTTCATTTTCTTTGGACGAAAAAACCATTTTTCATTTTCCGAGTGCCTGAAAGGAGGTTTTTTTGTGAAGGAACTACCAAATAATTGTTGCAAAATTGGACCAGATCATTTTTATAAAATACTAGGCCATATTTAATGCACAATTGACAAAATGGTTGGGTGTAAAATTTTTTGATCCACCTCTCGTGAAAAAGACAAATTTTCGCCGATTCAGTTGGAAGCGGGTCCAATTTGAACTGCAGCTGCCTCATAGTTTGCTATTTATTTTTTACAAAAAACATTTCTAGGAGAATAAGTATCTATTTAATAAGAGAAACACCAAAAAAATTCCAAGATTCAACCACTAGCTAGGTAAGGTCAAGCCCGCCGTTTTGACCGTATTTTGAAACGGGTATAAAAAATTTAAAAAAAATCAAAAAATTGGGAAACCTTCGCATTGTGTCATTATATGTGGCTAAGTTCCCAGGAAAAATAACAAACTTGTAATACGGCAATTATTTTAAAAAAGTGTTCTCAGAAACGAGCTATCACGTATGGAGATCAATGGCTTTCAAGCCAAATGATCAATCTTATGGCCACATTCGTGGCATAGTTTGTTCAAATGATCTCATATTGTGCACAAGGGTGCATATTGCAATGACAAACAATGTTGCCTAAGGAAGTTTTCATTTTCTTTGGACGAAAAAACCATTTTTCATTTTCCGAGTGCCTGACAGGAGGTTTTTTTGTGAAGGAACTACCAAATAATTGTTGCAAAATTGGACCAAATCATTTTTATAAAATACTAGGCCATATTTAATGCACAATTGACAAAATGGTTGGGTGTAAATTTTTTTGATCCACCTCTTGTGAAAAAGACAAATTTCCACCGATTCAGTTGGAAGCGGGTCAAATTTGAACTGCAGCTGCCTCATAGTTTGCTATTTATTTTTTAAAAAAATCATTTCTAGGTACATAAGTATCTATTTAATCAGAGAAACACCAAAAGTTTTCCAAGATTCAACCACTAGCTAGGAACGGTCAAGCCCGCCGTTTTGACCGCATTTTGAAACGGGCATAAAAAATTCAAAAAAAATCAAAAAATTGCGAAACCTTCACATGTTGTCATTATATGTGGCCCAGTTCCCAAGAAAAATAACAAACTTGTAATACGGCAATTATTTTTAAAAAGTGTTCTCAGAAATGAGCTATCATCTCTGAAGTTTCATGGCTTTCAAGCCAAATGATCAATCTTATGGCCACATTCGTGGCATAGTTTGTTCAAATGATCTCATATTGTGCACAAGGGTGCATATTGGAATGGCAAACAATGTTGCCTAAGGAAGTTTTCATTTTCTTTGGACGAAAAAACCATTTTCCATTTTTCGAGTGCCCGAAAGGAGGTTTTTTTGTGAAGGAACTACCAAATAATTGTTGCAAAATTGGACCAAATCATTTTTATAAAATACTAGGCCATATTTAATTCACAATTCAAAAAATGGTCTGGTGTAAAAAATTTTGATCCACCTCTCGTGAAAAAGACAAATTTCTGCCGATTCAGGTGGAAGCGGGTCAAATTTGAACTGCAGCTGCCTCATAGTTTGCTATTTATTTTTTCCAAAAATCATTTCTAGTTACATAAGGACCTATTTAATCATAAATACATGATTTGGTGGCGATACGTCGAGGTTTGGGCGGTGGCCGAGGGCCCCAACTCTAGAGCGCGTAAACTTGCATGCCCGCCGCGTGGTCACCGCGTGACCGTGGCGTTGCCATGTGTTCTGGGCGGCCTAGGCATGTCTAGTGGGTTGGGCACTTCCCAAGTTGGTGCTAGGAAGAAAATTACAATATAAGATTCTCACGAGGAGACCAATCGATGCTCAAACATGAATTAGCAGCCAAGTGTTTGATTAGCGGTACGGGAAATGTGCATGGCTAATGGGCGTGAGTTTTGGCTGAGGATGATCAGTTACTAAGAAGACCATTTTCACAAAATTTCAGCTCAAAAGGAGGAGCCTAGGTGGTACTTGCTTTGCAAACCACCACACTGGACATAAATACGAATGTTGAAGCTCGGCTCAAAATAATGAATGGATTGAGGTGGCATTTGGTGGAGGATGGTTATTTGGGCATAGGAAAGCACTGTAGAAAATGGATACTATTTGGACATGCCAAAGTGGTACTTCCTTCACAAACTGTTGTTCTGAACAGAATAGGAAAATGAATATTTTTTAATTATTTTTGAACTAGGCAAGGAAGGTTTTTACATATTTGACGAAGATATGACCCAAAGAATTTATGAGATTTTTTTGGGAATTTTGGGAATGACAGAAATATAGGTTGCTTCACAACCTAGGGAAAAAACTGCCACATGGACATGACACATAGGCAAAACTGATGAGGTGGTGCCTATTCATAGCAACCCACCACAATTTACAAGGCTATGACCATCTATATTGGTCATTAACAACTAGAAATAAGGCAGCGGACTAGCGCTGTTAGCTTTATGACCATTTCATGTAAGGAAATTATGACCTTTCTGACCAAAATGGTCGCAATGGTTTAGCGTTTGGAGCCCCTCGAACAACTTTTGACCAATTGGTCTCAAATGGTCATAAATCTATGACCAATTCTTCTAGGGTCACTGACAGAAGGTCATAAGTTGACATATTTCTTGTAGTGTTAGTCGCCGTTTGGGCCGCCCACCACTTCCCTGCGGGCTCGTGCTCACCGCGCCGGCTGCCCCTCGCGTGGCAGAGGGGAAGCCGGAGGTGATTGGCACCGTCGGGTTCACTCGGTAACTAATTATAGTACACGTAATTTCACTGTAAAATATAGTTGTGACATTTCTGCTTGTACACGGAAGAGCACTTAGTCATATTTTGTGTCCACCATATTATGATCACTATTCTTCTCTTCACGGCTTCTACTATCATAAAGATATGAGCAGGCTGTTCTCCAATAGTTGTTGATTATCATAACCTAAAGATCTAGGTAAGCATCACACTTGGTCAAATTTAGAAAACAAATAGAAGTAGATTTAATTGGAAAGGGATATTGTTAGTATCGACCAGAAAAGTATGCATCATTAATGGAAAAAATTGTGAATATACAATATAGAGAGCGAAAGATCAGTACTGGCAGGAGGATGAGCAAAGTCCATGTTTAAAAAATGAAAGTAGGCACTAATAATGGCAAGAATTGTTTGACATCAATGGATTTTGGTTTAATTACTTGGTCTCAGAAAGCAAAAAGAAAAAGAAAGGGTGATCCATCTTCTGGAACAAAAGTTTTATAAGAGAATTTTCTAATTATGAAAATAAGCGATAATTTGTTTGGATTCATACTATCTAGACCTTGCAAGGTGCTGCTGAATTAAAACTGAAGCAATATTCCTATAAATAATTGAGTCCTTGATGCGATATGTTGTTGCAAAGGAGACCCGTTCAAGTCTGCTTCATACAGTTTTATGGTTAGACTGTCAAAGTACTCAGTTATGTCTTTGGTTACCATTCCACCAAAAAAAATTCTTACAATGTCGCTGAAACACTCTACAACTTTCAAACAAGATATGACAGCAAAAAGAGGTTGAAAACGAGAATACCTTAAAGCATCTCTGGCTGCAGCAGGTGACCCATCTTTGGCTGCATAGGTGGGTCGTATCAAATGAGTAGTACTTTTGCATAGTACTAGGACATAGCAGCAGCCAAGCAACCAGCTCATTCAAAACTCACAGAATGGTTTAAAGGATTATCTCCTCTTTTTGTTCCAATGAGTTGCAGTCAATACTGTTAACTGAACTTTTTGAGCATAGTGTTCCAATACTTGTTGCTATAGTTAACTGAAAATGTTCAGTTGGGAGCAATGTTTGTTTTCCTCAATACTTGTTAGACAAAGGTTTAGCACACATGCTTATGTGGCATTGCAGAGAAACAGGTTGTGCAAGAACACACCAAAAGCAAGTAGACCTGCTTGTAGTAGCTCTTAGGTGAATTTTAGGTGAAGTAGACCTGCTTTTAAGATTTGTATAGAGGAGTAGATTTACAGTAGTTTTACAACAGCAGTACTCTTTGCAATTGGCAAGTTTTAGTAGCAGAAACCCAACTGAACATCTGCTTCTGCAGAACACTGCACTCCACTTACACATGGTATTTTTTTGCAAATAGGACACCACACCCACAAGCACATGGTATTTTTCTGTAAATTTATTTAAATTTAGTGTATATCCAGTTTGCATACTCAGTTTATACTCCTAAAACAATGCAAACAAATCAGCATTGGAGGCTCATCTTTGAGGCTCATCTTTATTACATATCAGAACTTGCAAAAAAAATCTGTGAAAGACTTGTAAAGTTGCTGGGTTTTGTCTCCGACCATTGTGTCGTGATGAATTTGCAGGTACCCCGAGAGGCCCTTGAGTTTGCCGGAATGTCGATTAACTTCCGTTCCGGCAAATTCGGGTACTCCATATGTCCTATTTTCAGCAAAGGTCATGCTGAAATTTTCCGTGAAATTTAGCATGACTTTGCTAAAAATAGGACATATGGGGTACTTGCGACTAATGCATGGGCCGGGGTATCTTAGTACTTAGTTAAGTGGACAGGGATTAGGAGGTATAGGGGATAAACCCCAACAAGAATTAAAGTGACAGACATAGGTTTCACTCAAACCACACGGTGATCAATTCCCTGTTGGCATAAGTGGTCTTTTGTATATGTGCCTTTGTTCCAAAAAAAGGGTTTGGCCGACCCACCTCATACCTTGAATCAAATGTGCTATTGGTTTAGAATGGCACTATGATTGTGATATCATCGGTTGCAATGTTGTTTGCATGCTTTTTCTGAACCAAAGGTTTATATGGTAGATGTATTAACATGCCTATCAGTCATGTTGGTGACAGACATAGGTTTCACTCAAACCACACGGTGATCAGTACAGCCTGTCATCATGCATGTTTTATGATCTTTTGTAAGGATACTAATTGGTCTCTTCTGCTGCTTATCAGAGATGGGGGAAGCAGCCACCGCCGCTCTGCCATACCGCAGTACGAGTTGGATGCTTCCGAGTTCTTCAGTATCATACTTGGGACTTCAGTATCATCCATGACGCAGGTATATAAAACGAGAGATCTCTCCTTCACCCATCTCATTATGATATTTGTTGTTTGCTAGATCACTCATTGTTCCAAACTGCAGAGGCTGCCTGACAGTTTTATGAACATGCTGGGTGAAGATCCGCCAAATAATGTGAAGCTACGACAGGCCGGCAGCGGGTTTCGCAGGTAGTGGGATGTGGAGTTGCTGATCAAGGAGGGCCATGTGTACTTATATCGTGGGTGGGAGAAGTTCTACCGTGCCTACGACCTGCGGCTGGGGTATTTCCTTCTCTTCAGGTACGACGACGACGCCACCATGCTCATCATGAAGGTGTTCAACGTGACTAT
Organism: Triticum dicoccoides; assembly: GCF_002162155.2. Classification (NCBI taxonomy): domain Eukaryota; kingdom Viridiplantae; phylum Streptophyta; class Magnoliopsida; order Poales; family Poaceae; genus Triticum; species Triticum dicoccoides. The sequence goes on along the minus strand of NC_041391.1, from coordinate 668,122,154 downwards.
GTGTCGCATGCGCTACGCTGACGATGATGATGCCAGTACGTTCTGACTCTTCTTATTCCTCTACATTTGGCTTTGTATCACATCGATTGTTAACGGTCATTGTTGCATTTGGACAGGAAATGGGAGCAGCAGCAGCGACACTGGCTACAGCCAAAGCAGCAGCGACTATGGCTGTAGCAAAAGCAACACCGATTCTGGCTTTAGCGAAAGCAGCAGCGATTCTGGCAGCAGCATAGACAACAAGAAGGATGATCTAGACTGGAGTGCGGGAGAAGAGGAGCAGAGTGGGGATGAGGAGCTTCAGGATGACGATGGGCATCAGGCTGAGGATGACCTAGCACTGGTGGTGGCTGACCAAGGGCAAGAGATGGTGGTGGCTGACCATGGGCAAGAGATGGTGGTGGCTGACCATGGGCAAGAGATGGAGGTGGTTGAGGATGACCTAGCGATGGTCGTGCCCGTCCTACCTGAAGGTGGCCTTGCGATGGTGGTGGTGCCTGACAATGATCACGCACCGGTGGTGGCGCCGGCGATCCCACAGCTGGGCGACCTGACCACACCAATTGTGGTAGAAGACTACATCCCACTGCCTCCACCGCCTCGCTGCTCTTGGCGCATCAGGCTGAGGAAGGAGAAGGAGAAGAACAATGAGAACTGAACTATGTCAGGTATGTCAGATCTCCAAAATGATATATATATATACTTAATTACCTATGTTATCCCTAATATGCTTAGTTTCCTATAGGTTAGCTTCATTTTACCTAAGTTGGCTCTAATATGCTAACTTAGAGCTTATATGCTTAGTTTCCTATAGGTTAGCTCCAAAATAACTTATGTTAGCACAAAATGATCAAGTTTACATAATAAGCTTATAGTCTTCTTCTTATTCTTCTTCTTTTCCAAAATGACATAGGTTAGCTTCATTTTACCTAAGTTGGCTCTAATATGCTAACTTAGAGCTTATATGCTTAGTTTCCTATAGGTTAGCTCCAAAATTACTTATGTTAGCACAAAATGATCAAGTTTACATAATAAGCTTATAGTCTTCTTCTTATTCTTCTTATTCTTCTTCTTTTCCAAAATGACATATGTTAGCTTCATTTTACCTAAGTTGGCTCTAATATGCTAACTTAGAGAGCTTATATGCTTAGTTTCCTATAGGTTAGCTCCAAAATTACTTATGTTAGAACAAAATGATCAAGTTTACATAATAAGCTTATAGTCTTCTTCTTATTCTTCTTATTCTTCTTCTTATTCTTCTTCTAGTGTTCTTCTTCTTCTAGTATTCTTCTAGTCTTCTTCTTCTTCTTCTATTCTTCTTCTTCTTCTTCTAACTTCTTGTTTATCATTTTGCAGATTTGATTTAGTTCACGGAAGCTTGCATGGATGGAGTGCTTCTTTTCCATTTGTGTTTTTATTTTGTATCAATGTGAAAATTTTGTGAATTGATGGATAACGGTGTTGGATGAACAATGTGAAACTTTTGTAATATGTAACGATGGAACTATGTGTTGGCTATGTATGTATATATGATGAAACTTGTGTGTTGGATATGATTGTTATATGGATGCTTGTTGTATATATATGTGTTGGATATCTCATATGTGAAATAGTGACCTGAGATTAAGAAAAAACAAAAAAAATTGTTACTAATGGCGCACTACCATGTGGTGCGCCATTAGTATAGCAGACACTAGTGACGCACTGTGGGCAATACTAATGGCGCACTGCATGGTGCGCCATTAGTATACGAGATACTAATGGCGCACCAGTGGTGCGCCATTAGTAAAAAATACTAGTGGCGTGATACTAATGGCGCACCAGTAGTGCGCCATTAGTAGGCAAAACTGGTGCGCCATTAGAAGGCCTCTTCCTAGTAGTGCTAAGACCAATGCGGCTGAACCGCCGTGACGGATGCTAGTAGGATGATCCCTACGATCAAAGGTGATCGGACAAGATGACCATGGGTTGAACTTGGGGGCGACTAGCTCCATCGCGTAGACGTCTCGTAGTGCCCGCTTTCGTTCCCGCTTGGGGATGTGAGTGGCGTAGATCATGTTGACCATTTTCACCTGGGGGGAAATTTCTTCTATCCCCCCATGTTCGGACACCAGGGCTCCTCGTCATCGTTGCTGTGCAGCCCCTTGTCCTTGTTTCCGGCGTTTATTTTGCTGGCCTGTTTGAGTACCCAGCAGTCTCTATTGGTGTGGTTGGATGGCTTGTCCGGGGTGCCATGAATTTGGCACGAGCGCTCCAGTATACGGTCCAGACTGGACGGTCCCTGATTGTTTCTTTTGAACGGCTTCTTCCGCTGACCGGACTTGGATCCGCTGAAGCCGGCGTTTACTACCGTGTCTTCAATGTTGTCGTCGTTGTTTCGTCGCTTATGTCTGTTGCGTCGTGGCTTGCGATTATTGTCGCGGACATCCGAAGTGCCGGAATGTGGCGTGGTGCCGCTGTGAGCCAACCAGCTGTCCTCGCCCACGCAAAAGCGGGTCATTAGTGTTGTGAGAGCTGCCATGGACTTGTGTTTTTCCTGGCCGAGGTGTCGAGCAAGCCACTCGTCAAGGATATTATGCTTAAAAGCCGCCAGGGCTTCGGCGTTCGGACAGTTGACTATTTGGTTCTTTTTAGTTAGGAACCGAGTCCAGAATTTCCTGGCTGACTCTCCGGGCTGTTGAGTAATGTGGATCAGGTCATCAGCGTCCGGTGGTCGCACATATGTGCCCTGGAAGTTGTTGAGGAATGCGTCTTCCAGGTTTTCCCAACTACCAATGGAATTTGCTGGCAGGCTGTTTAGCTAGTGTCGGGCTGGTCCTTTGAGTTTAAGGGGAAGATACTTGATGGCGTGTAGATCGTCTCCGCGGGCCATGTAAATGTGGAGAAGGAAATCTTCGATCCATACTGCGGGGTCTGTTGTTCCATCGTATGATTTGATGTTTACGGGTTTGAACCCTTCTAGGAATTCATGATCCATCACTTTGTCAGTGAAGTAGAGGGGGTGTGCAGCGCCTCTGTGCCGCGCTATGTGGCTACGCAGTTCGAATTGGTATGGGTTGCTGTGTTCGGCCCGGCCGGACTTGTTGATGATGTATCCGGTGTGACGATCATCGTCGCACGCTGGGGCACGCCCCGCGATCCGTAGATCGATCTTGGCTGTCCTGCTTTGTTTTCCAGAATATCTTGCAGGTCTTGTCTGTTGCCCCGGGCCGTAGTGTATTGGCGTGGGGGTGCGGGCTGGTATTCGGGCTGATATCCCGTTTTATCCCGGCCAAGGGGTGGCTAGTCAGCCGTTTGGCGCTCGAGTCCGTATTCCTCGGCTGCCAGGACTTCAGTCCATCTATCTGTGAGCAGGTCTTGATCAGCCTGGAGTTGCTGCTGCTTCTTCTTTAGGCTCCTCGCAGTGGCAATAAGCCGGCGCTTGAAGCGCTCCTGCTCCACGGGATCCTTAGGCATGCCGAACTCATCGTCGCCGAGGCTAATCTCCTCTTCATAGGGGGGCATATAGTTGTCCTCCTCCGGGTATCCGTCAGTCGCCTGTTCGTCTAGGCTGACCTGCTCATCCTCTTGTTCATCCTACTCGAAGGCGGGCTGGTCAGGGTTGTATTCCACTTCGGCACCATCCGGATTGCTTTCCTCTTCGGGGCCGATATTGCTGTGGCGGGGCTTGGAGCGGCGCCGACGACGCCCATGCTTTGCTTTTCTCCCTGAGGGGTTATCCTCCGTTGCCTCGTCGCCATTGGTTTCCTTCGGAGTGTCCACCATGTATATATCGTATGAGGAGGTGGTCGTCCACCGCCCTGTGAGTGGTGGCTCCTATAATTCTCCTGCATCGTCGTCCATACCGTCGATGTCTTCGGAGTCGAAGTCAAGCACGTCGGTTAAATCATCGACCGGTGGCAATGAAGTGGGTGGTGGGTGGGCAGCTAATTCCTTCGTCTCCTGCTTCCCACTCAAGCCGGACGTAGTTCGGCCCAGAGCCTCCTGACAAAGAGAGAGACTTTAATGAGTTCAGCATGTCGCCAAAGGGCGAGTGCTGGAAGATGTCTGCAGCGGTAAACTCCATTGCTGGAGCCCAGCCTGGCTCGGCTGGCTCGAGGGTATGCGGATCGGAACCAACAACCGGATACGAGTCCGGGGGGCCGGGGTTATAGGCTTCTATAGGGGTGAGACCTATATTCGACTCCACCACTGATAAGTGTGCGGCCTGTGGAGCGGGGTCCACCCCTCCATCCTTAGGCAACGCAACCTGCTCCGGATTTAGATCCAGTGCTACTGCAGGGGTGATATCCCGAGCATCGTCCGACAGCAGGTCTATGCCGTGCCCATCATAACTGTTCGGTGCTCCTGGCATAGGCCCAAATCCGTCGAAGATCAAGTCTCTGCGAATATCCGCCGTGTAGTTCAAGTTTCCGAACCTGACCTGGTGGCCAGGGGCGTAGCTGTCGATCTGCTCCAGATGGCCAAGTGAATTGGCCTGCAGTGAGAAGCCGCCGAACACGAAGATATGTCCGAGGAGAAAAATCTTCCCCTGGACCGTGTTGTTGACGATTGAAGGCGCCATCAAGCCCTGCAGCGACGACACAGAGGAACTCTCAATGAAAGCACCAATGTCGGTGTCAAAACCGGCGGATCTCGGGTAGGGGATCCCGATCTGTGCGTCTAGGCTGATGATAACAGGAAGCAAGGGACACAATGTTTACCCAGGTTCGGGCCCTCTCGATGGAGGTAAAACCCTACTTCCTGCTTGATTAATATTGAAGATATGAGTAGTACAAAAGTAGATATACCACGAGATCGTAGAGGCTAAACCCTAAGAGCTAGCCTATGATGGTATGATTGTAATTGTGCTCGGCCTTCTAAGGACCAACCTCCCCGGTTTATATAGACACGGGAGAGGGATAGGGTTTACATGGAGTCGGTTACAAGGAATGAAATATAACATCCGGATCACCAAGCTTGTCTTCCACGCAAAGGAGAGTCCCATACGGACACGGGCCGAAGTCTTGAGTCTTGTATCTCCATGCTTAAATAGTCCGGACGATGTACACAGTCCGGCTGTCCGGATACCCCCTAATCTAGGACTCCCTCAGCGGGGTCCTAATGGAAACTAAGGGATATTAAGGCCTCCTTTTAATAGAGTACCGGACCAAAGCATTAGCACTTAGTGAATACATGAACTCCTCAAACTACGATCATCACCAAGAAGTATCCCGATTATTGTCACTTCGGGGTTGTCGGATATATTCATGAACTTGCAAGATAGGATCAAGAACTCACATATATTCATGAAAACATAATAGGTTCAGATATGAAATCATGGCACTCGGGCCCTAGTGACAAGCATTAAGCATAGCAAAGTCATAGCAACATCAATCTCAGAACATAGTGGATACTAGGGATCAAACCCTAACAAAACTAACTTGATTACATGGTAAATCTCATCCAACCCATCACCGTCCAGCAAGCCTACGATGGAATTACTCACGCACGGCGGTGAGCATCATGAAATTGGTGGTGGAGGATGGTTGATGATGACAATGGCGACAAATCCCCCTCTCCGGAGCCCCGAACGGTCTCCAGATCAGCCCTCCCGAGAGAGATTAGGGCTTGGCGGTGGCTCCGTATCGTAAAACGTGATGAAAATTTCTCTATCATTTTTTTCTCCATGAAACGGAATATATAGAGTTGGAGTTGAGGTCGGTGGAGGATCAGAGGGCCCACGAGACAGGGGGCGCGCCCAGAGGGAGGGGGGAGCCCCTACCCTCGTGGACAGGGCATGGGCCCCCTGGCCTTGATTCTTTCACCAGTATTTTTTATATTTTCCAAAAGTTATCTCCGTGGATTTTTAGGTCATTCCGAGAACTTTTGTTTTCTGCACAATAAAAAACACCATGGCAGTTCTGCTGAAAACAACGTCAGTCCGAGTTAGTTTCATTCAAATCATGCAAGTTAGAGTCAAAAACAAAGGCAAAAGTGTTTGGAAAAGTAGATACATTGGAGACGTATCACTGGTACATACTGGCCCTTCGGGCTACTCTTTCAGCCTCATCTTGGTCATTGGGGAGTTCTCTGGTTTGGAGAAAGTGGACTATGTGCCTTGCCCAAGTTGGAGCCTAGGGCTCAGCAACGAGGACTAGAGGCACCTCCTCAACTGCGGCGGCACACTCCTTGTCCATGGGGATCATAGTCCCGGCGGGACGGTGCGGGCCGGCAAGTTGTGATTTTCCGGCAGGGTCCCTGGCAGGAGCACGAGGCTCTACCGGGAGAGGCTTACTAGAGTCGATCTTTCTCCTATTCCGGGCCATTGTTGCTAGGGATACAGAGGGCTGAGTAAGATGGAGAACAAAAGTTCCTGGTTCCACAGGAAGCTTTTGTGTACCACACTTTGACAGATGATCAACTATGTTGTTTTCTACACAGGGTACATGCTCTGTTTGCAATCCGTCAAAGCGCTCCTCCAATCTTCTCACTTCCTCAACGTATGCCTCCATCAATGGACTTTGGTAATCCTTATTGACTTGTCTCACCACAAGTTGTGAATCTCCTCGAATGATCAGCTTCTTGATTCCCAATTCTACGGCAATCCTGAGCCTGGTAAGAAGCCCTTCATACTCTGCTATATTGTTGGTTGTCTCTTCCCAAGCAAAATGCATCTAGACGACGTACCTCAAGTGCTCCCCTCAGGGTGCGACAAGAAGCACGCTAGCCCCTGCACCTTGTAGGGAAATGGCACCATCAAAATACATAATCCATTATTGGGGCGCCTCCTTACTGGGGACAACTGCTTCTGTCACTTCCTTATCAGGGGTTGGCGTCCATTCTGCAATAAACTCTGCCAACGCCCTGCTTTGGATTGTTGATATGCTCTCAAACTTCAGACCAAAACTGGACAACTCCAAAACCCACTCCATTATTCTGCTAGTAGCCTCAGGGCTTCAGAGTATCCTTTGCAACAGGAAGCGAGTGACAACCGTGATCTCATGGGCTTGGAAGTAGTGGTGTGGTTTCCTTGAGGCCATGATGAGACCAATGATCAATTTTTGCACACCAGAGTACCTCGATCGAGCCCCCTGTAACAAGGAACCGATAAAGTACACTGGGCATTGCACCACTTTCTTCCTTGCCATTTCCTTGGTGTTGCTATCGCTGTCATGCTCCCTTCTGCCCTGATCCTTATGTGACTCTGCCGGTCCTTGCTCACTCTCTGCCTCATCCACTTCCCGCTGCACCACCAAGGCTGCACTAACCACTTGCTTGGTTGCCGCAAAGTATAACAGCAACAGCTCTTGTGGTTTGGGAGAAACCAAGGTGGGCATAGAAGATAAGTAGGCCTTCAACTCTTGCAAGGCCACATCTGCTTCTGGGGTCCACTTCATGGGTCCTGCCTTCTTCATGATTTTGAAGAACGATAGGGCACGCTCGGCAGACTTGGAAATGAATCTTCTTAGCACGGCAACGCATCCTGTCAGACGCCTCACATCCTTAACTGTCCATGGCGCTTGGATCTGCTCGATGGCTTTGATCTTTGTCGAGATTTTCTTCAAAGCCCTGATTGGACATAAAGAACCCAAGTAGCTTGCCGGAGGGAACGCCAAACACGCACTTCTCCGGGTTGAGCTTCAAGTTGATCTTGTGCAGATTTGCAAACGTCTCCTCCATATCCTAGATAGGATTTGCTCTGTCCTTGGTTTGGACCACAATGTTATCCATATAAGCTTCAATGTTTCTACGCAGTAGTGGCTCGAAACCAATTTGCACTACCCTTGCAAAAGTAGACCCGAGACTTTTTAACACGAATGGCATGCGGATAAAACAGTACGTACCACATGGGGTGATAAACGAGGTCTATTCTTCGTCTTCCTTGGACATGAAGATCTGGTGATATCCAGAATGCATACGGGAAGGAAAGCAAATCGCAGCCTTAAGTGGAATCCATGTTCTGATTGATGTGCGGCAAGGTAAATGGGTTCTTCAGGCAAGCCTTGTTGAGATCTGTGAAAACTATGCAAAGCCTCGATTTCCCGTTAGACTTCCGGACTACTACTGGATTTGCAAGCCAAGTGGGATGTAGCACTCCTCTGACCAAACCAGCTGCTTCAAGATTCTTGATCTCCTCTGCAATAAACTGCTGCCTCTCCAAGGCCTGCTTCCTTACTTTCTGCTTGACAGGTCTGCGTGTGGGCAGACAACAAGGTGGTGTCGATTACCTCCTTGGGAACACTGAGGATATCAGATGGTTCCTAGGCAAACACATCGATATTCGTCCGCAGGAAGGCAATGAGCGTGCTTTCCTATTTGTCATCGAGGGTGGCGCTGATGGTGAAGGTACCATCATCGCCAGCCAGCCCTGCTAGGACCTTCTTCACTTGTGGAGCAGTAACCTTGGTCCTTTTGCTGTTCGAACTCCCCGGCAAATCATCAACAGGCGCAGCACACTCCGAAGAGGTACATTTCCCGGATTCTTTGTCAGCGTCCTTGCTATCCTTCTTCTTTCCTCTGCTTTCCTTGGCGGGAACTCCTACTGCCACTGCCTCTACCGCGATCGCGTCCCAGTACATCTTGTCCATGCAAGTGATTGCGTCCTTCTCATCTGATGGGATGGAAATGACTCCAACTGGCCCAGGCATCTTCAAGGTATTGTAGACATAGTGGGATTCCACCATGAATTTGGCCAGGGCTGGTCGTCCAAGGATCCCATTGTATGGCAAGGGGAGGTCGACCACATCAAACACAATATTTTCTGCCCGATAGTTCAACTCCCCTCAAAATGTTACAGGCAACGTGATCTTTCCCTTAGGATGACTCCTGCTGGGATTAACTCCTTGAAAGGTGCCGGTGACCTCTAACTCCTCTTCTGCTATATGAAGCATGTTGATAACCTTTGGGGAAATCAGATTGAACCCAGCCCCGTCGTCGACCAATATCTTAGTGACCTTGACATTGCGAATTGTCGGAAAGAACAACAATGGCAAACACCCTACCGCAGTGGTATTGTCAGGATGATCCTCTTTGTCAAAGATGATGGGCGTGCGTGACCACTTGAGTGGTTTCCAGGCCTCTGGTGTTGGTTACATGACATTGACCTCACGCACCCACCGTTTGTGTTGGTGGTGAGAGGTGTGCAGGGATGCACCCCCGTCAATGCATAGTGCATCAGTGGCCTTCTGAAACTCTTACTCACTGGTTCCCTCTTCATCCCCTCCATCACTCTCATCATCACAGGCTTCCTTCTCTTGACCTCTGGCGGGTTTTCCTTTGTTTCGAAAAGGTTTGCCGGGGCGATTTGCTTGACCACCTCAACCCTTATTGCCAGCAACATTCTGACCCTTTTCCTTCTCATGCTTCTCGTACTCAGCTCTTTGCCTCTTGACAAGCTGCTCAACCTGATAACACTCTTGAAGGGCCGTGGCCCTTTGTCCGATGAATCTTGCAATACGGCCCATCGCCTTTCCCGGCCTTCTCGGCAGCCGCAGCTTCCTAGCAGTCAGCACACATGGCAACTTCCTTGCCGGGGACTTCAACCTTGGTTGTCTTGTTGGTACTAGGCGTACCCAATCCTTCAACAGTCATCACTGCCTTATCCTTGCGCCTCTTATTGTGCTTCTACTTCTTCTTCTCACTGGTGGATTCATCATCTTCCTCTGAATCAATATTGATGCAGTCCTCCTCTCTGGGTAACATCCTTCCTTCCTCCATTCGAGCACACTTATCCACCAGGGTGTAAAGCTCCTTCACAGTCTTGGGCAACCGTACATTCATCTTGGAACGAATCCTGCGGTTGCGCACATTGGACTGGAAGGCGGCTAACACAGCTGTCGGATGGATGTTCGGGATATTCCTGTGGACTCTGCTGAATCTTTGCAAATACTTCTGAAGAGTTTCTGCTTCTTTCTGCCGGCCTGGTTCTTGATGGCCGTCAGCGAAGGTGCCAATGAACTCATGGCAAAGGTCAGCCCATGACGAAATGGAGTTCTCTGGCAGGTGCATCAGCCAAGACCTCACATTAGACTTGAGAGCCAAAGGAAAGTAGTTGGTGGATACCTTCTCATCTCTTCCCCGGTAGCTTCGATGGCAATGTTGTAGATGCTCAGAAACTCTACCAGGTTGAGCCTCCCATCATACTTCTTGGGTATCTATGGCTTAAACGTGCGGGCGAATGGCCAACAGACTTGCCATAGCTCACGAGTACAGGCAGGGCACCCAAACTCGAAAGCTAGGCACCAACCAATATCGAGAACAGGCTCGTCGACGTCAGGACTGTTGCACCCATCGGTCTGGCGGCGGTCGTCGCGATGTTGCTCAACGACAACGCGCGCGTCTTACCTCCACCTGTCCTCCAGGTCTTGCCATCGATCTGGACGTGCTCGAGGGTCAGAAGAGGCCGTCAAGACGTCATCAGGCTCTTCTTGTTGCTGAGCTCGCACTGGTTGCCATGGCGGGTACTGCACTGTGGGGGTGGCCCCTTCCGTACGACCAGCAGCACAAGCCGTTGTCGTCACTTAGGGACGCCGTGGCGGGCCAGCTTGTTGTGAGCCCCCAGCCTTGGCGAAACCGAGCAGGCTCTTGATGGTGGCCAGCCACTCGTCCATCTGCTCAGCTGCTGGCGAGAACCTGAGTAGCAGCTGAGCCCGCGCCATGGCCTCCGTAGTCGTGCTCCGCATGGTTGATGATGATGCAGATCGTAACATTGCTCGGCTTCTGACGGTGCCAGCAGCGACAGTACTATGCCCTCGCTATTGCGCGACGGCCACCTGGATGGCATGGTGCCGCGGCGAAGGCGTTTGCGGGCCAGCGGCTCCGTCGGGCGCACCAGCTTGGTCAACTAGCCCAGGAGGAGGCGCATGCGCTGCGGTCGCTCCCGTGACAGGGGCGGCCGGAGGGTGACGATTCGCCCCTGAGTGCCATCACTACGGCTATGCCCGTCGGTGAGAGGAAGAGGTGTGGACGGAGTAGTCCCTTTACCCGTACCTCATGGAGTGTGGCCATCAGGGTGTTGCTGATGTCGCTCTCCTCCAGTGCCTCCCACTCCTGCTTCGGCCACGGGGGAAGTGGTGATGGTGCCGCCTACTCCGAGCACATCCCCAGTGGCGTCCACATCCTCGCGTGCCTCCGCACCTCCCGTAGCATTGGTAGCTGCGGGTGGCGGAGCCTTTGAGGTGGATGGGTGAGCCAAACACCGGATTTCTTCTTGGGCGCCATGGTTGATGGCGCCATCGAAGACGAAGATGGCGATGAAGATGACGCGGTGTGCATGCTTTCAGGTTGCACAAGTGACGTCCCCCTACTTGGCGCACCAAACATGTCGTGGGAAACCACGGCCACCTATGGGACCAAGGGTCCCTTGCTGGTTCGGCTGGGAATGTCATGTTGCATAAAGAGCAGAGGAGCGTGGGGCAGCACAGCAAGGATCACACGAGCAATTTTACCCAGGTTTGGGCAGCCGTGAGGCGTAAAACCCTACTTCTGCTTTGATGGATTGATGGTGGAAGAATGGTGGTGGATCATAGTACACTTGCCCGATAGGGGCGGCAGTGGCTACGCGCGTATGAGTGTGTGGGTTTCCAACTTTCCAATCCTTTCTACGGTTGCCATGGGCCTCCTTTTATAGATCAAGGGGTCACGAGAATTGCAAATCAGTCATTATGCATTGATATGATAGCAAAAAGTGCTATCACACCTAATTCTGCAGGCTGACAGAGCGCATTAAATGCACCGCTCAACGTCACATTGTTGTTCGCCCGGCAAGCCTTGCCGGGCTTATTTTGCCAACTTCGCGCCTGCTTGTTCAACACATCGCAGGACGAGTGTCATCTGTAGGCTTTCCTGTAGAAAGAGGCCACCATGTGGCGAATGGTTGCCACTTAATCACTCTACGGCTTGACACCCCATTGATTGACGATGTGGGTCGTGGTGGAGTGGTTGATGAGGTGTTTCTTGCCTGCGTGAGTTCCGGCAGGCTGTGCCGGGATGTCTTGGGTATTCTCTTCCGTGGGCGGCTTCGCCCTCGTCAAGCTTGTTTGCCCGGCAAGAGAGGCTTTTCTCTTGGTGGTTTCTTGCTTCTCTGTCTTGTTCTTGGTTATCTTGCTCTGTATGCTGGTCCTTCAAAGATCTTGGTCTCTTGTACTCTGGCATGGCCTGGTGCCATAATCTTGTTCCCGTACCTATGCACCATTAAGGTAACATAATCAGGGTCTATTGCACCGACATGAGTTGTCTATTCAACCACACCTGGAGATTACTTATCTGCAGCAAAGTGATCAGTAACAAAGTAGTATGGTAGTTTCGATAGTAGTAGCACCAGCAATAGTAACGGTAACAGTGATAACAATGATTTTGTAGCAGTAACGATAGCAAGCGCAATAGTAACAATAGTAGTAATAACTTAGCAAGAACAATATGAGAGAAATCCGTAGGCATTGAATCGGTGAATTCAATGGATGATATTCATCATATAATAGTCATAACGTAGGGCGATACAGCACTAGCTCCAGTTCATAAATATAATGTAGGCATGTATTTCGTAAATAGGTATACGTGCTTATGGAAAGAACTTGCATGACATCTTTTGTCCTACTCTCCCGTGGTAGCGGGGTCCTATCGGAAACTAAGGGATACTAAGTCCTCCTTTTAATGGAGAACCGGAACAAATCATTAACACACAGTGAATACAGGAACTCCTCAAACTACGGTCACCACCGGGAAGTGTCCCGAACTTCTGTCACTCCGACTTTGCCGGATCATAACACATAGTAGGTGACTATAACTTGCAAAATCGGATCTAGAACATAGATATAATAGTGATAACATAAACGGTTCAAATATGAAATCATGGCGCCCGAGCCCAGAGTCACGAGCATTAAGCATGGCAAAGTCATAGCAACATCAATCTCAGAACACAATGGATACTAGGGAGCAAGCCCTAACAAAACTAACTTGGTTACATGATGAATCTCATCCAACTCCTCACCGACCAGTGAGTCTGCGAAGGAATTACTCACTCCCGGTGGGGAACATCATGGAATTGGCGATGGAGAAGGGTTGGTGATGACGAAGATCGAAGATCCCCCTCTCCGGAGCCCCAAACGGACTCCAGATCTGGCCTCCCGATGAAGAACATGAGGTGGCAGTGGCTCCGTTTCGTGAAACGCGATAATTATTTCTCCCTGATTTTTTATCCAAATATGTGATTTTATAGTATCAGGGTTGGAGTCTGCGGGGCCACTAGGTGGGAACAACAACCCACCTGGGCACGCCTGGAGGGGAGGGGCGCCCTGGTGGGTTGTGCCCACCCAGGTGCCCCCCTCCAGTGGTTCTTGGCTCCAGAAATTGTTATTTATTGAATAAAAAATCCTCGCAAAGTTTCGTGCCAATCAGATAACTTTTATTTCTGCACAAAAATAACATTATGGTAGTTTTGCTGAAAACAACGTAAGTCTGGGTTAGTTTCATTTAAATCATGCAAATTAAAGTCCAAAACAAGAGGAAAAGCATTAGGAAAAATAGATACGTTAGAGACGTATCAGCCACCAATACTGAAAGTGGGTCCCGCGCCTTGACACAAGGGTGGGCCCCATGATTTTAAAATTTATAACACAAAAAGTGAACAGAATGTACAACCACAACTTCGTCTGCCTCGAAACAAATTCGATTCGCCTGTGCTGGGTACCGGGAATTGGCTTTTTAGTTGCCTTGTGTTGGACCTTACACTCTCAACTCCCTAAAGCACTCACTCTGCTGCGTCGCACGGCTCACAAAATATGCGAAAGATTTTGGCCTTGCGTTATGTCACAACTAGAAGTTGTCTTCTCTGTTCCCTTAATCAAACAAACTGGATTACAACACTTTAAGTAGCTAGCACACGTTGCCAGGCCACAACCTACCCGGCTCTTATGCACACGACCTGCTCCACTAACCAACTAAATCATGACCTATTCTCATGGCACTAATACACGCATGCATGTCAAACTTCCTAGATCACTTGTGTAGCCCGTTAGCTTCAGATCCATGCATGGAGCAGCTTCTCACCACACGTTGGAATCTCTCCATGCATGCTCTTCACACTGAAATCATAAGGTGTACACCTCGCACGTATCTCTGCACAGACACACTACTACATGAAAATACGAAAGTAAACAGGCAGACAAAAAAGACATCAAGATTATATCTAACATTCAGCCCCTAATCTTGATCTCCATTCTTCACGCAGAAACTTCAAAGGAGGGCCGGTCCGTCGTTGCCATAGCCGACCAGCAGTGCCTTCTCCTCCTTCTCCTTCTTCTCTGGACACTCCCAAGCAACGTGATCAAGTTCACGACAATTGTAACATTGTACCTCCTTTTTGTCGCTGCGCCCTTCACCTTCTCCACGATCACGACCCCGTCCTTGAGACGAGTTGTGTCCTCTAGTCATGAGAAGTTGCTCCTCTTCACGTATCGTCTGCCGCCCCTTAAGGAGCTCCTCATGCGCCTTGATTGAACTAATGGCCTCCTCCATGGCCATCTTGTTGGTGTCGCCGAACAGCGTAACGGACGACGCAATGTGGATGAACTTTTTGGAGACGACTCGAAGCACCTTCTTCACGACGTACTTCTCCTCCGTCAGATCACCAAGCTCATGGATGCACCCCATGTGCGTCATGATCCTCGTCGCGAAATCATCCACAGACTCCACATCCCCCTTCTTGAAGGCATGAAACTCTGATTGCAAGGACTGAATCCTTGCCTCCCGGACGCGCTCGATGCCCACGTGCATGGAGCGTAGCGCCGCCTACACATCGACCCCGGTCTCCTTCTCCTCAACTCGCAGCAGCGTCGGGTCGTCGATCGACTGGGAGATGATCATCATGGCAATCTCCTCTTTGCCCTGGTCGACCTCCGCGGATGATGCCGCACGAGGCAGCCCATGCGCCATTGGCTCGCAAGAGGTACTTCATCCTCATCACCCGGTCCACGTAGTTCGTCCCCGTGAGCAGCAGGAATGGATGCTTCCCCGCTTCCGCCGTCATCGCCGCCGTCGCGGCCACCGCCATAGCTGCCGAGTCGCTCGGCACCAATGCTCCACTCGCTGAAGAGTCACATGGCATCGTCTTCGTCATCACCTAGCGCTGATACCAAATTGTGGAGCTAACTCTCCAACTCCCTGAAATTTCAAATGGTTCACTTAACTTCCGACCTGCGGTTGGTCTCTGCGCTAATTGGCATAATGGGTCATCTAGTGAGGATAAAATATGGAGCAAATAAAAGGCTTGCACACTTATGCTTCTTATTTGGTTCTTGTTGGCTTAACGCAACTAAAGGTTACGTGAAAAGGTGATAAAACTAAACAATAACTCATCTATTTGATCATTCCAACTGACAATAAACCAAAACGGGAAATCAATCGGGCCAGACCCTAAATTATTTAACTCTTCTACAAAACCATAAATCCAAAGTTTGTATGAAATAATAAACTTTTCATATAAAAAATTTATGTAAGATTATTTATCACATGGTCAAATATTATAATATGAATTTTCTCACATAAAAATAGATATCTAGAAATTTTCCGAGAAATTTAATTTATATCTTTTTACAATCCATAGAAACCACGATAATATTATCACATCGAACGGGACTGTAGCCTAGTGGTTGCATTGATCTTAGTAGCACCCGAGGTCCTGGATTCGACTCCTGGTGGGAGCAGATTAAATAGGCCGAGGGAAAGATTTCTGGAATAAAGACTGTAGGGTTGTTGCTCTGCAGTAAATAGTAAAAAAATGATAATATTATCACATGTATATATTTGTGCCCAAAATTCTTCCAAATTTGTCCATGCTTTATATTGGAATTCAAAACCTTCTTTAGCGAGGATCTCACAGTCATGTTTAACATTTTCAAAGTACATAGAAAATACACAAGTGACTAGTGAATTAACTTAGACTTTCTTAACATCTGATCTTTCTACAAATCCAAGAAAAAACGATGTGTACCACATGTGCTCTAGCTCCTAGATGCTAGTCACCCATAGATGCCATTCAAAACAAGTTCATGCTCAAATAGATTGCACTGTTTGACAACTAGCAAAGTGGCCTGTCCGATGTGCGGGCTAGTATTTTATAAAGTGGTATCAAATTCACAAATATGAGGCTTTTCAAGCATAGTCCTCTCTTGGGTATGTTTGATTTAATCACTGAGATATTAATATATATGTTATGTAGTAATCTACCGCGTTGTTATGCATACTGTACTAATTTTTTGTAATCAATAATTTGTATTTGTACCCCAAATAATAATAATAATAATTATTATTATTATTATTATTATTGTTATTATTATTATTATTATTATTATTATTATTATTATTATTATTATTATTATATGATTCTCATTTTTAATTGGATGCTTACAAAACAAGATTTAGTTGCACTAACTCCCTAATCATAGACTGATCAGTGTTCAATTCCCCATTACATACTGTTTTCATGTTTAGATGGCTTCTGCGTCTTGCTTCTGGTCATGTCTTGCTTGAAATGGTTACCGGCCTCTCCCCCCTTTGTCCTTATGCTCTTGCTACACCATTGTTCGCACAATTCCATGTAAGTAATTCCAACTCTTATTTATCTTTCCCTTGTTGTAACTAATAATAAATTTATGAAAACAATTGGTTTATTGCACACGCACACTCTGCTTGTGAATTCTTAGTGGAGCATTTTTAAAATCAAATCATCGCAATAACTTTTTAATAAAATTCACATCTTAAAAGAAGTACTTATTAGCTCAATAGTGAGATTTTTTGGCGAGAAGGATTTCTAAAAATCCGCCAACGTACTAAGAATTTGCAGAAGCATTGTAAAAATATAAATTTGGTACTGCAACAGTTACTCACTAATCGATCATCACCCTTGATAATCATATGTGAGGTAGCATGACTAGATTATATTACTATAAGCATATAACTATGTCCGAGTAGCTGAACAATATTTCACTGATATAAACTAATGCAATGACATTTTCACATCATATTAGTCCTTACATTTTGGACACATGCTCTAGCTATCCAGAATCGTGTTGTCGAATTTTCTTTATAATCTAATACATTTTTAGGGCATGTACAACGGGTTATCAGATGTTTTACCTTCTTTATTTCACACTACTTAGATAGGACACTTTTTTTTGCAATAGATTGTCTCTTATAGTGTCATTTAGATTGAATAATCGCTTATATGCATAAAATAATATGTGTTGCCTAAACAAATTGAAAATATGGCCCTTCACACTTTTCTTTTGAAATTTCCATCTCTTGGCAACAAAAGCAAACATTTTTTTTCTCTCTTACATGTCAGAATCATTCTAATATTCATTGGTAAGATAGCACCATTCTATATTAACTTGACGTGCGTGGTTGTACATCTCTACATTGCCTGCCAGATGACCTAGTGTCTCAGTCACTATTGGAGAAATGCTTATACATGACTTCTATTGGTGGCTCCCCGGTTTCAATCAACGCCACCACTATTTTATCCAAATAGTGGTGGCGTTGGTATAATTGGTACGCCACCTATAATAGTTACTGGCGACGTGGCATCAAAAATCCACGTCACTACCAAATGAAACAAATGAATGGGACATGACCTAAGTTACTGGTGGTGTGCTAATACATGGTCACGCTGCCAATAACTTGATTACTGATGGCGTGAAGAATAATGTCACGCCACTAGTAACCACACCAATCTATCCTCAAATTAGAGAAGATTAGACCAACTACTGATGGCGTGCCATAGAATACCCACGACAGAATTATCCTTCTTTTTTTGTGGCTGAGTGTAATGTTACTCTCTCGTCATTAGAAAAGAAAGTTATATGTTGACTATGTAAGTTAATTTGTGAAATTATGTTTCTTCAGTCAAAATTTGAATATGGCTAGTGAGATACTCGTTTTATTCAAACAGAGAGAGTACTAAATACATTTTTCAATGGATACACATGATATTTTTTTGCGGGAACAAATGGTTTTCTTGTACCTCAAAAGATTTAAAGAATGTCAGTTGTTAAAATCTGAATTTTTTTGCTTCAGATATGACAATAATGTATGGTGGGGTTTATAGGGACTGTTGGAGCAGTGATTATTGAATATGGTGATATAGGGTTTAACGACTATTACATAAGGAGATATAGATTATGACGGAGATAGACCACGAACAGGAAATGTCAAGTGGTATATGCTTCCGACACCAAAATTGCATGCGGCATAAGTACTATGTCTTATATTTTTGTGTGTGAAAATAATTCTTGGATTACTCAAAAGTTCAGTTTACATCTCGTTCAACAATCTCCATGACCTCTTTCAGACCAGAGCCTAGCCAAACAACAGTTCGCCATTGCAACCTAACAAAATTAGCCGTGAAGTGACTAGCCCTATTACAGTTCCGACGAGAATGAGTAATGCAAGAATCTATTCCCCCATACTAGTAATGATATCTCTAACTATAAAAGCATATTTTGAGTTATTTCTAGCAACTTCTCTTATCATGGTGATGGCTTCCAAACAATCTATTTTGATGTCGATTGGCAAATTACTCCACTGAAGTTCCAAAGAAATTCCTTCTTTGAACGTCAACAATTCAAGTTCTAGTATATCACCGCATGAATCCAGGTGCCTGCATGATGAAAAAATGATGGGGCCATATCATGATCACTGAGGATCTTTCCGCTCGTGCCGTTGACTGTGACACCGACCCATCAGTGTTCAACTTTATCCTTCAAACTGCTGGCTTTGTCCATGATACATCCATATACTGGCTCGTCGAATGACATGAAGAAACTTTCTGTATATAGTCCGGTCTAACAACTGATTTTCCTTTAACTTGATTAATGTTTGTAGACTCCTTTATGCCTTGCAAAGATTCTAGATAGCTTCCTAGGAACTGGACCGAGACATGCACATGAGGCAATGGTTTAGAATGTACCAATTCATTCCTGACATACCATATTCTCCAAAATAACATCATAAGGCGTGCCTGAGTTCCTTCATCAATATTAGTTAGAAGGTGGAAGAACTAATCTTAGCCCACATTTTTTATACTTTTTCTTTCACACAATGTCCACTCACTCGCCGTGGCATTCCATAAGTATACCGCATGATTACATGAGTAGATGACATGAAATTAATCTTCCTCTTCCCTATCACACAATGGGTATATAGCAGAGGTCTCCAGTTTCCTTCGACTTTGTTCTTTCATGTTGCAAGCAAGTCAGTGGCAAGTCTCCATTCAAAGGATTGTACTTTAGGTGGAACATCACAGTGCCATGTATCATTCCAACCTTGGTGACTGCCATCAGGTCGCGAGCTAGTAGAGACCGAGGCCGCATTCACTAGTTCATCACTTGCTAGACTATAAGCACTTCAGACAGTAAATCTTCCGCTTTTATCCGCCCCCCATGCAATAAAGTCATCGCCAAAACGAGGGGCAGGCCGAATTTCTTCCACATCCACAGGAAGGAAGTGTTGCCTGATCATGTCCATGTCCCACTCACCGTTAAGGACAATCAACTTTGAAACCCACTTGAGACGGCACCTTCTTTTTTGTTGGGATTAGGCCACCAATTGGTTCCCTCACGATCCACCTATCCCGCCAAAGACGTACACTTTGCCCATTCCCAATCCTCCACACAATTCCGTTTCTGAGGAGCTCCAAACCATGAGTGATAGCATGAAACATAGGTGACGGATTTCCAGTGAAATCCAAGTCAACAAATTTCCCATTTGGAAAATGTTTTGCCTTGATTAATCTGGCATAGAGACTGTTCGGATACTCAATTATGTGCCATGCCTGCCGTGCCTGTGGTGCTTGATTAAATAACTGGAAGTCTTTAAAACCTAGACCCCCTTGCTTCTTCGCCCGTGTAATCTTCTTCCAAGAATACCAGTGTGTCTTTCTCTTCCCATTTTCTGCACCCCAGAAGTAGTTCCTCACCATACGATTCAAATCATCACACACTTCCGAAGATAGTTTGAAGACACTCATGATATATGTGGGAATAGACTGCGCTACGGCCCTTATCAAAGTTCCTTCTCCTACTTGAGTAGGGTGACCACCAATGAAAATACACGCTTTGTGAGCCGAACTTGAAGTTTTTGGAATTTTCCTTTTGACATCCTGCCATCCGGGGTGGGCAGCCCCAGGTATTTTTCTTCAAAGCCAGATGCGGTAACTTTTTTACTTCCTCCATGATTCCTCCTGAACAAGAGTTACCAAACAACATAGAGCATTTTGAAGGGTCTACTAGTTGACCTGTAGCTGACCCATAAACCTCCAGTACTCCTTTAATATAATTTGCCTCCTCAACACAAGCTCTAAAGAATAATAAAGTTTTTTAGAAAAGGGAAGAATAATAAAGTAGCATTCATAAATAACAAATTGTGTTGATGGGGACTGTCATGCACAATGCCTATTTTTTCTAATGAATGGACATAAAAGCCGGCAATCATAGGTTGTATTATATATAGATAAATAGACAGATGCAATAAAATCTGTGTGTGTGTGTACTTTTTTCTGCGGATGTGTGTGTTTGTGTGTGTGTAGTGTGTACTTGCCGGTGCCTTAGCAAGTTCAAAACTGGGCCATGTACACGTTGCAAGTCATCTTGTCTGATGTTGCTCACATACAAGCAGAATAGCGGGATGTGACGAACAACTATTTTTCTTTTCCTTTTGCAAGGGAATGAACATCTGTTTAAAGTATACTGGGATGTTATGAATCTCTGTTTAGACTACCATGCCGACGTGTATGAAAGATTGAATCCATGAACATGATCCATCGATCCTTCTATGTTCAGAGTCAGCCGGCATGTTGTTGAGTTGAGGTGCATGATGTACTACTGTCAAAAACACTCTTATATTATGGGTCGAAGGGAGTAGATGATATGTATGCTAGCTAGCTATATCAGGGAAACATCAAGATAAAATAAATATGCATCTCTCTCTCTCTCTCTCTCTCTCTCTCTCTCTCTCTCTCTCTCTCTCTCTCTCTCTCTCTCTCTCTCTGAAGCGTTGTTATGATAAAACAAATACAAAAAGCAATTATGTGAAAAGACTCAACAATAGTTATTGGATTTATCACATTTCTAATTTTGTGTGATTGTTTTCAATATAGAACGGACACTATGTTGTACATCAAAGGTCAACTAAAGACGACAACCCAGTTAAAGAACCAACCCTATTCACCGCCCCCCTTGTTCACATGCCAAAGTGGTACTGTCTATGCTTGAGTTGTCCATTAGCTTGACTTTAACTAGCAGTCAATCTATATTTAACAGTCTTACCCCATTGACCCATTTCTACGTTTTATTATGGTTTGGCAACTCCAAGGAAGCATTGTAAAATTAACTAGTTGGTATTCACCTTATCCTTTTATCGACAAGTCATGTTTGCTGATCTTTGATTTTTCAGTTACCATGACTTACGTACTCATTCAGCATCATGTAGAATTCCAACTCTATTACCAAATCTCAGTATTGTAATGCTACCTAACAAACATGTGAAACTTGCCCTCACTCCATTTACCTTATTATCATTACATTACCATTTCAATCGTAAAAGATGAACGGGTCATATGTTAAACTTCAATTAAATGCCAAATGAATATAGGAAGCACACTAGATATGCTGTTTGGTTGCCTTTAGCGACCAATCTTCATTACATGATCTAACCACGTTGACCCCTTTCCACGAACATTGTGTTTATATTGACAACAACAATGATCCAACACTGATCTGATAAGTTCGGGTAATTCACATTTGTTCCTCATGATAACAACTAACTAGGATAACATTCATAGTCCTTTTGCCCTACAAGATTCTAACTACCCCCATTTGACAAATCTCAGTACTGTGATGCTCCCCACAACCGTGTGAAACATGCCCTTGCTGCCCTCAACATTCATTTTGCACACCATTTGAGTGTCCATACATGATGCAGAGGCCGGGGGTCATCCTCCTTTTCTAAAAAAAAAAACATTGTTCCTCACGACAACAACTAACTAGGATAACATTCATAGTCCTTTTGCCCAACAAGATTCTAACTACCCCCATTTGACAAATCTCACTACTGTGATGCTCCCCACAACCGTGTGAAACGTGCCCTTGCTGCCCTCACCATTCATTTTGCACACCATTTGAGTGTCCATACATGAAAAAAATCTCGGTCGCCGGCGTTGCGGTGCTGCAGGTGGAGGCGCGGCCTGTGTCGAGGTGCTGCAGGTTAACGGTCGATTGTCCGGCGTCTGGTTTGCTGGTGGAGGCACGTCCGGTCCGGCATCGATGTGGTGGAGAGGAGGCCTCGCAGTTGTCCGCTTCAAGATTTGGTGGTGAGGAGGCGTCGACTGAGGTGGGGAGGCCGGGAGGGAGGAGCGCCGTGGAGCAGGAGAGAGAGAGAGAGAGAGAGAGAGAGAGAGAGAGAGAGGATTGTTACCCACAATATAATTGGCTGGTTGGACATGATATTATCCAATGTAAGCCGAGTGCATTTCATCAACCGGTCTGCTTGCAGGAGACAGGATGTTTTTGAATTTTTAGAACAAAAATGTATTATATATGCCACACGAGGTCCATTAGGCTGCACTTGGCTTATACGGATCACCATCACGGAGCTGTCAGCACGGCGAGCACAACCACGTGGCTTGGTTGTTCGCTACGTGGATCGTAAGGTTGAGCGCTTTGCGTTATCTGCGAAGTAGGTGGCAATAAGCTGAGGGCTATTTCTTCCTTGTATGCCTTGGTCGCAACACTCGGTTTAGCGAGCTATAAGCTGAGCAGCTGATAAATTACACTCGGATTACAAAAAACACAAGGCAGCATATGTTTTGCCTGTAGTGATCTATCTATTTTCTACAAAAAACAATGAACCCATTAGCGAACAAATCATAGTATCCTTGCTCTTGGGTTTCAGAAATCTAGCCATGATGTCCATCCTTAGTTTTTCTGTTATCTCATGTCCAGTAATCATTTTGTATGGCACTATAACTTCATTTACCAGTCTCATTTTGTATGGACAACCGCACTTACCTTCTCCGTATTTTAGGCAACCGCTTTGATATATGTAAAACATGGAAGGATTGTGTCTTTAGCAGTGACTGCCGCTTTGATATATGTAAAACATGGAAGGATTGTTTTTCACATCATATTCAATTGCGAAAACACAGAACCAGTTGGTAAACTAGCACTAGTAGTAAATCCACTTTGGCTCCTTGTTTCCTGCAGCACTATCCATAACTAATCACTTGTATGTCACTTTTCTTACCTTTTGTACCCATTGACCTTACCCCCTTAATTATCACGGGTATTATCTTACTGCTCATCCATACAACAGAAATGGGTCTCTTCCACTTACTTTTGCTCATCTATTTAATTGCCTATTTTCCAAAAGAAGAGAATGTTTCAAATGTAAAATCTCCATTGTCAAGTAGAATGGTAATGGCTTCAATACAACAAACATACGACTACTTATGCAGTTATGCTAGATCACTAGGGATGGAAACACGCGGAGGAAAGGGATGCATTTGTCCTATAGAGGATGGCTGGTCCTTATCAACTCTGTGGGTTCTAAGTTCTAACATGGTTCTTTACATGGCATCTTTATTCTAAGCGCCAAAATGAAGTTGAATGTGCGGGTGCTTATTATTGATAGTTCTACTGCGTGTGACACATGCTGAAGTTGAGACACTTCACTATTATTCTTGCCTCCTCTGTAGTTTGTACTACTAATGCTGAAGAGTGACGACACCATTGAGCACATAGTTTCCATTGGCCCTTAGCATTTCTTGTTGGACATGCCTACAAATCTTCTGGTTTCCGAATTCCATGTGAATTGCTTTGTTGCGAAGCTAATTAAAGCGGCGTTTGCTGGTAAATTTTTGTGTATGAAATCTTTATTCATAACTTGGAATTAGGAAGGAATGCTATAATTTCACTCTTGAGGTCACTTGTTGCAGCTTGTAGAGTTCATCACTAGCAAAAAGAACTAGTCAACACAACATGTAAATAGCTCCAAATCTCAAACTTACATGCTGAAGCAGGTCCGGTCAGTGGGATGACATAGAGAAAGATCGAGGGCATGGGAAGCAGAGGCGTGTAGAGAAACTCCTGTGGGTCTGTCTGAAGAACGGAGAAGGGTCTGAAGTGACAGCGAGTTATTCTTGTCCTCTGTAATTTAGCTTGGGGTTTTCACTTGTGTAAAACTGTAACAAATAAAGCAGGGCATGTAGTATAGGTGTAGCTCATGTCCTGGGCACTGTTGACATGCTCTGCACACGTATAGCAGGCATGGGCAAGGTGATAGTGTCGTGCTGTACTGCATGACCTGGACACACGCAGTGAGCGTGAGGCTGTAAAGGAGAGAGCAGTGTGTAGCTTCTCCTCACTTCAGTCATAAACCAAAAAAATAACAAAAACGAACTCAGCACAAAGTTAGTGCTGGGGGGAAACCATCGAGTACCTGGTGTGCATCCTTCTCCGGTTGATTTCCTGCTGCTGATTCTTCTCCGACGACCCAAGATCCGAGTCCCGTGTGTGTCCACCGTTAGAAAGGGAGACGAGCGAGACTTTGGGCCTGTCATTTGGCACCAGAGCCGAAGTTAGGAGCTAGGAGAAGGAGATGGCGCCGACGCCGCAGGAGGAGGCGGAAGCCGCCGAGGCGGAAGCCGCCAAGGCGTTGGCTGATGCGGGGAAGGGGGCTGCTGACAAGGCGGATGCGAAGACTGCCGGCAGCAGCGAGCTGCTACCGTTGGCGGTGTCGGTAGCGCAGAGCGGGCGGCCGCGCGGGCCGCTCGTGTGGCCGCAGCTGACGAAGACGAACTACTCCATCTGGGTGATAAAGATGAGGGTGGCGATGCAGTCAGCGCGCATCTGGGAGGCGGTGGAGCGGACGGCCGTGGATTATGAGGTAGATCGAGAGGCCCTGTACGCCATCTACCAGAGCGTGCCGGATTCCTTCATGCCGTCCCTCGCTGGCAAGGACTCGGCAAAGGCGGCGTGGGAAACCATCCGCGCAGCGCACGTCGGTCACGACCGCGTGCAGCAGGCGAGCCTTCAGGCGATGAGGCTTGAGTTCGAGCAGCTCAAGATGGGTGACGCCGAGGCCGTCGACGACTTCGCAGCACGGCTGAACACCCTGGTCGCCAAGCTGCGGACACTTGGTGACATGGTCACTGAACTGCGGTCAGTTCAGAAATTTCTTCAGGCTGCTCCTGCAAGGTATATGCAAATTGTGACTTCAATAGAGCAATGTGTTCCGTTAAACACACTTTCTGTGGAGGACTTAATTGGGCGATACAAGGCATATGATGAGCGTGTTCGTATGAGATTTGGTGATCCACAAGAAGGGGAACACTTGATGTTCTCAAGGTCACAATGGCAGAAGTATGAGGAGAAGAAGAAAGGAGGTGATCGAGCTAGCAGTAGCTCAAGGAAGAACAGTGAACAGGGGAAGCCAAAAACTGAAGGGCAGTCCAGTGATTCACAGAAGAGCGACTGGAAATTTGACATTAGGAAAGTCAAATGCCACAACTGTGGTAGGAAAGGGCATTTTAAAAGAGATTGCACGCAGCCTAAGAAACAGAGAGCACTTCTTGCTCAGCAAGATGGGGGTGATGATGGCCCAGCCCTGCTTATGATGCAAACATGTTCTTTGTCACATGGAGAAGAAAAACATCAAAGTGAAGTTTTTCTGATTGAAGACAAGGTACAGCTCCAGGTCTGTAACGAAAACAGAGAAACTGGAAGTTGGTACCTAGACACAGGAGCAAGCAACCATATGTGTGGCTGTGAACAAAAATTCAGTAAAATTGATCCAAGTGTTACTGGAAGAGTAAAGTTTGGGGATGGATCGACAGTGAAAATACACGGCCTAGGTACTGTGCTCTTCCAATGCAAAAATGGGGAGCATAGGGCACTAACCAATGTGTATTTCATACCAGCTCTGAAGAGTAACATTATAAGTATTGGTCAATTGTCTGAACGTGGCTGCAAGATGATAATTGAGGATGATTATCTTCAGATCTTCGATACTGAGAGGAAGTTGTTGGCAAATGTGAAGCGAACACGGAATAGACTCTATATCCTAGATCTGATTATGGCTAAGCCCGTGTGTCTGAAAGCTAGTACTGGTGATGAAGCATGGAAGTGGCACGCGAGATATGGACACTTAAACTTCAAGGCACTTAGGGAGTTAGCAAGAAAAGGGATGGTAAAGGGGTTACCATGTATTGATCACATTGATCAAATCTGTGATGGATGCCTCATCAGCAAGCAGAGGCGTGCATCATTCCCAAAAGCAACTTCTTACAGAGCAAAGAAGCCTTTGGTGTTAGTTCATGGAGACTTGTGTGGCCCAATCTCACCAGCTACACCTGCAGGCAAAAGGTATTTCCTATTGCTTGTAGATGATCACAGCAGATACATGTGGGTAGTGCTCCTGAAGACGAAAGATCAAGCGCTAGATGCTTTCAAATTGGTGAAAAACCAAGCAGAGAAACAAGCTGAATCAAGCCTCAAGTCATTGAGAACAGACAGGGGTGGGGAATTCAATTCCAAAGAGTTCAAGGCATATTGTGGGGAAAATGGAATCATTCATTATATGACAGCACCTTACTCACCTCAGCAGAATGGGGTTGTGGAGAGGAGAAATCAAACAGTGGTTAGCATGGCAAGAAGTTTATTAAAAAGCAAAAATGTACCTGGAAAGTTCTGGGGTGAAGCAGTGGCCACGGCTGTGTATTTATTGAACAGAGCGCCAACGAAAAGCTTGACCAATATTACACCTTATGAGGCCTGGAAAAACAAGAAGCCAAGCGTCCAGCACCTGAGAACATTTGGTTCAGTTGCTTATGCCAAGGTAACCAAACCACATCTGCCAAAGCTTGCTGATCGAAGTGTCAAAACGGTAATGCTTGGTTATGAAACTAATGCAAAAGCTTATCGACTGTATGATCCGGTCAACAAGCAGCTCCTAGTCTCACGTGATGTTATATTTGATGAAAATGCTCAGTGGGACTGGAGTTCTATGCAACATCAAGAAGATGAAAGCTCAGATGCAGAGTTTGCTGTATTCTACCCTGAAGATGAAAATACTGAAACAAGGGAATTTTCAGAAGTGCCGAAACAGGGGGAGGAAGTGCATGGTGATGCTGATCTTGGCTCACCACACACACCTGCAGCTCAAACAACATCAGGAGAAGACACATTCTCAACCCCGCTTGCAGCACCAGCAAGAGGCGTTGGTAGTGTTGATGGGGATGAGACAGGAGCAGCAGCATCTACAAGTGCTGGACCACAAGGCTATAGAAATCTGCAAGAATTGCTAGATCAGACTGAACCATATGAACTTATTGATTCAGATTTATGCATGTTGAGTGCAGAGGAACCCTCGAATCTTGTTGAAGCAAGAAAGGAAGCATGTTGGTGCAGAGCAATGGATGAAGAGATAAACTCCATTGTCGAAAATGAAACTTGGATCATGGTAGATCCACCTAAGGATCAGAAGCCCATTGGTTTGAAATGGGTGTACAAAATAAAAAAGGATCCTTCAGGAGCAATAGTGAAACACAAAGCTCGTTTGGTTGCAAAAGGGTATGTCCAAAGACAAGGAATTGACTATGAAGAAGTATATGCCCCTGTAGCCCGGTTAGAGACTGTGAGGTTGCTCGTTCCTCTAGCTGCACAGGAGGAGTGGCAAGTTCACCATATGGATGTAAAATCTGCCTTCTTGAATGGGGAACTGTGTGAGGATGTCTATGTCATCCAACCTCCTGGGTATGAGAAAGAAGGCCAAGAGCATAGAGTGCTAAAATTGAAAAAAGCCCTATATGGGCTGAAACAAGCTCCACGAGCTTGGAACATCAAACTTGATGAAAGTCTCTTGTCACTTGGTTTTGCAAGATGTCCACTTGAGCATGGGGTCTATGTGAAGTGCTCAAGGGGGGCTCGGCTGATTGTGGGTGTGTATGTTGATGATCTGATCATTACGGGGTCCAGCCAAGATGAGATAGAAAAATTCAAGGACCAAATGATGGAACTCTTCAAAATGAGTGATTTAGGGTTGCTATCATATTACTTGGGCATTGAGGTAGCTCAAACCACAGAGGGGATTACAATCTGTCAGGCAAGTTATGCTGAGAAGATTTTGGAAAAGGCAGGCATGTCTGAGTGCAATCCCAGCCAAGTACCAATGGAGCCAAAAATCAAACTCTGTAAGTCAACAAAGGATCAAAAGGTTGATTCTACTTACTTCAGAAGTTTAGTTGGCAGTCTCAGGTACCTTGTAAACACAAGACCAGATTTGGCTTTTTCAGTGGGCATAGTTAGTCGCTTCATGGAAGAACCAACTGTGCATCACATGAATGCAATCAGGCAAATTCTGAGATACTTACGTGGTACTATAAACTATGGCTGCCACTACAGAAAAGGAGTGGAAGGAGAACCAAGACTTTTGGGTTATTCTGACAGTGATCTTGCTGGAGATATTGAAGACAGGAAGAGTACATCAGGGACAGTGTTCTTCTTGGGCTCAAACTTGGTCACTTGGGCATCTCAAAAACAGAAGGTTGTTGCTATATCATCATGTGAAGCTGAGTACATTGCTGCTGCCACAGCAGCATGTCAAGCAATTTGGTTGAGCAGATTGCTGGCAGGGTTGCAGGAGAAAGAAGAGCAAGTAGTGAAGCTGAAAGTTGACAATAAGTCAGCCATATCTTTGTGCAAAAACCCAGTGCTACATGATCGAAGCAAGCATATTGACATTAGATATCATTTCATTCGTGATTGTGTTGAAACAGGGAAGATCACGGTGGAACATGTGAGCACCGGGGACCAACTTGCAGATTTACTGACGAAGCCATTGCCGCGGGTCAAGTTCATTGAGCTGCGAGAGAGAATTGGCATTCGCTCGGTGAAGAACAGAGAACAAGCTTAAGGGGGAGACTGACAGCGAGTTATTCTTGTCCTCTGTAATTTAGCTTGGGGTTTTCACTTGTGTAAAACTGTAACAAATAAAGCAGGGCATGTAGCATAGGTGTAGCTCATGTCCTGGGCACTGTTGACATGCTCTGCACACGTATAGCAGGCATGGGCAAGGTGATAGTGTCGTGCTGTACTGCATGACCTGGACACACGCAGTGAGCGTGAGGCTGTAAAGGAGAGAGCAGTGTGTAGCTTCTCCTCACTTCAGTCATA
Organism: Triticum dicoccoides; assembly: GCF_002162155.2. Taxonomy (NCBI): domain Eukaryota; kingdom Viridiplantae; phylum Streptophyta; class Magnoliopsida; order Poales; family Poaceae; genus Triticum; species Triticum dicoccoides. Next base: position 668,092,950 of record NC_041391.1, on the reverse strand, counting down.
AACCAAAAAAATAACAAAAACGAACTCAGCACAAAGTTAGTGCTGGGGGGAAACCATCGAGTACCTGGTGTGCATCCTTCTCCGGTTGATTTCCTGCTGCTGATTCTTCTCCGACGACCCAAGATCCGAGTCCCGTGTGTGTCCACCGTTAGAAAGGGAGACGAGCGAGACTTTGGGCCTGTCATGAAGAACAGAGAACATGACACAGCTCCAACAAAGGAGAGCACAATCGAGAGCTAATCTTCATACTTTGATCTTTATCCTGGAAAATATTAATCATCCAGCACATTTAGCTGGCTCCAGGACAACTAATCTTCAAATCATTTCTACCACAGAAAAGGTAAAATTCTAGACACCAAAATAGCATGAAATTAAAGGCCCTGACAGTAGCCCAACTGGCCAACACACGAGACTAAGGTTCTTTGAGCCCCTGGCAGCAATCAAGCAGCAACTATCAGGCATTTAGCTGTGCAAGTATGTCTGACAAAACACGATTGTGACACAAACAAACAGGTGCAACTTATGATTTACGACCATTTGAGTCAGGGTAAACTTCTAGACACAAAAAATAGCATGAAATTACAGGCCCTGACAGTATATCTCGCAACCGGCCAACACACGAGACCAAGGTTATTTCAGGCCCTGACAGCAAACAAACAAGTATCAAGCATTTAGTTGTGCAAGTAATGTAAGACAAAACATGATTGGGACACAAAAAACAGGTGCAACTTAAAATTTACGACCAATTGAGCAGCAGAGATCAAACAAATCGCCTTTTGGGAAGAGATCAACTGAATAAAAATTCAATAACGACATTACAATAGAAAACGAGACTTGGCTCACAGAGCATGATGGAAAGATGGATACAACGGCGCACATAGACGAATAACACTTTCAGGAAACTAAAAAAATAACGAGAGATTGATCGCACGATAGCTGGCCATCACAGTGGCTGGAGATCCTCATCCATCCTGCCTTACATGGGAGGGAAAGGACTCGAACTGAACCCCAGATCGGAGGACTGAATCTGCATCATTAGATCACCGCTGGAGAAGCTGGCACCATCGTGGCTGGTGTTGCAACCGACCTGGGTGTCGACGCCCCCTCCGGAGCTCGTCATGTCAAGCCAGTATTCCTGCTGGTGCGGTGACGCGAGATACTGTGTCGGAGACCCGATGTCTATGTTGCCGGTGCTGACGCATGGAGCTGGCGGTGGCGCCTGGACATGGTTTTTTTCCATGCGTTCGCCGAGGCTCTTGAGGAGCTCGTCCACCTTCCAGCCAACGCGGACGAGCTCCTCAACGCTGAGGCCAACGAGGCCTGGGTGCTTGCCGTTCATGATGTTGTAAAGGAGGTACCTTATCTCGCTGTCCTGGCACTCGCGGCGAGCCTTGTAGACCTGGTCCTGGAGCTTGGCGATGCGCTGGGTGAGGAAGGCCTCCTGGTCCATCGTCTTCTTGCAATGCCCTAGCTCTGGCATGCTTTTAAATTCGTTGAGGATATCCACCGCCTCGGCGTGGGAAGGGAATACCTTAGGCTCCGCCTCGCGCTCGCCGTACACCACCACGCAGGTCTTGACGTCGCACAGGGTGGCCAGCTGGGCCGCCTTCTTCATCAGCCCCCCGAGACGCTTCCTAAACCTAGTGCGCCGGCTGGAGTCATTGGCGATGTACTTGAGGGTCACCTTCTTGCGGATCGACTTCTTGCGAGCCATTTCCGGTAAAGGTATAAAACTAGCCTAGGAAAAGAAAGTTGTTGGTTTAGGCAGGGAGAGGGGTGGATTTATAGTGGAGGGATCGCCCAAGAATTAATTTCATGATATGGCGACAGATTGGAAGAATATTGCATGAGATTTACTGCCTTAATTGTGCCCATATGTAATTTTGGCACCCATTTAAACCTTCTTTTTATAACTTTGTATATTTGGCGTCCATTTAAACCTTTTAAATTTACGCCCGTGTGACGGTTGGCCCCTTGTATCACGAGAGCGCGGCAAATTGTACGCTCGCAAACGGCTTCCATGTAACGTAACGGTTCATTTTGCAACGCTTCATGTGCGACGGATGTCATCGCACTAAGCGCACCAGGCCGCGCAAATGAATTGAGCGAGCACAAGTCTCCGTTGCTCCTATCTAACACACAAAAGGAAGACATTATTAACCAGCAACCTGATACGTCATCGATGATGTTTGTAACACACACCCCCTATTAAGCGAAAAAAGTAAATATCTAAGGCCGATAACGGGGTCCATAACCATAAGTAATTATTCGTTATCGCTAGTGGGTCAACTTCACCAACATGCCTGCCATTGGTATAATACACATAACTTGCGCGCCAAATTGATGACCCATAGTGATTATTTTGTCCCACCTAGTATATGACGGGAGGAACCAACTTGCTTAGAATACCACAATGTTTGAGTTGTAGGAGAACATATGACCACCTTCCAAGCAGTGGTTATTTTTGTCCCACCTAGTATATGCCAGGAGGACCCGACTTGCTCAGAATACCACAACCTTTGAGTTGTAGGAGACAATATGACCACCTTCCAAACAAGAAACACCGTTTTTCCTTCACTAGGCTGGTGCCTATGCATTGAACATCTACCCTCGACTAACCCGAGGGTTGTACCTTTAGTCTGAAGTAGCCCCCGTGTGACTTTTCCCCTGCTAAAGTAGACCGAGGTAACTCTGGACTACTGCCAAGTTGTATTCCGATGGGCTCGGTGGAGAGCAGTCAAGGAAGGAGGACATGAACCCGGTACCCATCACATGAGAGGAGGTTCACATGTACAAAAGCTAGTGCGATGGCCAACACCTTTTCACTGGTCTCCCTGGCCTCCCAAAAATATATGATCTATTTTTGCTTTTGTTATTTCTCCATGGCACCAAAGGCGCCATGGTACAACTTAGTGAGATCATTCAGAAGCCTGGGAAGGGGTGGAAGTGTGACTACCATCATCTTTACTATGGGACTCTGAGAGCGATGGGAGCCTCTTCCCATCGTGGAGGGCCTGGCCATCTAGGAGCATGATGACTCAACCCCAAGCTCGGTACGAATGAGTTATTTTTAAAATTCCGTGGTTGTTAGCCTACGAGACAACCTAAGATGATCCTCCTTTACACCCACAAAGGGCGACATCCAAGTGTTGGGCTTATACTTGGACAGTACTCAGCTCATAATGATGATGGAGTTCCCCATCCCCAAGTCTGCCACCCATTTTGGGTTGAGGTTGCCCATGACCAA
>NC_041391.1:668082571-668089406 GCF_002162155.2 Triticum dicoccoides | reverse complement strand
CGCTGATGAGCAGCTGCAAAGTTTGTGTTGTTCTGGATGCTATATGCCCCTACCCTGTGCTCTGTCCCAAGGGCTTAGAAGCATCTAGGATCGCAAGGATCCCAAGGGCACCTCGACCTGGGTTCCATAGTGAAGCTCCTCTGACTAGTTCGTGTCCTCTAGGTTCGGAGCTGCCCGATTTGTGTTCAACATTGCCATATGTAATTTTGATATGGTGAAAGATTGTAAGAATATTTCCTAAGATTTTCTGCCTTAATTGTGCCGATATGTAATTTTAGCACACATTTAAACCTTCCTCTTATAACTTTGTATATTTGGTGTCCATTTAAATAATTAAATTTATGTGCACGGACCGTTGGCCCCTTATATTTTGGGAGCGCAAAAAATCATATACACGTCAATGCTTTCCACGTGATGTCACAATTCATGCCGGAACACATCTTGTGCGATGCACGTCATCTCGCTGAGCTCATCAAGCCATGAAATTTGAAGGGACGACACACGTCGTCTTGCTGAGCTCATAAATCCATCAATGGTGTTTATAGCATACGCTGAATGAAGACAAAAAAGTTAACTTATATAGGAAAAACAGAGTCCATTAGTAGTGATTCACTGCCGATAGCGGGCCAAGTGCAACAATGGACTCGTCATTAATAAATATGCACCACTTATATGCCAAAGTGGTGACCCTAAATCATTATTTTCATCCCATCTCACAACCCTAAAGTCCAGTCTCGGGCTCCCGGCTCAATGCAACTACATACTGCGTACAAAAAATATAGAACTTCTCTTTGCTCTCCCGGTACGATGCCCACGAGGCCTCTTGCACTCTCTGGGTACCACAATCGGAGCTCTCCTATACCCCATTGTACTTGAGCCATCACAACCTCATCCCTACCAGAGCCCCTGTCCCCATATCTGAGAAAGTGAACCTAGGTGTCGGATCCAGACTGTGGGATGGAATGTACCCCTCAAGCATGTGGCCTCCACTAGTCATGAGCTTGGTGGTTGTATTGCTTGATGTGATGAGTAGTGGGAGTGTATCAGGTGCCTAGCGGCTTGCGGTGGGAGAACTTGCAGCAATGTGTAGATTTTCTGAGTCGTGCAATAATGACGTGTAGCTGAACCTATAGATGCACTACTAGAAAAACCCTTATCAGTAGCGATGGTTATTTGGCTATTAGTAGCGCGGGCAGGCGCGCTACTGCTACGGCGCTACAGCTATTTTTTAGCAGTAGCGCTTGTTTGAACCAGCGCTACTACTATCTGTATCTAGCAGTAGCGCGCCTCTGCCCATCGCTACTACTACTCCAATACCCCACGCTACTGCTAGTATTTTTTTTATGTTGCTGTATTCGTATTTTTACATGTTTTATACAGTTACAACATACACATACACTGGAACTATATGAAAAAGGAATGTCTCATCATCATCATCGAAGTGGTACAACATAGTCTCATCATATCAACATAGTCTCAAAACAAATGATGTTGATCTCATCATCATCTCGAAATAACGATACAAGTTATAATGATGACATGTATCTTACATTGTCACCGTAGACACATGTTTCATCATCTACCTAAACTAAGACATACACGATAAGAGCGATCACGATGATCAAAAGCGGTATTATGTAGTAGTTTTTGTAGCGGCGCTGGTTCTGAATCCCCTGTTTTGCTATGAATCTCAAGTAACTAGCTTCGGCTTCCGCTCTGCTATCAAACCCTTTCTGGCTTCCGCCGGAGAAGCCAGAGACTTGGGCCTGACACTCTGGCCACTCATCATACACGCCCGGAACATGCCCTACATACACGGCATACCACTTCCTCGCCATCGTTGATCTATATACCTGTCAGAGATGCACATATATATACCATGAAGCGAATTCAACAAAACAGTTATAAAATAGAAGCAACATATATAGTAAACATAGTTAACAAATTTTATCGTACCGAAAGTAATTAACTAGAGCACGGCACCATACATCTAATAGTTTCGTCGAACTGAGAGATTCGAAGTTTCGTCGTACAGAAAGTAACAAGTAACTAAACAGACACATTGTTTTTAAGCAGTGCACTCTTCCCATCTGTCCATATCCAGGAGGACAGACCCAAGCTTAGTGAAAGGCGTCATGTCCTGACGCTGTAGGGCAATGCGGGTTCGGACGTCAGCTCGCGATATTGGGCCGGCATAGAACATCCCATTCTCTTCGAGGACATCTTTGATGATGATGGACGCAATTTCCTGTTGGATCCGGTAGAAATCATTTCGAAGTCGATTATCCGGCACGGATCCAAAGGCTTCGGGCCATCTCTGGATATGGGTATCAGATGAAGATTTCATGCAAAGTGATTGCACATCCCTTCTGTACTCCATCATTAGATGGATGACGTAGAATCCATCATTCTCACTTCTTGCCGGTTGCTGGATGCAACAGAAGTCAGTCTTGTGGGTGAAACAAAGCCCGACCTTATTTGTTTTTTTGTGTTCGATTTAGCCACCCCGCATGCTGAAGCCCAACATAGCTCTGTCCAGAACATACTTTATGTGTGTGTAATCTTTCTTCTGTATGTTCTTCGACGGGTCCAAATATAAAGCGCGGGAGTAACGCGGGTAAAGAACAATGAGAACGGCACGACACCCCCTGCTGCGCAAAATACACGATCAAGTTTAGCCTCCATGCGTGCAAAGTAACTATTGAAATGCATGAAAGGATGTATGTGTTATAGTGCCATCCGTGGATGACTTACCTGGGATGATAAGGTAGGAGAATTGTTTCTTTGTCATTATTGCTAACCAAGAAGTCTTTGATGTACTGACTCGCATATTGACGGTTGGCGTCATTGACTGACAAGAAGCCCTCATGCATGTAGTATGGGTCCGTGACCGCAAGACCGGTGACTTGGTCTCTCCTGACGATGTAGTTCATGTGCAACGCATACAGGCGGACGGACGTAAAATCGAGTGTCCTCATTTGAAACATTTGGAAGATGTAATAAAACCTCAGTAGGAAGAGGTCTGCGGGGCATGTGTGGACATACATATTGCAACTGCTCAGCACATGAACCGTATAAAGTGGGTATCCTGGATCATCCGAGGCAAGGAGGCTTCTCTCTGTCGAAAGCACATAGTCATGGAGTCTCCTGAGATCCCCTTCTATGGCAGCTAGTGCATTCGCCGGTACCATTGGCTCTCCCGTGACATGGATTAATAGTGCATGTTTCATCGGTACATGGTCAACCTTGGTCGAAGGCTGCTGGCTGCTAGAACCAACATTGCCAGCTTTATTGGATTTTCTTGCCGCCAGTCTCTTCCTCTGCTTCTTCTTGGTGGGCTGAGGTGCTGGTGGGTCTATCAGACCCTACCTGAGCACCACCCCTAGTGTTGTCGGGCTCAGCATTGGACGACTCTGGCTAGGTAGTTGAGCTTGGGTGGAGCCGACATCTGGAGGCGTGTCATGCGAGGATTGCATGAACAAAGACTTCTTGCACTCCCGAGGACGTTCCGGCTCTGGTACATGCATCTCATATTCATATGGTTGACTCGTTATTACTTCGTTGTCAAAGGCAGTATTGAAATACTAGTTAGGGTCATCATCGGCATCCTCCATGTCATGATCCCTATCCTCTTCCATGGGGCAGATGGCATCATCTGCCGACGGAACGGTTGGCCCTCCTTCCTCATGTCTCTCGATCTCAGCAAGCAGCACCGACGATGGTTGTACTTGTGTAGGTGGTGTTGTGGTCATACCTTCATGAGGTCCCGTTGGTGTGCTCCCGGCCACCTCGACACGAAGAAGATTTTTCGGCCATAGGATCGGCCAATTTTTGCATTGGCCAAGCTGCATGGGGGTCTCGTCAACCTCTCCATCGGTTTGTATCGGACGAGGGAGACCCACGTAGCCCGCTTTCACACTCGCCACGGAGACCCTTAAGGCGTTATCAGGCATCTGCCAGCGGTGAAACAATCGATCCTTAGGCTTCACTATCGTACCCTTCCCCACATCCACTAACCCAGCCTTCATGTTGTAAAGGAGGGTGCACGGAGTGGAGTTGGCCTACAAAGACATATACGTGCGACTTCAGAGATCCAAAAAGAATGGCAACTGAAGATTAATTAATTAGTTGAGTTGATGAAGGTGCGACGACGCGTATTTACCGTGAGGGCGTCGAGCTCAGCCAATGTCGACGGCCCAACATTCAAGCCAGTGACGGAGCTGGGGCTGCTGTGAGAGCTGGGCGCAGGAGCAGGTCCTGGAGGAGGTGCGGTTGCGGTTGCCATACTAGGTACGGGTATGGGTGTGATGTTCATTGAGTTGCTCCCGGTGAAGCTGGGCATGGGAAATTCACTTGGTGGCGCATTTGGATTTTGTTGCACCCATGTGACCACTGTTGGAATCAAAGTTGTAAAGGCATCCATGGAATCAGATCTACAGGCAGTGATTATCTCAGCTTTGGTCTCAGCTTTTGCTTTCTCCATCGCCTGCGCCACCTTCTCGTCGATAGTCACTTGACTGAACTTCTTTCTCTGTCTTTTGGCCTCGGGGTCCTCGCTATAATAATACTCCCAAGTAGTCCCATCCCCGGCGCCATGCACACGTCCATATTGCGGCCGCTGGCCGGGCGGGTGTCCCATCATTATGTTCATGGCCCAGTTGAAAGGAGTTTTCCACTTGTACTTCACCGACAACTGAGTTGACTGAGTCGACGAGTCGCGCTCGACCGCCGCAAGCTTGTGTTGCTCTCTCTGCAAAATGGACCGTGAATCATCTACGAATGCGACTAGAATATAGTAGACTTCGTTGATCAGAACCTAATATGTAAGGTGGTAAAAGGATAATTACCAGTATTCTCATGAATTTCCTAGTCGGCCCATCGGTAAAAAAAATCTTTTTCGTGGGGTCCCACGAGAATCGGGCCCTGATGAAGTCGTGCTCCTCCTGGTCGGTGAACTCAGCCAATGGGTCTAGGATCCCCTGACGTTCACGTTTTGCGTCCTCCTTAGCCCACACGGACCTCTTTCCTGTGTAACCACGAATTCCAAGGCGGTGGTTCCCCATGTTCTTTGCCTGCAGCTGCTTGCCTCTCTCCGACCTGGCCTTGGCAGCTTCTTCATTGCAAGTCTCCTTGAACTTTTCAAAGTCCTCTATCGTAATTTTCGTATTGTCTGCAACAATCTCGGCGTAGGTTCCATGGTCTACTTGAATCGCCTTTTTCACCCTAGTTTTCCAAGATCTCAATGCATTGCTGAACTTCCCTAGGGCTTTGTTGTTGATTTTTTTCATGGCATGATCATCCCATGGGTCGACTTCGTCATTACGACCGGGGAACAGGAATCTTGCGTGCAACCTAGTTAGAAGCAGCTTCTTCAACTGATCATTCTTCCGTATTTTTCTGGTGTTGATGTTAGCGGTATCCCGTAGGATGCATGCTAGTTGGTTGCCGTAACACGCTGCCACTTCTTGCGGCTCTATTGGCTCGAACTCACCAGGGTGCACCACTGTGACCACCAGTCTTCTGGTGCCGAGCTCATTTCAGTGTGGTGTCCTCTTTTCCTTCTTTCCCTCACTGGCTTGGGAGGTCCCACCTTCCGTGCTATAGTTACGAACATCATCAGCGCCAGTCTCAGTGTCGGTGTCGTTAGTGGCATCAGTGTCGGCGCCGACGCCACCATCGTCATCATCCGTCATGACAAGGCGGTCTGGACACCCAACTTCCTGTCTCTCCTGATCCGCCAGAAAGTCGAGGTAGGCGTGTGCTCGACCTAATTGGGAGTGAGAACCTCCGGCCTCATCGGTGTCGGTCATGTTTCCTAGGGTTCAACGTCGTAGTCGTTTAATTATCGAGCTTTATATTATAAAGTGAATAATGACAAAAAGTGACCCTTGTTTTGCCAAAAATGTTGTTTCATTCCCGTCGCGACAAATCTCAAGTACTCGATATGTCCAACTTTCTAGCACAAGTCATGCCGAAATTCACGGAAAATTTCGGCATGACCTTTGCTAGAAAGTGCACATATAGAGCGCCTGAAATTTCCCGTCGCGACAAATCAACATTTCCGGCAAAACATAGGTACTCGCAATCGGGAAATGAATCAACAACCAAATTTATCGCTGTCATGGTAGCAACAGAGTAGTCATAATCAAAGCAGCATGATCATCCACACTTGTCTTTGGCCAATCTCATTATTGCAGTCCATGAACAAAAGCCACCAAAAAACAAAAATAAAATGAGCCCTGATGGTTACCAACTAGTTGGCCCATAGGAAAATGCAATGGAGATACCAGGAATGGCTGCCACATGCCAAAACATAAAATATGGTTTCTATGTTTCACAACCTTAGATCAAGTAATAAGTTTAGTTTAGTTAGCTAGGCAAAGCATTAGTTTGGCTTCACTACCTACAGCAATATGACCAAAGTTCACTGTACTTATCAAACCTAGACTGAGGAGTCAGAGTCACTTGAACTGTACAAATCTACAAATATAACACTAATGTACTTCCTTTGTGGCTTAATGAGCAGAGCTAGTAGAGACCTAGCTAGCTACAGTTAGCTTGGACCCATCTGATGAGTGAGTGATTAAGCCCCACACCTAGAGCAGAGCACTAATTAAAATGTGATCATAAGGCAGACAGTGCAAGAAGTTAACTAGTGATGCTAGTTTAGAATTTCTTAAGAGGATTTAACAGTAGCATTCCTTAAGAGGTTTGAATAGTAGCATTTCTTAAGAGGAACATAACAAGTGTAATGAAGCAAAATGAAGCAAGTGTAGAAGATGCAATATGTACAGAAGATGCAATATTGATGATGATGGCATCCAGATTTTGAGGT
>NC_041391.1:668077542-668082283 GCF_002162155.2 Triticum dicoccoides | reverse complement strand
AGAACTCGGGGGAGAGGGGAGGCACGGGGGGAGGGGTCGGGCCGGCGGGTGGACCTATGGGGACGGGGTGGCAAGGGGGGAGGGAATGTCGGGGCATTGCGCGTCAACGGCGGCATGGGCGGGCGCGGTGTTAGGGTCTGGTGCGGCGTCGGCGGCGGGGGAGGGGTGGCACAGAGAAAGGGGATCGATCAGATCGAGCGAGAGTGAGATAGAGGAAAGAGATGGGAAGTGGCTCTGTATACGCAACTTAGCTATAGCGCGTCTTGGCAAAACGCGCTATAGCTAACTTAGCTATAGCACTCTCTAGCAAAAACGCGCTACTGCTAACCTTTTTATTTTTCTTTTTTTATTTTTCTTTTTCTTAGCTATAGCGCTGCCCTAGCAAAACGTGCTACTGCTAACTTTTTCTTCTTCTTTTATTATTTTTCTTAGCTATAGCGCTGTCCTAGCGAAAACGCGCTACTTCTAACTTTTTCTATTTATTTTTTTATTTTTATTTTTCTTTTTCATATTCCACAAACTTCCTTCTTTTTCATTTTTCATTTTCCTTTTCTTTTTATTTTTCTTGTTCTTTTTCACATTCCACAAACTCAGGGGTTTAATTTGGTCTGTCGTTTGAGTAATACCATTGTTACCCTCCGGATAATAATTAGTATAATATATATCTTACATCATTTGACCGCTATCGGCTATATACAAAATAGCTAGACACACACAAACTTTGGGATTAGTTTGTTAGCTTGGGCGACGACGATGCTTCAGACTAATCTTCCTCCCTCTTTTGTTCGTTGTGGAATAATTGAGCCCATGGTCGTGACTTTTCCTTCTCCAGGGATTACGATCTTTCATAGGTAATGTAGTCTCCATTCTTCTTTTGACATATGTTTCGTCGTCATCAGCATCATCTTCCCTCATCGGATCACCGTACTTGTCATAGTCTTCCTCGTTGGCGACTCCATCCATTCCGACGATGCTCCTTTTGCTCATCTTCACGACAACACGGCTGGGATTGATCGGATCATTTATGAAGAAACATTGTGTCACTTGTTTAGCGTGTACCCATGGATCATTTTTGGGGATGGCGTTGACAGTACCGCTATCATCAGAGTCGGGTACACACATGGTAGTGAAATGTCGGTTTTCTCTGTGTACATTTTTAGCCCGTCTGACAGGGAACATCGTCGCGTTATGTAGCCCAGAGTAGTTAAGCACCCATATCTCTTCGACCCTTCTGTAATATCTCTCAATTACATTCCAGGTCATGGCTTCCATCGTCACCCCTGAGTTTTGGTCATCAATGTTTTTATCTTTCTTCTCCATGTAGAACGTGTATCCGTTGATATCGTATGCTTGATAAGTCGCGAGGTTGGTCGAGGGGCCATGAGCTAAGGCGTATATGAGTGTTCCGTTCGGACAACCCTCTTCCGGGGATTAGCCAGAACTCGCTCTTTGAACCAATGCAAGAAAGTGGAGTTGTGCTCTCTAATAACTTAACGTCCGTCCTGTGCACCCCACGACCACGGTACTTCTTCGGAATGGTCTCTTTGTGCAGTGTCACGAAATCTTCTAGCACATCTAGGTGTTGTAGCACTACTAAGTTTGCCCTGTCAAGGTCGTTTTGTCAGCCCGAGCGTAACACATTCACATCCCTATGACCGTTGGTGTGACCTTCGCCTTCGTGCCTTCCACAGTGCTTGTTGACGGGCAAACCAACAACAGGGTCTTTGGTCAGATAACTCTCACAGAAAGATATGCACTCTTTGGTCAGATATCCCTGGGCTATGCTTCCATCTGGATGGGACATGTTACGAACGAATCCTTTGATTACCCCATTCATCCTCTCGAACGGCATCATGCTATGCAGGAATGTCGGCCCTAGGTCGATGATGTCGTCCATGATGTGGACACATAGATGCACCATGACATCAAAGAACGCAGGCGGGAAGTACATCTCTAGCTCATTCAGTATGACAACGATCTCTTCCTGTAGCCTATGGAGTTGCTTCACATTGATCGACTTTCGAGAGATAGCATCAAAAAAGTGGCATACGTCAGTAAGCGTCTCACGCACATGTCTGTCCATAATCCCTCTAAGTGCAACCGGGAGTAATTGCGTCATCATCACATGACAGTCGTGAGACTTCATCCCATTGAACCTTTTTTCTTAGTGTCCAGATATCTGCTTATGTTCCCATAGTATCCGGAACTAACTTTGATTCCGGCAAGGCACTTGAACAATTGATCGACCTCCTTCGGATCTAAGGTGAACCAAGAGGGGGGGGCAATATTGTTCTTCCTTCTTGTTTACTTTTTTGCCCCTATCTTCCGTCTCCGTCTCCGTCTCGGTCTCCTCTGACGACCTTTTACCGGGCATTTGAAGATATTTCCTGATCTTCAAAAATTCCAAGTCTTTTCTTGCCTTCGGCCCATCCTTGGTCCTCTCCGGCATGTTCATCAATGTTCCAAGCAAACTCTCAAGGATATTTTTTATGATAAGCATTTGATCAAGGCTATGAGGCGTGTCGAGTATGGGCCAGTATTCCAAGTCCCAGAAAACAGATCTTGTCTTCCATATCTTCAGCAGGGGATCCGACGCCTTTTTCTTAGTCTTTTCCGGCGAGGGGCACTCTTCCCAGTTCTTCAATAACTCATATATTTCTGCACCACTACGCTTACGTGGAGGACCTCGATGCTCAGCCTTACCATTGAATAGATCTCCATGCTTTCTCCATGGGTCATCCTTCTCGAGCCATCTTCGATGCCCCATGTACACGATTTTCGAAGACCCACCATCTTTCGATAGCTGCAGAGAAGTTGTATCATCCATGCACCTCATGCATCCGCAATATCTGTGGCACACCTGGCCGAAGAGATAGCCGTAACGAAGATAGTCCTGCACCGTCGTGATCAACACGGCTCTCATGTAGAAATACTCTCCTTTGCTTGCATCCCATGTCTTGGCCGGCGTTGTCCATAAGGTCTGTAACTCCTCTTTCAGTAACCCGAGATACAGATTTATATCATTTCCCGGTTGTCTCGGCCCTTGAATAAGCATAGCCATGTGTATGTATTTTTCCTTCATGCACAACCAGGGGGGAAGTTGTACATCCATACAAACACGGGCCATGTGCTATGATTGGTGTTCTGGTTGCCAAATGGATTCATGCCATCACTACTAGCACCAAGCACGATGTCCCTTGGATCATTTGCGAAAAATTCAAATTCAGCATTTAATGCTCTCCAGTGGCTAGCATCTGCAAGGTGTCTCAGCTTTGGTTCATCTCTGTCATCTGGCTTCACCCTCTCCGCGTGCCAGCGCATAAGCTTTGCTTCCTTAGGATCTACGAAATACCGCTGTAGACGCGGAGTGGTCGGAAAGTACCATACAACTTTCTGTGGAGCTTTCTTTCCGGCCTTTTTATATCGTGAAGCATTGCACTTTGGACAGATGGTTTTTTCCGCGTGCTCGTTCCGATATATGATGCAATCATTGATGCATGTGTGATATCTAATATGTGGCAGATCAAGAGGGCACACAATTTTCTTTGCCTCCTTGGCACTAGTAGGACACAGGCTTCCCGCGGGAAAAACCTTCTTTAGGTACTTCAGAAGCTCATCCAGGCTTGTATCTGTCCATTTGTTTTTTGCCTTCATCTTTAGAAGTTCTAGTGTGAAACTCAAGCGGGTCACCTCGGGATTATTGCAACCATCATACAAAGGAGTCATCGAGTCTACCTCCAGTTGCGCCAGTTTGGCCTCCTCTCTAGAACCAGCTCTGTCGCTAGTCATCTTCTTGTGAAGCAGGTCTCGAACATGCGGGTCCCGCATGGATGAACTTAGTAGCGACGAATACGGTGGCGTGCCTGCGTCTTCTCCGCCTTGAACTGCCTCTTCGCCATCGACATTTCCGAGGCCGTCTTCCTCTTCGGGCACATAATCGGTCATCTCTTCGTCTGGTGGCCCCATGTCGTTATTTCCTGCCCCGTCGACATCCCCCTCCTCCTCCTCCTCATCATCATCTTCTTCTTCACTTATCCACCGAGTATGGACATGCATGAAACCATGCATGAGCAGGTGCGCCTTGAATTTACCACCCTCAAAGGGGTCGAGCCTGACTCTTCCTTTGCATTTTCGACACAGACATAAAACACCCCTCAGTCTTTTTTCATACATGTCATCCACAGCGGATTGCCAGTATCTTTCCACCATCCTTCCATTGACCTTCATGATCACCTGTGGGCGGAGCAAATATTATAACCACGTATATATCCATGCATGGATCAAATTCATACAAAAATTCGGCAAGATCTTCCCTAAACATAGGACATATTGAGTTTGCATGCCCGAAATTCGCCGATACAGAATTGAATCGACATTTCGGCAAAATAAAGGCAACTATTGTCACCCACATTATTTCATCAAATACACAATGTAGGCAACTCAAATTATGCCACACACAATTCGGTATATATATTCTCATATCGCCCATATATATATAGTTTCGGTCCTATCCACACAAACACCTTTTTTTGCTCACCTATGTGTCGAGAGGGATATCGAGCACCTTTCTTCTTAATTACCTAGTAGCTCTAGACATATAGATCTAACTAGCTAGCTAGCTAGCTAGGGAGAGAGAGAGCTAGCTAGCTAGGGAGATAGTGGGAGAGGAGAGGGAGAGAAGAGGGAAGGCATTAATGGAAGTGGGAGGAGGGAAAAGAAGAGGGGGAGGGAGGGCATTAAT
>NC_041391.1:668065536-668077291 GCF_002162155.2 Triticum dicoccoides | reverse complement strand
GAGGGGTGGTGGAGGGGAAAAGAAGAGGGGGAGGGAGGGGGGCTCTAATGGAGGGGTGGTGGAGGGGCAAAGAAGAGGGGGGAGGGCTCTAATGGAGGGGTGGTGGTGGGGGAGCATTGAAAGGAACGAGCAAGGTGCAAGGAAATGTGGAGAAAGGAAGGGGGAAGAAGAGAGGGGAGCAAGAAGGGGAAAGGTGGTAGGTGGCTGGCGGGCATAACAGTAGCGCGGGTCACCTATACGCGCTACTGCTATGGTAGCTTGCAAAATATCTACAGCTAGGGTTGCACTACTTATAGCGCTGGCAAGAAGCACACGCTACTGGTAAAATGTTATACATAGAAAAATTAGCACTAGCGCGCTTAGACAAATAGGTGCTATAGATCCTATACTAGCAGTAGCGCAGGTTAGAGGACATGCGCTGCTGCTATTTTTTGACCAGGGGGTGTGGTGTGTTACACTTAGTAGTAGCGTGGGCCCAGGTAACAAGCACTGCTGCTAACTGATACCAATAGCGTTGTTTGTAGCTAGCGCTACTACTAACTACTAGTAGTGTTGGGTTGCAAACACGCTACTGGTAAACTTCTATCTATAGGCTGAACCTATAGATGTCAAGATCCCAAGGTTGATGCCTCCTGGCAACCAACTTTTCCCCGTGTGACCTCCCACTAATAGACATTCCACCTACAACTCTCGCTTACTAGATTCCAATTCCTTGATGGTGATAGCAAGGGGATCAGTAACATCGGGCAGTTATGAGAGCGATGTGGCATGGAGCTCCACATGTCGGACAACATCACATCACTGAACGGGAAAGGTTATGACCATTCATTGGAATAGTACATACACCACTAACAGGGTAAAAGTGATGGTACTGAGAGGTGATTCCCAACATAGATAATGAGTTTAAAAAGCAAGATTGTAATGCCAACAATACCAAATTCACCCTCTAATCGTCCACCCTCTCCCAAACTAGCAGCACCCCAACCCCCCCTCCTAGAAACACACACGATGTCCCTCTCTCATCCACCGGAGCCCCGCTTGGCCTCCTCCACTAGATCCCCTCAACTTCTCTATCATGAAGCCCCTCAACCCTCTCTCAAATGTGGGGGACTCACCTCTTGTATCTTGGAGTCTTTGAGTCCCTACCCCACTCAAGTGTTGCACCCCTTCAATCATCCCGCCACCACCCATGGAGAACTCGGGGGTGGTTCGAGTTGGAGTTGTGTGCTACCGGGAACCAACAAAAAATGTTGCAACAGCTCGTGATCAAGTACATTGTGTTTCTAAAGTTGTGCAAAAATTTCCTTATATGTGAACAGAATGTGTTTCCATATATTTAGTGTTGGGATATAACTACTAGTATGACCCGCCCAGGTGGGGCCGGGTCATGCTACAGGTGACTTAGAATGAAGAAGCCCAAGAAGATATGAAGATGGCAGTTCATAAAGCAAGCTTATTGAAGGCCCAAGACCCGGAGGCGACTTGAGGCCCAAAGGGATGAGCCACCATATGTTTAACTTGTTCTGTAAGGCAAGTGTTATTAGAAAACATGTCGGTCACGCTGTGTGAGCTGGCCGGGACTCTGTAAGCCACCAGGCCTCAACCTGTGTATATAAAGGTGAGACCCGACGGCGGGTTAACTCAAGAAACAACAGATCAAGAACTAGGTCAAGTGTATTCGCTCCCTGGTAATTGAAACCCAAGCAATACAACCTAAATCAGGAGTAGGCCTTTACCTTGTTGAGAGGGGCCGAACCTGGGAAAAACTCTCTGTGTTCTTTGTCCCGTATTAACCCCTTCAAGCTAACCTAGCGGCGATAGCTCCACACCTAAGTCCTCTTGCTAGGGCATCTACCGTGTTAAGTCCACAACAATTAGCACCCACCATGGGGCCAGCGCACGATGGTTCCGAGTTCTTGAAGGGCAACTTCGCAGGGATCAAGGGATAAGCCATGGGCCGGATGACCAAGAGTCGTCGCGGCAAGCTATACATCGATGACACAGGCTGGGGCCCCGAGGCCGGCTCAATTGAGTACGGGTACCGGGTCCCCTTCGGCGGGATTCATGTCTTCATCGGCAAGATCGGCGAGTTAGAGCCTGAGCCAGACATCTGCACCAACATCGTACACACGGCTCAGCGTGCATGACCCACCAAGGTTCAACCGCCGTGAAAGCACGCCTTTGTTGGTTTCATCCATGGGGCGGATCTTGAGGAAGGATCTGTGTCCGGTGTAGAGATGGCCATCTACTCTGACGGTGAGTCCTCAACCGGCTAGACCAATTCCATGTATCAATTGCAAGACGGTAGGCTTGGGGGTTGTTCCGATGGCGATAGTATTCCGGACCCCTATATATGAGCTGCTGAACCGGGCTGCCATCTTCATGGCTGGTACATAGCCAGCGCAGAATTCTTCAACTTCGGCAGCAATGATATCTGGTTCAGCAACTGCTACGGTAGCCGGGGCAGGAGGCCCTGCGCCCGCCAGCTCAAATTTTATCTGAACTTTTGAAGGCTCTAGCAACTTTGCTGACGGTAGAGGTAACCCCGACGAACCAAGCGCAACATAAAAAGGATGTTGTGAAGTTGCGTGATGAGATAGCTCAAGCTAAGGAGGATCTTAACAATGAGAATACTCGGATGGCAACGGAATGAGCCGCCTTGGAGAGGGAAGCGCAGCGGATTCTAGTTGAAAATTTTCGCTTGAGCTTGGACCAGAATACATCAAACGCTGTTTTAACAGAAGACACCAGAGTCATCTGCCTCCTGAGTTCAATGCGAGGAACCTCTTCAACACGCATGGGGAAGGAACCAGTAACCCTCCCGTGGTGAAATCGGGCCGTTGCAGCGCCTACAGCCGGAGCGCCGGTTCAGCCACGTGTTGCAGACCCCCTACGTTTGAATTTGACTCTGCCTCAGCATGTTCCGACGCCACCGGGTCATTATTCTAACCCTTTGGACAATATGATCGCCGCGGCTACCTTGGTGGCTCTCCCTGTCCAAGACGAGTCACCAACAGTGATGGAGATACGGGTTGCCGGAGAGCTTCTTCAGACAGCAGTGGCTCAACAGGTGGCTTATTCATACAGTCGTGAACGGATTCATTTGACCCCGCATACAAGCCGGAGTTATAGCAGGCACATTGATTCGACATAAGTGTCAAGCAGTGAGCGGCAACATAACCATCCTTGTAGGAGTGACCCGCCGCGCGCTGGTAATGATGCTCAGGCTTTGGTGGACCCGGGCAGAGCGTGGCGCGAGGTTGAGCTGGCGGCTCATCAAAAATCTCTGGCTTACCCATCGGCGTCTCTAGAGGTAGGTGTAATGTCCAGAACCCTTGCTGTACCATGTTTCGTGTCAGCTCTATGTAATGAGCGCTTGCCTAAGGATTTCAAGGGCCCTCGCAAGGTGCCTAATTACACAGTGGATCAATCCCCAAAGGCCTGGATTGAGAGTTATGAGATGGCTATGGAGATGCTGGATGTGCTAAGTACTTCACCATGATGTTGGATGGGACGACACGCACTTGGCTGAAAGGATCGCCCCCTAACTCCATCAGATCATGGGCTGAGCTGAAGGCGCGTTTTATTCAAAATTTTAAAGACACGTGCAAGCAGCCTATGTTGATTCTAGTCTTAGAATCTTGTGTCCAGGGAGAAGGCGGGTCAATAATGAATTGGATGCGCCGGATCTCTCCCATTATCCATTCATCAGACAACATCAACCTTGGTTCAGCCGTCCTGATGTTGGAAAAGAATTGTCGTTTTCTTCCTCTTAAACAGAGCTGGGGCGGCTTAAGTGCCACTGCAATGATATGGGGGAGCTCATGGCATCTCTCGTCAAATATGCCAACTCTAAAAGTACTAAGGACCCTGAGTCTGACGAGGAGAAGACTGATAAGGGGAAGAAGAGTGGCAATGCAAAGGGATAACATAATACGGCGAGTCAAGATGGCAACGGTAAGCGCAAGGCTGACGGCGGTTTGGACTTTGTGGCTAACACTAATACGTAGAACAATAATCAGCGTCGTAAGGAAAAAGCATCAAAGCCCCCATTTGGAGGGCCGAAGTTCAACCTTGAGGCCATGATGAATCAACCTTTCCCGAAGCACGATACACAAGAGAAACCGGCCAGTCATCCGTGGAAGGATTGCTTCATCATGAGGGAGTACAGAAATTCCAATTTTTTCCAGCATAATCATGGCCCGAATGGCGACTCAGGATCTGGCTCTCACGGACCTGGCTTTGGAGGCGGCAGTTCAAGCTCTAGTTTTCAGGGCCAAGGCAATCAAGGCGCCTTTAATCAGCAGTCTGGTCAAGGGAAGCAACATCGGTCTAGTTATCAGAGCAATCCAAGGCAACTGAATAGTGGCTAATACCATGTGTTTACCACGAGTCTGTGCAAATGAGATCAGAAAATCCATAAGCGGGCGATGAACTCGGTTGAGCCAGTGATCCCTCGATATTTAAGGTGGTCTGAGAAGCCTATCATATGGAGCCGTGAGGATCACCCGCCCCGGGTTGACAACCCAGGTCAATTGGCGTTGGTGGTTGCTCCTTAGGTAGGAGGACACAAGCTTACAAAGGTGCTTATGTATGGAGGCAGTAGTATCAATATCCTTTACTATGATACTTTTCGCTGTATGAATTTGATTGACAAAGATCTTAAGTCGTCTTCTACTATTTTTCATGGGGTGGTGCCTGGTAAGTCGGCATATCCAGTAGGTAGGATAAACTTAGAAGTGGCTTTCGGCAATGATCATGATTCTAGAGCTGAAAATTTGACCTTTGAGGTGGTCAAAATCAATAGTCTGTTTCACACTTTGTTCGGACAGTTGACTATGCCAAATTCATGGCCCGGCCTTGTTATGTTTATTTGCAGCTAAAAATGTTGGGTCATAAAGGCACCATCACGATGCAAGATGACAGGAAAATAGCTCTGGAGTGTGAAGAAGGCGATGCTGCTTATGCTGAGTCTGTTTGAAGGAGTTGAAGTTTTACAAAGATAATGTTGACCCGGCAGATATGACATCTTTGAAGAAGCCAACTACATAGCATGACCCCTTGTTGAAATTTAAGTCGGCAGATGACACTAAATTGGTTGACTTAATTTCTGGCGATTCATCCAAGCAGTTCAGCATCAGTTCTAATATGGATCAAAAATAGGAAAGCGCGCTCATCGAGTTCATCCGTGAGCAGACGTCTTTCCCATCGAGTTCATCCGCCGACTTACCAAAATCTACCTCCAGGGTTATCTTTCCCACCGTATATACCGACTTACCAGGCACCACCCCATGGAAAACAGTGGAAGACGTCTTAGGATCTTTGTCAGTCAAATTCATACGGCGGAAAGTATCATGGTAAAGGATATTCATAATATTGCCCCCATCCATGAGCATCTTTGTAAGCTTATATCATCCTACCCGAGGAGCAACCACCAATGCCAATTGACCCGGATTGTCAACCCAGTGTGGGTGATCCTCACGGCTCCATACGATAGGCTGCTCAGACCACCTCAAATATCGAGGCACCGCTGGCTCGACTGAGTTCACCGCCCGCTTATGGATTTTTTGATCTCGTTTGCACAGACTTGTGGTGAACACATGATATTGACCACTATTCAACTGCTTTGGATTGATCGGATAACCAGACTACTGTTGTTGATTCCCTTGGCCGGATTGCTGATTAAAACCACCTTGATTGTCCTGGCCCTGGAAACCAGAGCTTGAACCGCCACCAACAAAACCAGGTCCGTGAGAGCCGGATCCTAAACCACCATGCGGGCCATGACTATTCTGGGAAAAATTAGCGTTTCTATACTTCCTCATGATGAAGCAATCCTTCCACAGATGATTGGTCGGCTTCTCCTGGGTGTCGTGCTTTGGGCAAGGCTGATTCATCATAGCCTCAAGGTTGAACTTCAGCCCTCCAAACCGGGGCGCTGATGTTTTCCCCTTATGACGCTGATTATTGTTCTACGCATTGGTGTTAGCCACAAAATCTAAACCGCCGTCGGCCTTGCGCTCACCGTTGACACCTTGACTTGCCGCATTATGTCGTCCGTTTGCATTTCCACTCTTTTTCCCTTTGCCGGCTTTCTCCTCATCAGACTCAAGGTGTTTAGTACTATCAGAGTTGACATATTTGACGAGAGCCGCCATGAGCTCCCACATATCATTGCAGTTGCGCTTAAGCCGTCCCGGTTTCTGTTTAAGAGGAAGAAAACGACAATTCTTTTCCAACATCAGGATGGCTGAACCGGCGTTGATACTATCTGATGAGTGGATAGTGGATGAGATCCGGTGCGGCCAATTGGTTGTTGACTCGCCTTCTCCCTGGACACAAGAGTCTAAGTCCAGAACTGACATAGGCTGCTTGCATGTGTCCTTAAAATTTTGAATAAAACGAGCCTTCAGCTCAGCCCATGACCTAAAGAAGTTAGCGGGCAATCCTTTCAGCCAGGTATGCGCCGGCCCATCCAACATCATGGTGAAGTACTTAGCACATGCAACATCGCTAACATCCAGCATCTCCATAGCCATCTCATAACTCTCAATCCAGGCTTCTGGGGGTTGATCCGCCGTGTAATTAGGCACCTTACGAGGGCCCTTGAAATACTTAGGCAAGCGCTCGTTACGCAGAGCTGGCACTAAACATGGCACGCCAAGGGTTCTGGAGGTCACACCTGCCTCCAGAGAAGCCGATTGGTAAGCCGGAGATTGTTGCTGAGCCGCCAGCTCAACCTCACACCATGCTCTACGCTAGTCCACCAAAGCCTGAGCATCATTACCATCACGTGGTAGGTCAGGTCTACGAGGCTGGTAGTGTTGCTTGCTGCTTGACACAGCCGGCGAATCAATGTGCCTGCTGTAACTCCGGCATGGACGCGGGGTTGAGTGAATCCATTCATGACTGTATGAATAAGCTGCCTATTGAGCCACAACTATCTAAAGAAGTTCTCCGGCTCGCCGTATCTCCATCGTAGCTGGTGACTCATCTTGAACAGGGAGAGCGCCAATCGGGTGGCTGTGGCGATCATATTATCAATAGGGTTAGAATATTGACCCGGGGGCGTCGGAACATGCTGAGGAGGTGTCAAGTTCAAACGCCGGGGGTTTGCAGTACGTGTCTGAACCGGTGCTCCAGCTGCAGGCGCCTCAACAACCCGATCCACAACAGGTGGGTTACTGGTTCCTGCACTAGGCGTGTTGAAAAGGTTTCTTGCATCGTAAACCGGGGGTAAATGACATGTATGCTTCTATTAAAGATAGCGTACGATGTGTTTCTGTCCAAGCTCAAGCAAAAAAATTCTGATTGAATCCGCTCTGCTTCTCTCTCCAAAGCAGCTCGTTCTGTCGCCATCTGCGTGTTCTCAGCGTTAAGATCCTCCTTAGCTTGACCTATCTCATCACGTAACTTTGCAACGTCCACATTATGTTGCGCTTGGTTTGCCGGGGTTACGTCTACCGTCAGAAACGTTGCCAGAGCCTCCAACAGTTTAGATAAAACTTGAGCCGGCGGGCGCATGGGGCCTCCTGCCCCGGCTGCCGTAGCAGTCATTGAACCGGAGATCATTGCTGTCGCAGTTGAAGAATTCTGCACCCGGCTGCGTCCCGGCCATGAAGATCGCAACCAGGTTTGGAGGCTCATAGGGGTCCGGAATACTGCCGCCATCGGAACAGCCCCCAAGCCTACCATCCCGTACGTGATACATGGAGTTGGTCTCGCCGGTTGAGCACTCATCGCCCGAGTAGACGGTCGTCTCTCCAATGGACACAGATACTCCTTCCAGATCCACTCCTTGAGTAAAGCCAATGAAGACACTCTACGGGGCGACATGAATCTTAGCGGGTCGTGCGCGCTAAGCCGTCTCGACGATGTCAGTGCAGGTCTCCGGCTCACCTTCCAACTCACCAATCTTGTTGATGAAGACATGAATCCCGCCAAGGGGGACCCGGTACCCGTACTCGATTGAGCCGGCCTCGGGGCCCCAGCCCGCGTCGTCGATGTAGAGCTTGCCGCGATGACTCTTAGTCATCCGGTCCATAGCGTATCCATTGATCCCCGCGAAGTTTCCCTTCAAGAACTCGAAACCACCGCACGCGTGCCCCATGGTGGGCGCCAACTGTCATGGAATTGTCACTGTAGATGCCCTAGCAATAGGACTTAGGTGTGGAGCCATCACCGCTAGGTTAACTTGAAGGGGTTAAAACGGGACAAAGGACACACAGAGTTTTACCTAGGTTCAGCTCCTCTCAACGACGTAAAAGCCTACTCCTCCTTTAGGTTGTATTTTTTGTGTTTTGATTACCGGGGAGAGAATATGCTTGACCTAGTTCTCGATCTCTTCTTTTTCCTGCCCAACCCGCTCCAGGTCACCCCTTTGTATACACAGGTTGATGCCCGGCGGCTTACAGTCCCCGCCGGCTCATACACAACGTGTCCGGCTTGGTGACCAAACTAAGATTTCCTTAACATACAAGTTAAACATATGGCGGTTTGTGCCCATGGGCCTCAAGTCGCCTCCGGGTCTTGGGCCTTCAGTAAGCTTGCTTTATGAACCGCCCTCTTCAATATCTTCTTGGGCCTTCTCATCATGAATCGCCAGTGGTATGACCCGGCCCCTCCTGGGCGGGTCATACCTAATAGTTATATCCCCAACAATATGGGTACATCTTATTGATGCAGTATATTTGCATTATTTAAACATATGAACAAACTTAAACAAACTGGTACCTTCTGAGATACCTAATATGTAATACTGATTTCTGTTGTGACAACTAATATGTGATACTCATTCTTCTCGAACATCACTAATACCTAATGTCAAAATGGTTGAAATTATCAAGGTCTTCAAATCTAGAGTAGCGAATTATAATCTTGCATAATCTTATTTTTTCTGGTAAGTTATTATCTATGAGCTGCAACTAACAAATGGTAAAAATAAACAATTATGTTCCAAACTGTTAACTGAGCACTCTCGTTAATACCACGGGAGAATGTACTAAATCATAACAAGCCTATTTCTCACACAAAGTGACACACCATGCAGCCCACAAAACTTGCACAGGGAGAGCAAAGTAGCTAAAATGAAAAGGAGCATATGTGTGGAACTTCAGCTAATTTTCGCCAAAACTTCCGCTTCTACTATTTGATCAGATTTGTCTCTTTAGTTGCATAGATGCCTCACCGCAACCCATTTTTTCTACAGCTATGCCTTTTTCTCCTTGAGATGGGGTCAACCGATGATTGACGGTCAATGGATGGTGGTCACCAAGATCATAAAGGTCAAACACCAAAGGACTACGTTGGTACCTGAGAAGGATAAACAGTCTTATGCATCTGATTGGAAAGCGAGCATACACTTACCACAAAACACGAAGGAACTATGTTTATACACGAGAAGGAGCCGAGTACAAATCTCAGGCAGCCCTGCAGTTGATGGCTGCATGAGCTACATGTTAGACGACACAAACTTGAGTGGGCGTGGCACACAATCCACACGACATGGAGGTCATGGATGTCCATCACCCGGGAAACACTACAGTTGATGGCTGCATGAAGTATATTTCGGAGATGAATCAAACTAAACTGGCCAAGGCACACAATCTGGAGATGTCATGGTTGTCCATCGGCCGGTTGGAACTCTTGGCTGCTAGATCGGTAGAAGGTTTTTCTTCTCTTTCTCATTTATCTCTTTTTAGAGAATAATGAAAGCATATCAAGAAGTCAATATAGATGTACACCCATATTCATAACGCCACATAATTAGGTCTGTTGAATCGAGCATCATGCATAACAAAGCACAAATTTTAGGAGTGCACTATTCAGTTGAAAAACTTTTATATAATGCAAGTTCTGTAGTCTGAACCAAAACATCAGAACAGAAAGCAAAAGCTTGTAGATTATTTTGACTTGACCTAATAACCTATACCATATGAAATTGTCTGAGACAGTGGGAACCTCCTAAATTTATCTCCTGGATCGTCACACAAATCCTAAATGCCATACCGGCAAAATATATGTGAAATCGAATCAGTACATATTTGTTCTGATAAGGTAGTTCAAGTTACATTCGTCTCGAGCGGGAAATCGTACTCCCCAAAACATTTAGCATCTGAACACGTCATGTCTCCCATTTATTGTGTAATTTTTATGCCTTGGACAGACAGCTCTGTAAAATAATTACTTACATAGATGGTGGACCAATGCATAGATAATCATAAGAACTTTCTCAATTGGTTGGGTCTATTTCTTGTACTACATGTCAATTAGTAATTTCTAAAGCTTTTACAAGGATTTCACATGCAACAGAGGGGCAGTTTTTGTTTAAATGCTCGAAACCTTGTGTTCCTCCCTAGGTCTTTTGCCATGCATATACTCGAGACAGAAATTCCTAAGTTGCTCGCAGTTGTGTCGATCGGCGAAGTCGAGAGTGGAACACACGGTGCCGACATCCATCGTCTTGCTCAGCTTGCTCTTGCACATGAGCTTCAGCCTGTCCATTCCGTAGCGGTCGGCCACGCAAAGCACGTGTTGGGCCATGTTTGTTGCCTCTTCTTGGATGTAGGAGGCTTCATTGATGGAGACGGCGGGCAGGTCTTCGTGGTACATGTAATACATTATCGCTAATGGTTCAGTTGCACCAACGGATCTATCATTGGTACATTACGCACAAATTACGCACCAAAGTGGTGAC
The DNA here is from genome assembly GCF_002162155.2 of Triticum dicoccoides. Lineage (NCBI taxonomy): Eukaryota > Viridiplantae > Streptophyta > Magnoliopsida > Poales > Poaceae > Triticum > Triticum dicoccoides. Next base: position 668,066,595 of record NC_041391.1, on the reverse strand, counting down.
CCATAGTGGTTTTCGTCCCACCTAGCATATGTCGGGAGGTCCCGACTTTCTCAGAAAAGCACAACCTTTGAGCTGTAGGACAACATATAACCACCTTCCAACCAAGAAACATTGTTTTTCCTTCACCAAGCCGCATATAGGTATTGGACATCTTGTTGGGAAACGTAGCATGCAATTTTAAAAAAAATTCTACGCTCACACAACATCTATCTAGCAGATGCATAGCAACGAGAGGGGGAGAGTGTATCCATGTAGCCTCATAGACCGAAAGCGGAAGCGTTTACTTAACGCGGTTGATGTAGTCGAACGTCTTCTCGTTCCGACCGATCGAGTATCGGACATACGGCACCTCCGAGTTTTGCACACATTTAACATGATGACGTCCCTCGAGTTCTTGATCCAGCAGAGGGTCGAAGGAGTAGATGAGTTCCGTCAGCATGACGTCATGGTGACAGTGATGGTGATGTTATCTGCGCAGGGCTTCGCCTAAGCACCGGGAGAATAGGACAGGAGGCGTAAACTGTGGAGGGGGGCACCGCACATGGCTTGGAACAATTGGTGTGTCCTCTAGGGGCGCCCCTTTGTTGGGGAACGTAATAATTTCAAAAAAATTCCTACGCACACGCAAGATCATGGTGATGCATAGCAACAAGAGGGGAGAGTGTTGTCCACGTACCCTCGTAGACCGAAAGCGGAAGCGTTAGCACAACGCGGTTGATGTAGTCGTACGTCTTCACGATCTGACCGATCAAGTACCGAACGTACGGCACCTCCGAGTTCAGCACACGTTCAGCTCGATGACGTCCCTCGAACTCCGATCCACCCGAGCTTTGAGGGAGAGTTCCGTCAGCACGACGGCGTGGTGACAATGATGTTCTACCGACGCAGGGCTTCGTCTAAGCACCACTACGATATTATCGAGGCGGATTATGGTGGAGGGGGGCACCGCACATGGCTAAGAGATCCAAGGGATCAATTGTTGTGTCTAGAGGTTCCCCCTGCTCCCGTATATAAAGGATCAAGGGGGAGGGGGCGGCCGACCAGGAGGAGGCGCGCCAG
>NC_041391.1:668057319-668065074 GCF_002162155.2 Triticum dicoccoides | reverse complement strand
AAGGAAAAAGGGTGGGCGCCCCCCCCTCCTTGTCCTATTCGGACTGGGGTGGGGAGGGGGCGCGCGGCCTGCCCTAGCCGCCCCTCCTCTTCTCCACATAGGGCCCATGAGGCCCATTAACCCCCCGGGGGGTTCCGGTAACCCCCCGGTACTCCGGTAAATGTCCGAAACCTCCCGAAACCATTCTGGTGTCCGAACATAGTTTTCCAATATATCGATCTTTACGTCTCGACCATTTCGAGACTCCTCGTCATGTCAGTGATCAAATCCGGGACTCTGAACTACCTTCGGTACATCAAAACACATAAACTCATAATATAACCGTCTTCTAACTTTAAGCCCGCGGACCCTACGGGTTCGAGAACTATGTAGACATGACCGAGACACATCTCCAGTCAATAACCAATAGCGGAACCTGGATGCTCATATTGGCTCCTACATATTCTACGAAGATCTTTATCGGTCAAACCACATAACAACATACATTGTTCCCTTTGTCATCAGTATGTTACTTGCCAGAGATTCGATTGTCGGTATCTCAATACCTAGTTCAATCTCGTCACCGGCAAGTCTCTTTACTCGTTATGTACTGCATCATCCCGCAACTAACTCATTAGTTACATTGCTTGCAAGGCTTATAGTGATGTACATTACCGAGTAGGCCTAGAGATACCTCTCCGACAATCGGATTGACAAATCCTAATCTCGAAATATGCCAACTGAACAAGTACCTTCAGAGACAACTGTAGAGCTGCTTTATAATCACTCAGTTACGTTGTGACATTTGATAGCACACAAAGTGTTCCTCCGGTAAACGGGAGTTGCATAATCTCATAGTTGTAGGAACATGTATAAATCATGAAGAAAGCAATAGCAACATACTAAACGATCAAGTGCTAAAATAACGGAATGGGTCAAGTCAATCACATCATTCTCCTAATGATGTGATCCTGTTAATCAAATGACAACTCATGTCTATGGTTTGGAAACACTACCATCTTTGATCAACGAGCTAGTCAAGTAGAGGCATACTAGTGACACTATGTTTGTCTATGTATTCACACATGTATTATGTTTCCGGTTAATACAATTCTAGCATGAATAATAAACATTTATCATGATATAAGGAAATAAATAGTAACTTTATTATTGCCTCTAGGGCATATTTCCTTCAGTCTCCCACTTGCACTAGAGTGAATAATCTAGATTACACAGTAATAATTCTAACACCCATGGAGCCTTGGTGCTGATCATGTTTTACTCGTGGAAGAGGATTAGTCAACGGGTCTGCAACATTCAGATCCGTATGTATCTTGCAAATCTCTATGTCTCCCACCTGGACTTAGTCCCGGATGGAATTGAAGCGTCTCTTGATGTAATTGGTTCTCTTGTGAAATCTGGATTCCTTTGCCAAGGCAATTGCACCAGTATTGTCATAAAAGATTTTCATTAGACCCGATGCACTAGGTATGACACCTAGATAGGATATGAACTCCTTCATCCAGACTCCTTCATTTGCTGCTTCCGAAGCAGCTATGTACTCCGCTTCAAATGTAGATCCCGCCACGACGCTTTGTTTAGAACTGCACTAACTGACAGCTCCACCGTTCAATATAAACACGTATCCGGTTTGCGATTTAGAATCGTCCGGATCAGTGTCAAAGCTTGCATCGACGTAACCATTTACGACTAGCTCTTTGTCACCTCCATAAACGAGAAACATATCCTTAGTCCTTTTCAGGTATTTCGGGATATTCTTGACCGCTGTCCAGTGATCCACTCCTGGATTACATTGGTACCTCCTTGCTAAACTTATTGCTAAGCATACATCAGGTCTGGTACACAGCATTGCATACATGACAGAGCGTATGGCTGAAGCATAGGGAAAATCTTTCATTTTCTCTCTATCTTCTGCTGTGGTCGGGCATTGAGTCTGACTCAACTTCACACCTTGTAATACAGGCAAGAACCCTTTCTTTTCTTGATCCATTTTGCACTTCTTCAAAACTTTATCAAGGTATGTGCTTTGTGAAAGTCCAATTAAGCGTCTTGATCTATCTCTATCGATCTTGATGCCCAATATATAAGCAGCTTCACCGAGGTCTTTCATTGAAATAGTTTTATTCAAATATCCTTTTATGCTATCTAGAAATTCTATATCATTTCCAATCAACAATATGCCGTCTACATATAATATCAGAAATGCTATAGAGCTCCCACTCACTTTCTTGTAAATACAGGCTTATCCAAAAGTCTATATAAAACCATATTCTTTGATCACACTATCAAAGCGTTCATTCCAACTCCGAGAGGCTTGCACCAGTCCATAAATGGATCGCTGGAGCTTGCACACTTTGTTAGCACCTTTTGGATCGACAAAACCTTCTGGTTGGATCATATACAACTCTTCTTCTAGAAATCCATTTAGGAATGCAGTTTTGACATCAATTTGCCATATTTCATAATCATAAAATGTGGCAATTGCTAACATGATTCGGACAGACTTAAGCATCGCTACGGGTGAGAAAGTCTCATCGTAGTCAACCCCTTGAACTTGTCGAAAGCCTTTCGCAACAAGTTGAGCTTTGTAGAGAGTAACATTACCATCATCGTCAGTCTTTTTCTTGAAGATCCATTTATTCTTGATGGCTTGCCGATCATCGGGCAAGTCAACCAAAGTCCATACTTTGCTCTCATACATGGATCCCATCTCAGATTTCATGGCCTCAAGACATTTTGCGGAATTTGGGCTCATCATCGCTTCCTCGTAGTTCGTAGGTTCGCCATGGTCAAGTAACATGACCTCCAGAATAGGATTACTGTACCACTCTGGGCGGATCTTACTCTGGTTGACCTACGAGGTTCGGTAGTAACTTGATCTGAAGTTTCATGATCATTATCAATAGTCTCCTTTGGGTATCCTATGAAGACACATTTCTCCGATTTGGGTTCGAGATTATCAGGTTGAAGTTTTTTCACATAAGCATCGCAGCCCCAAACTTTAAGAAATGACAACTTTGGTTTCTTCCCAAACCAAAGTTCTTAAGGTGTCGTCTCAAAGGATTTTGATGGTGCCCTATTTAATGTGAATGCGGCGGTCTCTAAAGCATAACCCCAAGACGATAGCGGTAAATCAGTAAGAGACATCATAGATCGTACCATATCTAGTGAAGTACAATTACGACGTTCAGACACACCATTACGTTGTGGTGTTCCGGCTGGCGTGAGTTGCGAAACTATTCCACATTGTTTCAAATGTAAACCAAACTCCTAACTCAAATATTCTACTCCACGATCAGATCGTAGAAACTTTATTTTCTTGTTACGATGATTTTCCACTTCACTCTGAAATTCTTTGAACTTTTCAAATGTTTCAGACTTATGTTTCATTAAGTAGATATACCCATATCTGCTCAAATCATCTGTGAAGGTGAGAAAATAACGATACCCGCCGCGAGCCTCAATGTTCATTGGATCACATACATCAGTATCTATGATTTCCAACAAATCTGTTGCTTGCTCCATAGTTTTGGAGAACGGCGTTTTAGTCATCTTGCCCATGAGGAACGGTTCGCAAGTACCAAGTGATTCATAATCAAGTGATTCCAGAAGTCCATCAGTATGGAGTTTTTTCATGTGCTTTACACCAATATGACCCAAACGGTAGTGCCACAAATAAGTTATAGTGTCATTATCAACTCTGTATCTTTTGGCTTCAACATTATGAATATGTATATCACTACTATCGAGATTCAATAAAAATAGACCACTCTTCAAGGGTGCATGACCATAAAAGATATTACTCATATAAATAGAACAACCATTATTCTCTGATTTAAATGAATAATCGTCTCGCATTAAACAAGATCCAGATATAATGTTCATGCTTAACGCTGGCACCAAATAACAATTATTCAGTTCTAAAACTAACCCCGAAGGTAGATGTAGAGGCAGCATGCCGACTGCGATCACATCGACTTTGGAATCATTTCCCACGCGCATCATCACCTCGTCCTTAGCCAATCTTCGCTTACTCCATAGTCCCTGTTTCGAGTTGCAAATATTAGCAACAGAACCAGTATCAAATACCCAGGTGCTACTGCGAGCATTAGTAAGGTACACATCAATAACATGTATATTACATATACCTTTGTTCACCTTGCCATCCTTCTTATCCGCCAAATACTTGGGGCAGTTCTGCTTTCAGTGACCAGTCTGTTTGCAGTAGAAGCACTCAGTCTCAGGCTTAGGTCCAGACTTGGGTTTGTTCTCTTGAGCAGCAACTTGTTTGTCATTCTTCTTAAAGTTCCCCTTCTTCTTCCCTTTACCCTTTTTCTTGAAACTGTTTGTCTTGTTGACCATCAACACTTGATGCTCCTTTTTGATTTCTACCTCCGCAGCTTTTAGCATTGCGAAGAGCTCGGGAATAGTCTTGTTCATCCCTTGCATATTATAGTTCATCACGAAGCTCTTGTAGCTTGGTGGCAGTGATTGAAGAATTCTGTCAATGACACTATCATCAGGAAGATTAACTCCCAGATGAATCAAGTGATTATTATACAAGGACATTTTGAGTATATGTTCACTGACATAACTATTCTCTTCCATCTTGCAGCTATAGAACTTATTGGATACATCATATCTCTCAATCCGGGCATTTGCTTGAAATATTAACTTCAACTCCTGGAACATCTCATATGCTCCTTGACGTTCAAAACGTCGTTGAAGTCCCGGTTCTAAGCCGTAAAGCATGGAACACTGAACTATCGAGTAGTCATCAGCTTTGCTCTGCCAGACGTTCTTAATGTCGTCAGTTGCATCTGCAGCAGGCCTGGAACCCAGCGGTGCTTCCAGGAAGTAATTCTTCTATGCAGCAATGAGCATAATCCTCAAGTTATGAACCCAGTCCATGTAATTGCTACCATCATCTTTCAACTTAGCTTTCTCAAGGACTGCATTAAAATTCAATGGAACAACAGCACGAGCAATCTATCTACAACAAACATAGACAATCAAAATTCTATCAGGTACTAAGTTCATGATAAATTTAAGTTCAATTAATCATATTACATAAGAACTCCCACTTAGATAGACATCCCTCTAATCATCTAAGTGATCACGTGATCAAAATCAACTAAACCATGTCTGATCATCACGTGAGATGGAGTAGTTTTCAATGATGAACATCACTATGTTGATCATATCTACTATATGATTCACGCTCGACCTTTCGGTCTCAGTGTTCCGAGGCCATATCTGTATATGATTCACGCTCGACCTGCCAGTTGTCGATAACTTGGTTACAAAACATGATCATCTCATACAATAAAATATAGCATCACGTCTTGACCATATCACATCACAACATGCCCTGCAAAAACAAGTTAGATGTCCTCTACTTTGTTGTTGCAAGTTTTACATGGCTACTACGGGCTGAGCAAGAACCGTTCTTACCTACGCATCAAATCCACAACGATAGTTCATCAAGTTAGTGATGTTTTAACCTTCTCAAGGACCGGGCATAGCCACACTCGGTTCAACTAAAGTTGGAGAAACTGACACCCGCCAGCCACCTATGTGCAAAGCACATCGGTAGAACCAGTCTCACGTAAGCATACGCGTAATGTCGGTACGGGCCGCTTCATCCAATAATACCGCCGAACAAAAGTATGACATGCTAGTAAGCAGTATGACCTATATTGCCCACAACTCACTTGTGTTCTACTTGTGCATATAACATCTACGCATAAAACCTGGCTCGGATGCCACTGTTGGGGAACGTAGTAATTTCAAAAAAATTCCTACCCACACGCAAGATCAAGGTAATGCATAGCAACGAGAGGGGAGAGTGTTGTCCACGTACCCTCGTAGACCGAAAGCGGAAGCGTTAGCACAACGCAGTTGATGTAGTCGTACGTCTTCACGATCCGACCAATCAAGTACCGAACGTACGGCGCCTCCGAGTTCAGCACACGTTCAGCTCGATGACGTCCCTCGAACTCCGATCCAGTCAAGCTTTGAGGGAGAGTTCCCTCAGCACGACGGCATGGTGACGATGATGATGTTCTACCGATGCAGGGCTTCATCTAAGCACTGTTACGATATTATCGAGGTGGATTATGGTGGAGGGGGGCGCCGCACACGGCTAAGAGATCCAAGGGATCAATTGTTGTGTCTAGAGGTGCCCCCTGCCCCCGTATATAAAGGATCAAGGGGGAGGGGGCGGCTGGCCAGGAGGAGGCGCGCCAGGGAGGAGTCCTACTCCGACCGGGAGTAGGACTCCCTCCTTTCCTAGTTGGAGTAGGAGGGGGAAGGAAGGGACAGAGGAGAGGAAGGAAAAGGGGGGGCGCCGCCGCCCCCTCCTTGTCCTATTCGAACTAGGGGGGAGGGGGCGTGCAGCCTGCCCTAGTCGCCCCTCCTCTTCTCCACTTAGGGCCCAAGAGGCCTATTAACCCCCCGGGGGGTTCCGGTAACCCCCCGGTACTCCGGTAAATGTCCGAAACCTCCCGAAACCATTCCGGTTCCGAACTTAGTTGTCCAATATATCGATCTTTATGTATCGACCATTTCAAGACTCCTCGTCATGTCCGTGATCACATCCGGGACTGCGAACTACCTTCGGTACATCAAAACACATAAATTCATAATATAATTGTCATCTAACTTCAAGCGTGTGGACCCTACGGGTTCGAGAACTATGTAGACATGACCGAGACATGTCTTCGGTCAATAACCAATAGCGGAACCTAGATGCTCATATTGGCTCCTACATATTCTACGAAGATCTTTATCGGTCAAACCACATAACAACATATGTTGTTTCCTTTGTCATCGGTATGTTACTTGCCCGAGATTCGATCGTCGGTATCTCAAAACCTAGTTCAATCTCGTTACCAGCAAGTCTCTTTACTCGTTATGTAATGCATCATCCCGCAACTAACTCAGTAGTTACATTGCTTGCAAAGCTTATAGTGATGTACATTACCGAGAGGGCCCAGAGATACCTCTCCGACAATCAGAGTGACAAATCCATGTACCTTCAGAGACACCTGTAGAGCTCCTTTATAATCTCCCAGTTACGTTGTGACATTTGGTAGCACACAAAGTGTTCCTCCGGTAAACGGGAGTTGCATAATCTCATAGTTGTAGGAACATGTATAAGTCATGAAGAAAGCAATAGCAACATACTAAACGATCAAGTGCTAAGCTAACGGAATGGGTCAAGTCAATCACATCATTCTCCTAATGATGTGATCCCGTTAATCAAATGACAACTCATGTCTATGGTTAGGAAACACTACCATTTTTGATCAACGAGCTAGTCAACTAGAGGCATACTAGTGACACTATGTTTGTCTATGTATTCACACATGTATTATGTTTCCGGTTAATACAATTCTAGCATGAATAATAAATATTTATCATGATATAAGGAAATAAATAATAACTTTAGTGTTGCCTCTAGGGCATATTTGGTTCACCCTTCCCCCCGCATATATAAAGGAGGGAGGGAGAGGAGGGCGACCTAGGCGCGCCCCAAGTGGGAAGGAGTCCCACTTGGACTCCTAGTTGGATTCGCGCCCCTCTTCCTTCTACCGGAGGGGGAAAGGGGAAAGAAGAGGGAGTAGGAGAAGGAAAGGGCGGTGGCGCCCCCTTCGCTAGTCCAATTCGGCCTCCTCCCTTGTGGGGGGCGCACCAGCCCCTTGTGGGCTGGTTACCCTCCCTCATATGGCCCATATGGCCCATATCTTCCAC
>NC_041391.1:668045153-668056982 GCF_002162155.2 Triticum dicoccoides | reverse complement strand
CTCTGGAACCCTTCCATTGTCCGAATACTACCTTCCAATATATCAATCTTTACCCCTCGACCATTTAGAGACTCGTCGTCATGTCCGTGATCTCATCCGAAACTCTGAACAACCTTTGGCCACCAAAACACATAACACATATAATACATGTCATCATCAACCGGCAAGCGTGCGGACCCTACGGGTTCGAGAACTATGTAGACATGACCGAGACACCTCTCCGGTCAATAACCAATAGCAGAACCTAGATGCTCATATTGGTTCCCACATATTCTACGAAGATCTTTATCTGTCGAACCGCTATGTCAACATACGTTATTCCCTTTGTCATCGGTATGTTACTTGCCCGAGATTCGATCGTCGGTATCTTCATACATAGTTCAATCTCGTTACCGTCAAGTCTCTTTCCTCGTTCCGTAATGCATCATACCGCAACTAACTCATTAGTCACATTGCTTGCAAGGGTTCATATGTTGTGCATTACCGAGAGGGCCCAGAGATACCTCTCCGATACTCGGAGTGACAAATCCTAATCTCGATCTATGCGAACCCAACAAACACCTTCGGAGATACCTGTAGAGCATCTTTATAATCACCTAGTTACGTTTTGACATTTTATAGCTCACAAGGTATTACTCCGGTGTCTGGGAGTTGCATAATCTCATAGTCGGAGGAATATGTATTTGACATGAAAAAAGCAGTAGCAATAAAACTGAACGATCATTATGCTAAGCTAACGGATGGGTCATGTCCATCACATCATTCTCCTAATGATGTGATCCCATTCATGAAATGACAACACAGTCCATGGCTAGGAAACTTAACCATCTTTGATCAACGAGCTAGTCAAGTAGAGGCATACTAGGGACACAATGTTTTGTCTATGTATCCACACATGTATCAAGTTTTTGGTTAATACAATTCTAGCATGAATAATAAACATTTATCATGATATAAGGAAATATAAAATAACAACTTTATTATTGCCTCTAGGGCATATTTCCTTCACGTCTACCCTCAACTAACTCGAGGGTTGTACCTTTATGCTAAAGGAGCCCCAATTCAGATTTTCCCCTACTAAATTATACCGTGGTGACTTTTGGACTACCTCCAAGTTTATTCGGATGGGCCGGTTGGAGAGCAGTCAAGGAAGGAGGATATGAACCTGGTACCCATCACGTGATAGGAGGCTCACATGCAAAAAACCTAGTGGGATAGCCAACACCTTCTCATTGTTCTCCATTGCCTCCTAAAGTGTGAAGGTCTTCCAGCACCCCTGCCTAGCCATACGGGGTGTCCCGTGCCTGCTTGGCTGGTCGGTGTAAGGTTTGGTTGTGCTTTGTGGGTCGCCCTAGAGGTTTGTGCTTTGGTTGGTTTCTTCTATTGTTTTAGGTGTCTTGCTATCCCTTGCTCCGTGTTTGGCCTTCAAATGTTGCCCGGTAGGGGCAGTGTCGTTTTCTATGGCTCGTTTGGATTTACCGGTTGTTGTATACGTCTTCATTTTCATTTTGTCGTGGAAATACTAGGCGATGGACCATGAAAGAAACGTTCGGTGGCAACCGGCTCATAGTTTGTTTTTGTAGGGATGGTTGCAGCTGGTCTCCTCAAATACTCCGTTCATCTCGGTGCACTGGGTGTGCGTGTAGTTCTAAGTCATCGTTGTTCGTTTTGCTTATATTTTATGTTTCTAGTAGTATGCTTAACTTTCAGGCTGCATTTAGTCTCTGATGACCAAGGAATGACCGGGTAGCAAGGGCGGTTAGACTAGTACCTGGACCGAAAGGAAGGGTGGCTCAGCCATAGCTACTCGAAAGAGCGTGTGTCCAGGAGCTTCAAAATAGCCCGATGCGCGCGGAAGGACGGGTGACTCGGTCAACCCAAGTCGGAACACCCAATTAATAACACAACGGGGCAACCAACCTACAAAGCCACCTCCCAAAGGTTGGTTTCGGATGATGTTTTAGTTTCCATTCGGTCATTCACATATGATCATTTATATCGTGTCTGTTCGTATTATTATTCATGGTAATGGTATTTGGGGATGATTGATCGAACAACATGTGTTAGACGTGTTGCCCATAGTGTTGCTTAACTTCCTAGCTGCAGTTTCAAATAGTTCTCTTAACTTCTGGTCTGTGGTTGGTCTCTGCTGATTGGCGCAATGGGTCATCTAGTGAAGATAAAAAATGGAGCAAATGAAAGGCTTGCACACTTATGTTTATTATTTGGTTCTTGTTGGCTGAATGCAACTAAAATTTACCTGAAAATGTGACAAAACTATACCATATCTCATCTCTGTGATCATTCCAACTGACAATAAATCAAAACGGGGAATTAATTTGGCCAAACCCTAAACTATTTCCCTCTTTTACAAAGTTGTAAATCCAAAGTTTTTATAAAATAATAAAACTTTTCATATAAAAAATTTGTTTAAGATTATTTTTCACATGGTCTAATATTATAATATACAATCTCTCACATAAAAATAGATATCTAGAAATGATCTGAGAACTTTAATTTATATCTTTTGAAAATCCGTGAAAACCATGATAATATTATCACAACGAACATGCATGTAGCCTAGTGGTTGCATTGACCTTAGTAGCACCCTAGGTCCTGGGTCCGACTCCCGGTGGGAGCGGATTAAATAGGCATGAGTAAAAATTTCTGGAATAAAGGATTGCAATGATGCTGCTCTACTGTAAATACTAAAAAAAAGATAATATAACGACATATATATATTTGATTCTAGAATTCTTCCAAATTTATCCAAGCTTTATAATCGAATTCAAAACTTTCCCTAGTGAGGATCTCACAGTCATGTTTCAAATTTCCCTTTTTCAAGCATAGTTTTTTTGCTATGTTTGATTTAATCACTCATATATTGATATATATGTTATGTAGTAATCCACCGTGTTGTTATGCATACTGTACTAACTTTCATTTACTCAATAATTTTTATTTGTACCAGCAGATAATAATAATAATAATAATAATAATTTCTATTTGTGCCATTTTCTAGCCTTTTGATCATAGTAATAATATATTAATAGCATTAGAGTTGGATTTGGAAATACATGCTTTTATATATCTGCTTCTGTAAATTAAGACAACGCAAACCATCCATATAAATTATTATGATATGATGATTCTAATTTTTAATTGGATGTTTACAAAATAAGATTTAGTTGCACACTAACTCCCTAATCAAAGAATGATAAGTGTTCAATTTCCGAACATACTATTTTCATGTTTAGATGGTCCCTGTATCTTGCTCCTGCTCATGTCTTGCTAGGAATGGTTACCGACCTCCGCCTTTGTCCTTGTGCTCTTGCTACACAATCGTTCGCACAATCCCAAGTAAGTAATTCCAACTTTTATTTATCTTTCCCCTGTTGTAACTAATAATAAATTAATGAAAAAAATAGTTTGGATTGTGCAAACACTGTGCTTATGAATTCTTAGTGGAGCATTTTTAAAATCAAAATCATTGCAAAAAAGTTTAATAAAATTCACATCTTTAAAGAAAATACTTATTTGCTCAACAATGAGATTCTTTTGGCAAGCGAGATTTTTTAGAACCCCGCCAACTAAGAATTAGCAGATTACTCACTGATCGATCATCACCCTTGGTAATATTGAGGTATCATATAACTAGATTAGATTACTGTAAACATATGTCCATGGCCGAGCAGCTGAACAATATTTTACTTAATTATATAAACGAATGTAATGACCTTTTTTACACCATATTAGTGCTTACATTTTGGACACCTGCTCTAGCTATACATAATCATGTAGTCATATTTTCACTAAAATATAATACATAAATTTAGGGCTTGTACAATGATTGATTAGATGTTTTTACCTTCTTTATTTCTAACTACTGAGATAGGACAAAAAAGTTATGCAATACGTTGCCTCTTAGAGTCTTCTGCATTCAATAACCGCTTATATGCGTAAAATAATGTGTTGCCTAAACCTATTGACATAAGGTGGAATGAAAATATGGCATCTCATACCTTTCTTTGGAAATTTCCATCTCTTGGCCAACAAAAGCAAACATTTTTTATCGCTCTCTTACATGTCAGAATCATCCTAAGATTCATTGCTAAGATATAAGCATTGTACATTTCCTTGATGCGCATGGTTTTACGTCCCTACATTACCTGCCAGATGCCCTAATGTATCATTCAGAAACTATTAAAATAAAGTGCCTGGGAAGAATATCAAATATTATCATATATATAGACTGATGCTCAGCTATTAATAATTTTATTGCACCATATTTGTGCAACAGTAAATTAGGCTTAATTAGTAAACCGTGTTACATACGCACATTTTCCTTACTGATACACATGATCCATTTAGTTTAATTTACGAACCTCTTTTGCGACGAACACCTTTTTTTCTTATGCAAGGGAACGGACATTTGTTTAAAGAATAGTGGGATGTTACGAACCTCTGTTTAACGGACGATGCCAATGTGTATGAAGGATTGGAGCCATGAACATAATCCATCGATCCTTTTGTTCAGAGTCTGCCGGCATGCCGTTGTTGTGTTCAGGTGCATGAGGTACATTTTGCAAAAAAAAATAAGAAGAGGTGCAAAATGTACGATGTAAATGATATGTATGCTAGCTAGCTATATCAGGGGAACGTCAGGATAAAATAAACACATCTCTCTCTCTCTGTTATGTTATGCTCCAAATTCAAGTATAAAGAGGGAGGCTAACTTCTGGCGAGCGAGCAGAGCGAGGCCCATCGCCGGTAGGCTTGGACCCGACAGGGACGTTCCACGTTAAGATCTCGTGTCGCCTGCTTATCGTCTCTCTCTCTCTGTCTCTCTGTCTCTCTCTCTCTCTCTCTCTCTCTCTCTCTCTCTCTCTCTCTTATAGAAGCGTCGTTATGATAAAATAAATACAAATATCAATTATACGAAAGTAACCAACAATAGCAATTGGATTTAGTTTTGACGTAGGTAACCTGTGTTATATATACCTCTTGTAAGCCACTGCACATAATAAGTTGATCAGTTGTAAATCTCCGGCGTTTGTAACTCCCCCGATATAGTGAAGTTTGGCTGGCTGGCGCCCGTGGTTTTTTCCCCTTCGTGTTGGAGGGGTTTTCCACGTTAAAATCTCGTGTCCCCTGCTTGTTCTTCGTTCTTCGTTGAGTTGATTTCCTTGTCGTATCTCTAATACTCTCTCTCTCTCTCTCTCTCTCTCTCTCTCTCTCTCTCTCTCTCTCTCTCTCTCTCTCAGGAGCGTTCTTATGATAAAATAAATACAAATATCAATTATATGAAAGTAACCAACAATAGCAATTGGATTTATCACATTTGTAATTTTCTGTGATCGTGTGGAATATAGAACGGGCACTATGTTGTATATCAAATGTCAACTAAAGATGAAAAACCAGTTAAAGAACCAATCCTATTCACCTTGCCCCCTTGTTCACATGCGAAAAGTTGTACTGTCTATGCTTGAATTGTCCATTCCCTTGACTTTTTACTAGTAGGCAATCCATATTTAACAGTACATATCATTATGGTTTGGCAACTACAAGGAAGCACTTGTAAATTTAACTAGTTTGTATTAACCTTATACTTTTATCAAAAACAAGTCGTGTTTGCTGATCATGATTTTTCAGTTACCATAACTAACGTAGTCATTCTGCATCATGTAAAATTGCAACTCTGTTACCAAATATTAGTATTGTAATGCTACCTAACAAACATGTGCAACTTGCCCTCACTCCTTTTACCTACATTGCCATTTCAAACATAAAACATGAATGGGTTAGTCAAAGGAAAATAACTCATAATCCATTTCAGGCGCATTTTCCAGGCTAGTCATCGGAAATTAGGAAGCGCACTGCATACACATTGTTATGTAGACACTAACGACTAATCTTCATTAAATGATCTAACCACGTTGACCCCTTTCCACAAACATTATGTTTATATTGAAAACAGCAGTGATCCAACACTCATCTGATAAGTTAGGGTAATTTCCATTGTTCCCTCACGACAACTAACTATGATGCTTATCTTGATTGATTGGTTACCTTGATAACAATCATAGTCATTTGGCGTTACAGGATTCTAACTCCATTTACAAAATCTCAATATTATGATGCTCCCCACAAGCGTGTGAAACGTGCCCTAGCTCCCCTCACCATTCTTTTTGCACACCATTGGAGTGTCCAAATATGAAGAGGGTCTTGTGTTAGATATTAAGTAATAGCCAGCTAGAAACCACGTACCCCACTACCCAATGACGCATAGTGAAAAGGATAGCTACATATATTCACCTTAACTCCTTATCACTAGCTGCCACTCAACATTTAAGTGTCTAACCCATGTTAACCCTTTTACCTGCATTTGTCTATTTCCTTCAAAAAATGGACCAATTGGCAAAGCAATCATACTATCCTTGCTCTTGTGTTTCAGAAATCTAAATGTGATGTCTATCCTTGATTTTTCACTTATGTCGAGTCCAGAAATCATTTTGTATGGCACTATAACTTCATTTACCCACTCTCATTCTTATCATACACCTCGAGAATACATGAAAAAAAATACTTTCCCGCAATCTTTTTCCCTCCATTTTCTTTCCTGCCATTTTCTTTGCCGCCATTTTCTCCCGCCATTTTCTTTCCCGCCATTCTCTCCCGCCACACTAAGGAGTACTGCATCGACGGAGGATGACGATGATGCCTTCATGTGGAGTGTGAAACACTGTGTGAGAGAAGTCATAAGTGTGAAACACTCTCCGATAATGATGACGAAGCTCCAAACACTTATGACTTCTCTCAGACAGTGTTTCACACTCCACCAGCAGCACTGACGCAGGAGACACAGACCGTGTCAGACGATGTTATCTACGATCGTGGACACCATGAGGCTCGTTTTATAAGTTGAGAAGTGAAGATGGCGACAAAGAAGGTGGCGGGAAAGAAGATGGCGGGAGAGAATGGCGGGAAAGAAAATGAAGGGAGAGAATTGCGGGAAATAAAATGGCGGGAGAAAATGGAGGGAGAGAATGGCGTAAAAACCTAATGTTAAATAATCCTAAAATTCACCAATTAATTAATACCGATAAACAAAGTCACAAAGAACCAATAGCAAAAAGAATCGTCTAAAAAGAATACTCCTAGCTCAATTTATAGGCAATCCAGTGATTTGAGAAAATTCATGAAAATTCAAATTCAAACTTTCAAATCTAGTCAAACTTGATATCTACAGAAACTTCATAAAATTTCTAATCTAATGCAAAAATAATCAAATTAAAATACTAAAAATCCTATTTGATATGAATTTTCTAAAAAGTAGAGCAGGTGTTGGCCGAAGAGGGACCATTTGGCCAACTGTTGGCTGAAAAGTCCTTTTTGGCCAACGGTTGGCCGAAAAGTCCCTCTTCGGCTAACAGGAGGCCGAAAAGTCCCTTTTCGGCCAACAGGAGGCCGACGGGGTGATAGTTTTGATTTTTCTCCATTAGGGTGTATAGTTTCCGAATTTGCTATAAAAATCATCATAGTTTCAAAAAAAATCCACATTCTAGGCCGACCCATTGTTTTATGTTAAACATGGAAGGATTGTGTCCTTAGTACTGAATGCCACCTACAAACACATAGATTGTTTTGTTCACATCATTTTACATTGTAAAAACACAGAACCAGTTGGTACATAAATACTAGTATATTCACCTTGGCTCCTTATTTCCTGCAGCTCTATCCATAACTAATCAATTGTATGTCACATCCCTTGCCTTTTGGTAACCATACACATTATTATCCTCTTGTCACGGGTATTGTCTCACTGCATTTTGCCTCCTATTCTCATAGTGCTCATCCATGAGTATTGACGTCATGCATCCCTTTCTGTTTCTTTTGTTCATCTATTTACCTATATATATTCCATAAGAACATAATGTTTTAAATGTAAAATGTCCAAGGTCAACTAGAAATGGTAATGGCTTCCATACAACAGAAATACGACTACTTATGCTAGATCACTAGGGCCGGAAACACGTGGTGGAAACGGATGCATTTGTCCTATAGAGGATGGCTAGTCCTTATCAACTCCATAGGTTCTAAGTTCTAACATGGTTCTTTGCATGATGTTTTTCTTCTAAGCGCCAAAATGAAGCTAAATGTATTTGTGTGGGTGCTAACTATTGAAAGTTTTAGTGCGTGAGATATGCTGAAGTGGAGACACTTTATTATTGCTGGTAAATATTATTCTTGCCTCCTCCGTGCTACTAATGCTGAAGAGTGAAGACACCAGTATGAACGCATAGTTTCCATTCGCGTTTTAGCAGTTCCTGCTGGACACGCCTTCAAATCTACTGGACTCCAAAAGCCACGCGGATTTGTTTGTTGCGAAGTTAGAGGGTGCTTAGTCCCATTACTAAAAATAGTGGGACTAAAACTTGCTAGCCTCACCCATGCTTGGATCCAAATACTAAAGAGACTAAAATCAAGTTATTGAGCATTTATTATCCTCCAAACCCTCCAATCCAGAACTCGCATGTGTTAAAGGAGATGAATTAAATGAGGAGAGAGAGGGCTAATACATATTTTAGTAGGTTTCCTATGACTAAATT
Source organism: Triticum dicoccoides (assembly GCF_002162155.2). Lineage (NCBI taxonomy): Eukaryota > Viridiplantae > Streptophyta > Magnoliopsida > Poales > Poaceae > Triticum > Triticum dicoccoides. Next base: position 668,048,373 of record NC_041391.1, on the reverse strand, counting down.
TTTTTAGCCTCAAGACTAGTTCTAGCCTCTCTTTAGTCAGGGGTGCTTGGAACTTTAGCCTCTAAAAAAGACTATTTTTAGTCAGACTAAAAATAGTCCCTTGGATCCAAGCACGCTCTTAGTCAAAGTGGGCGTTTGGTGGTAACATTTTTTAAAATCTTGATTATCATAGCTTGGAATTTGGAAGGAACGCCATAATTGCACTCATGAGGTCACTTGTCCCAGCTTGTAGAGTTCACCGCTAGCAAAAATAACTAGTCAACACATCATGGAAATAGGTCCAAATCTCAAACTTACATGCTAAAGAAGGTCCGGTGAGTGGCATGACATAGAGTAACCCCTGTGTGTCTGAAGAATGGAGGAGGGTCTGAAGAACATAGAACATGACACTGCTCTCCAACCAAGGAGAGCACAATGGAGAGCATCCATACTTTTAATGTTTGGTTGTGGCAAGCTGTTGCCATGTAATTAAGTCACAGAAGGTAATTAATTCTCAAATCTTTATCCAGGAAAATATTAATGATCCAGTACATTTAGCTAGCTCCAAGCGAACGAACCTTCAACTCGTTTCAACCACAGAAAAGGTAAATTCTAGTCACCAAAAAAACAAGAAATTAAAGGCCCTGACAGTAGCCCCAACAGGCCAGCACACAAGAAAAGGTTCTTTGACGACCTGACAGCAATCAAGCAGCAACTATATATCAGGCATTTGGCTGTGCAAGTAATGTCAGACAACAAAAACACGATTGTGACACAAACAAACAGGTGCAACTTAAGATTTACGACCAATTGAGAAGCAGAGATCATACAAATAGCCTTTTGGGAAGAGAACAACTGAATAACAATTCAATAACAACATTACAATAAAAAAACGAGACTTGGCTCAGAGAGCATGACGAATACAACGACGCACATACACGAATAATATAACACTTTCAGGAAACTAAATAAATAACGAGGGATCGATCGCACGATAGCTGGCGATGCAAGTGGCTGGAGATCCTCATCCATCCTGGCTTACATGGGAGGGAAAGGACTCGACCTGAACCCTAGATCGGAGGACTGCATCTGCCTCATTAGATCACCGCTGGAGAAGTTGGCGCCATCGTGCCTGGTGTTGCAACCGACCTGGGTGTCGACGTCCCCTCCGGAGCTCATAATGTCAAGCCAGCCTTCCTGCTGCTGCGGTGACGCGAGATACTGTGTCAGGGACCCCATGTCTATGCTGCCGGTGCTGACGCATGGAGCTGGCGGTGGCGCCTGGACATGGTTTTTCTCCATGCGTTCGCCGAGGCTCTTGAGGAGCTCGTCCACCTTCCAGCCAACGCAGACGAGCTCCTCGACGCTGAGGCCAACGAGGCCTGGGTGGTTGCCGTGCATGATGTTGTAAAGGAGGTACCTAATCTCGCTGTCTTGGCACTCGCGGCGAGCCTTGTCGACCTGGTCCCGGAGCTTGGCGGTGCGCTGGGTGAGGAAGGCCTCCTGGTCCATCGTCTTCTTGCAATGGCCTAGCTCTGGCATGCTTTTAAATTCGTTGAGGACATCCACCGCCTCGGCGTGGGAAGGGAATACCTTAGGCTCCGCCTCGTGCTCGCCGTACACCACCACGCAGGTCTTGACGTCGCACAGGGTGGCCAGCTGGGCCGCCTTCTTCATCAGCCCCCCGAGACGCTTCCTAAACCTAGTGCGCCGGCTGGACTCATTGGCGATGTACTTGAGGGTCACCTTTCTTGGGGATCGACTTCTTGCGAGCCATTTCCGGTAAAGGTATAAAACTAGCCTAGGAAAAGAAAGTTGTTGGTTTAGGCAGGGAGGAGGGGTGGATTTATAGTGGAGGGATCGCCCAAGAATTAATTTCATGATATGGCGACAGATTGGAAGAATATTGCATGAGATTTACTGCCTTAATTGTGCCCATATGTAATTTTGGCACCCATTTAAACCTTCTTTTTATAACTTTGTATATTTGGCGTTTATTTAAACCTTTTAAATTTACGCCCGTGTGACGGTTGGCCCCTTGTATCACGAGAGCGCGGCAAATTGTACGCTCGCAAACGGCTTCCATGTAACGTAACGGTTCATTTTGCAATGCTTCATGTGCGACGGATGTCATCGCACTAAGCGCACCAGGCCGCGCAAATGAATTGAGCGAGCACAAGTCTCCGTTGCTCCTATCTAACACACAAAAGGAAGACATTATTAACCAGCAACCTGATACGTCATCGATGATGTTTGTAACACACACACCCTATTAAGCGAAAAAAGTAAATATCTAAGGCCGATAATGGGGTCTATAACCATAAGTAATTATTTGTTATCGCTAGTGGGTCAACTTCACCAACATGCCTGTCATTGGTATAATACACATAACTTGCGCGCCAAATTGATGACCCGTAGTGATTATTTTGTCCCACCTAGTATATGACGGGAGGAACCAACTTGCTTAGAATACCACAATGTTTGAGTTGTAGGAGAACATATGACCACCTTCCAAGCAGTGGTTATTTTTGTCCCACCTAGTATATGCCAGGAGGACCCGACTTGCTCAGAATACCACAACCTTTGAGTTGTAGGAGACAATATGACCACCTTCCAAACAAGAAACACTGTTTTTCCTTCACTAGGCTGGTGCCTATGCATTGAACATCTACCCTCGACTAACCCGAGGGTTGTACCTTTAGTCTGAAGTAGCCCCCGTGTGACTTTTCCCCTACTAAAGTAGACCGAGGTAACTCTGGACTACTGCCAAGTTGTATTCCGATGGGCTCGGTGGAGAGCAGTCAAGGAAGGAGGACATGAACCCGGTACCCATCACATGAGAGGAGGTTCACATGTACAAAAGCTAGTGCGATGGCCAACACCTTTTCACTGGTCTCCCTGGCCTCCCAAAAATATATGATCTACTTTTGCTTTTGTTATTCCTCCATGGCACCAAAGGCGCCATAGTACAACTTAGTGAGATCATTCAGAAGCCTGGGAAGGGGTGGAAGTGTGACTACCATCATCTTTACTATGGGACTCTGAGAGCGATGGGAGCCTCTTCCGATCATGGAGGGCCTGGCCGTCTAGGAGCATGATGACTCAACCCCAAGCTCAGTACGAATGAGTTATTTTTAAAATTCCGTGGTTGTTAGCCTATGAGACAACCTAAGATGATCCTCCTTTACACCCACAAAGACAGTACTCAGCTCATAATGATGATGGAGTTCCCCATCCCCAA
>NC_041391.1:668033806-668044916 GCF_002162155.2 Triticum dicoccoides | reverse complement strand
TGATGAGCAGCTGCAAAGTTTGTGTTGTTCTGGATGCTATATGCCCCTACCCTGTGCTTTGTCCCAAGGGCTTAGAAGCATCTAGGATCGCAAGGGTACCAAGGGCACCTCGACCTGGGTTCCATAGTGAAGCACCTCTGACTAGTTCGTGTCCTCTAGGTTCGGAGTTGCCCGATTTGTGTTCAACATTGCCATATGTAATTTTGATATGGTGAAAGATTGTAAGAATATTTCCTAAGATTTTCTGCCTTAATTGTGTCGATATGTAATTTTAGCACACATTTAAACCTTCCTCTTATAACTTTGTATATTTGGTGTCCATTTAAATAATTAAATTTATGTGCACGGACCGTTGGCCCCTTATATTTTGGGAGCGCAAAAAATCATATACACGTCAATGGTTTCCACGTGATGTCACAATTCATGCCGGAACACATCTTGTGCGATGCACGTCATCTCGCTGAGCTCATCAAGCCATGAAATTTGAAGGGACGACACACGTCGTCTTGCTGAGCTCATAAATCCATCAATGGTGTTTATAGCATACGCTGAATGAAGACAAAAAAGTTAACTTATATAGGAAAAATAGAGTCCATTAGTAGTGATTCCCTACCAATAGCGGGCCAAGTGCAACAATGGACTCGTCATTAATAAATATGCACCACTTATATGCCAAAGTGGTGACCCTAAATCATTATTTTCATCCCATCTCACAACCCTAAAGTCCAGTCTCGGGCTCCCGGCTCAATGCAACTACATACTGCGTACAAAAAATATAAAACTTCTCTTTGCTCTCCCGGTATGATGCCCACGAGGCCTCTTACACTCTCTGGGTACCACAATCGGAGCTCTCCTATACCCCATTGTACTTGAGCCATCACAACCTCATGCCTACCAGAGCCCCTGTCCCAATATCTGAGAAAGTGAACCTAGGTGTCGGATCCAGACTGTGGGATGGAATGTACCCCTCAAGCATGTGGCCTCCACTAGTCGTGAGCTTGGTGGTTGTATTGCTTGATGTGATGAGTAGTGGGAGTGTATCAGGTGCCTAGCGGCTTGCGGTGGGAGAACTTGCAGTAATGTGTAGATTTTCTGAGTCGTGCAATAATGACATGTAGCTGAACCTATAGATGCACTACTAGAAAAACCCTTATCAGTAGCGCTGGTTATTTGGCTATTAGTAGCGCGGGTAGGCGCGCTACTGCTACGGCGCTACAGCTATTTTTTAGCAGTAGCGCTGGTTCTCTGTATCTAGCAGTAGCGCGCCTCTGCCCATCGCTACTGCTAATGCTAGTAGCGTGGCCCAACAATAGGACTTAGGTGTGGAGCCATCACCGCTAGGTTAACTTGAAGGGGTTAAAACTGGACAAAGGACACACAGAGTTTTACCTAGGTTCAGCTCCTCTCAACGACGTCAAAGCCTACTCCTGCTTTAGGTTGTATTTTTTGTGTTTTGATTACCGGGGAGAGAATATGCTTGACCTAGTTCTCGATCTCTTCTTTTTCCTGCCCAACCCGCTCCGGGTCACCCCTTTGTATACACAGGTTGATGCCCGACGGCTTACGGTCCCCGCCGGCTCATACACAACGTGTCCGGCTTGGTGACCAAACTAAGATTTCCTTAACATACAAGTTAAACATATGGCGGTTTGTGCCCATGGGCCTCAAGTCGCCTCCAGGTCTTGGGCCTTCAGTAAGCTTGCTTTATGAACCGCCGTCTTCAATATCTTCTTGGGCCTTCTCATCATGAATCGCCAGTGGTATGACCCGGCCCCTCCTGGGCGGGTCATACCTAATAGTTATATCCCCAACAATATGGGTACATCTTATTGATGCAGTATATTTGCATTATTTAAACATATGAACAAACTTAAACAAACTGGTACCTTCTGAGATACCTAATATGTAATACTGATTTCTGTTGTGACAACTAATATGTGATACTCATTCTTCTCGAACATCACTAATACCTAATGTCAAAATGGTTGAAATTGTCGAGGTCTTCAAATCTAGAGTAGCGAATTATAATCTTGCATAATCTTATTTTTTTCTGGTAAGTTATTATCTATGAGCTGCAACTAACAAATGGTAAAAATAAACAATTATGTTCCAAACTGTTAACTGAGCACTCTCGTTAATACCACGGGAGAATGTACTAAATCATATCAAGCCTATTTCTCACACAAAGTGACACACCGTGCAGCCCACAAAACTTGCACAGGGAGAGCAAAATAGCTAAAATGAAAAGGAGCATATGTGTGGAACTTCAGCTAATTTTCGCCAAAACTTCCGCTTCTACTATTTGATCAGATTTGTCTCTTTAGTTGCATAGATGCCTCACTGCGACCCATTTTTTCTATAGCTATGCCTTTTTCTCCTTGAGATGGGGTCAACCGATGATTGACGGTCAATGGATGGTGGTCACCAAGATCATAAAGGTCAAACACCAAAGGACTACGTTGGTACCTGAGAAGGATAAACAGTCTTATGCATCTGATTGGAAAGCGAGCATGCACTTACCACAAAACACGAAGGAACTATGTTTATACACGAGAAGGAGCCGGGTACAAATCTCAGGCAGCCCTGCAGTTGATGGCTGCATGAGCTACATGTTAGACGACACAAACTTGAGTGGGCGTGGCACACAATCCACACGACATGGAGGTCATGGATGTCCATCACCCGGGAAACACTACAGTTGATGGCTGCATGAAGTATATTTCGGAGATGAATCAAACTAAACTGGCCAAGGCACACAATCTGGAGATGTCATGGTTGTCCATCGGCCGGTTGGAACTCTTGGCTGCTAGATCGGTAGAAGGTTTTTCTTCTCTTTCTCATTTATCTCTTTTTAGAGAATAATGAAAGCATATCAAGAAGTCAATATAGATGTACACCCATATTCATAACGCCACATAATTAGGTCTGTTGAATCGAGCATCATGCATAACAAAGCACAAATTTTAGGAGTGCACTATTCAGTTGAAAAACTTTTATATAATGCAAGTTCTGTAGTCTGAACCAAAACATCAGAACAGAAAGCAAAAGCTTGTAGATTATTTTGACTTGACCTAATAACCTATACCATATGAAATTGTCTGAGACAGTGGGAACCTCCTAAATTTATCTCCTGGATCGTCACACAAATCCTAAATGCCATACCGGCAAAATATATGTGAAATCGAATCAGTACATATTTGTTCTGATAAGGTAGTTCAAGTTACATTCGTCTCGAGCGGGAAATCGTACTCCCCAAAACATTTAGCATCTGAACACGTCATGTCTCCCATTTATTGTGTAATTTTTATGCCTTGTACAGACAGCTCTGTAAAATAATTACTTACATAGATGGTGGACCAATGCATAGATAATCATAAGAACTTTCTCAATTGGTTGGCTCTATTTCTTGTACTACATGTCAATTAGTAATTTCTAAAGCTTTTACAAGGATTTCACATGCAACAGAGGGGCAGTTTTTGTTTAAATGCTCGAAACCTTGTGTTCCTCCCTAGGTCTTTTGCCATGCATATACTCGAGACAGAAATTCATAAGTTGCTCGCAGTTGTGTCGATCGGCGAAGTCGAGAGTGGAACACACGGTGCCGACATCCATCGTCTTGCTCAGCTTGCTCTTGCACATGAGCTTCAGCCTGTCCATTCCGTAGCGGTCGGCCACGCAAAGCACGTGTTGGGCCATGTTTGTTGCCTCTTCTTGGATGTAGGAGGCTTCATTGATGGAGACGGCGGGCAGGTCTTCGTGGTACATGTAATACATTATCGCTAATGGTTCAGTTGCACCAACGGACCTATCATTGGTACATTACGCACAAATTACGCACCAAAGTGGTGACCCATAGTGGTTTTCGTCCCACCTAGCATATGTCGGGAGGTCCCGACTTTCTCAGAAAAGCACAACCTTTGAGCTGTAGGACAACATATAACCACCTTCCAACCAAGAAACATTGTTTTTCCTTCACCAAGCCGCATATAGGTATTGGACATCTTGTTGGGAGACGTAGCATGCAATTTTTAAAAAAATTCTACGCTCACACAAGATCTATCTAGGAGATGCATAGCAACGAGAGGGGGAGAGTGTATCCATGTAGCCTCATAGACCGAAAGCGGAAGCGTTTACTTAACGCGGTTGATGTAGTCGAACGTCTTCTCGTTCCGACCGATCGAGTATCGAACATACGGCACCTCCGAGTTTTGCACACGTTCAACACGATGACGTCCCTCGAGTTCTTGATCCAGCAGAGGGTCGAAGGAGTAGATGAGTTCCGTCAGCATGACGTCATGGTGACAGTGATGGTGATGTGATCTGCGCAGGGCTTCGCCTAAGCACCGGGAGAATAGGACAGGAGGCGTAAACTGTGGAGGGGGGCACCGCACACGGCTTGGAACAATTGGTGTGTCCTCTAGGGGCGCCCCTTTGTTGGGGAACGTAATAATTTCAAAAAAATTCCTACGCACACGCAAGATCATGGTGATGCATAGCAACAAGAGGGGAGAGTGTTGTCCACGTACCCTCGTAGACCGAAAGCGGAAGCGTTAGCACAACGCGGTTGATGTAGTCGTACGTCTTCACGATCCGACCGGTCAAGTACCGGACGTACGACACCTCCGAGTTCAGCACACGTTCAGCTCGATGACGTCCCTCGAACTCCGATCCACCCGAGCTTTGAGGGAGAGTTCCGTCAGCACGACGGCGTGGTGACGATGATGTTCTACCGACGCAGGGCTTCGTCTAAGCACCACTACGATATTATCGAGGCGGATTATGGTGGAGGGGGCACCGCACATGGCTAAGAGATCCAAGGGATCAATTGTTGTGTCTAGAGGTTCCCCCTGCTCCCGTATATAAAGGATCAAGGGGGAGGGAGCGGCCGACCAGGAGGAGGCGCGCCAGGGAGGAGTCCTACTCCCACCGGGGGGGAGGAAGGGAGAGAGGAGAGGAAGGAAAAAGGGTGGGCGCCCCCCCTCCTTGTCCTATTCAGACTGGGGTGGGAAGGGGGCGCGCGGCCTGCCCTAGCCGCCCCTCCTCTTCTCCACATAGGGCCCATGAGGCCCATTAACCCCCCGGGGGGTTCCGGTAACCCCCCGGTACTCCGGTAAATGTCTGAAACCTTCCGAAACCATTCCGGTGTCCGAACATAGTTTTCCAATATATCGATCTTTACGTCTCGACCATTTCGAGACTCCTCGTCATGTCAGTGATCAAATCCGGGACTCCGAACTACCTTCGGTACATCAAAACACATAAACTCATAATATAACCGTCTTCTAACTTTAAGCCCGCGGACCCTACGGGTTCGAGAACTATGTAGACATGACCGAGACACATCTCCAGTCAATAACCAATAGCGGAACCTGGATGCTCATATTGGCTCCTACATATTCTACGAAGATCTTTATCGGTCAAACCACATAACAACATACATTGTTCCCTTTGTCATCAGTATGTTACTTGCCAGAGATTCGATTGTCGGTATCTCAATACCTAGTTCAATCTCGTTACCTGCAAGTCTCTTTACTCGTTATGTACTGCATCATCCCGCAACTAACTCATTAGTTACATTGCTTGCAAGGCTTATAGTGATGTACATTACCGAGAGGGCCTAGAGATACCTCTCCGACAATCGGATTGACAAATCCTAATCTCGAAATATGCCAACTCAACAAGTACCTTCAGAGACAACTGTAGAGCTCCTTTATAATCACTCAGTTACGTTGTGACATTTGATAGCACACAAAGTGTTCCTCCGGTAAACGGGAGTTGCATAATCTCATAGTTGTAGGAACATGTATAAGTCATGAAGAAAGCAATAGCAACATACTAAACGATCAAGTGCTAAAATAACGGAATGGGTCAAGTCAATCACATCATTCTCCTAATGATGTGATCCTGTTAATCAAATGACAACTCATGTCTATGGTTAGGAAACACTACCATCTTTGATCAATGAGCTAGTCAAGTAGAGGCATACTAGTGACACTATGTTTGTCTATGTATTCACACATGTATTTTGTTTCCGGTTAATACAATTCTAGCATGAATAATAAACATTTATCATGATATAAGGAAATAAATAGTAACTTTATTATTGCCTCTAGGGCATATTTCCTTCAGTCTCCCACTTGCACTAGAGTGAATAATCTAGATTACACAGTAATAATTCTAACACCCATGGAGCCTTGGTGCTGATCATGTTTTGCTCGTGGAAGAGGATTAGTCAACGGGTCTGCAACATTCAGATCCGTATGTATCTTGCAATTCTCTATGTCTCCCACCTGGACTTAGTCCCGGATGGAATTGAAGCGTCTCTTGATGTGCTTGGTTCTCTTGTGAAATCTGGATTCCTTTGCCAAGGCAATTGCACCAGTATTGTCATAAAAGATTTCCATTGGACCCGATGCACTAGGTATGACACCTAGATAGGATATGAACTCCTTCATCCAGACTCCTTCATTTGCTGCTTCCGTAGCAGCTATGAACTCCGCTTCAAATGTAGATCCCGCCACGACGCTTTGTTTAGAACTGCACTAACTGACAGCTCCACCGTTCAATATAAATACGTATCCGGTTTGCGATTTAGAATCGTCCGGATCAGTGTCAAAGCTTGCATCGACGTAACCATTTACGACTAGCTCTTTGTCACCTCCATAAACGAGAAACATATCCTTAGTCCTTTTCAGGTATTTCGGGATATTCTTGACTGCTGTCCAGTGATCCACTCCTGGATTACATTGGTACCTCCTTGCTAAACTTATTGCTAAGCATACATCAGGTCTGGTACACAGCATTGCATACATGACAGAGCGTATGGCTGAAGCATAGGGAAAATCTTTCATTTTCTCTCTATCTTCTGCTGTGGTCGGGCATTGAGTCTGACTCAACTTCACACCTTGTAATACAGGCAAGAACCCTTTCTTTTCTTGATCCATTTTGCACTTCTTCAAAACTTTATCAAGGTATGTGCTTTGTGAAAGTCCAATTAAGCGTCTTGATCTATCTCTATCGATCTTGATGCCCAATATATAAGCAGCTTCACCGAGGTCTTTCATTGAAATAGTTTTATTCAAATATCCTTTTATGCTATCTAGAAATTCTATATCATTTCCAATCAACAATATGCCGTCTACATATAATATCAGAAATGCTATAGAGCTCCCACTCACTTTCTTGTAAATACAGGCTTATCCAAAAGTCTATATAAAACCATATGCTTTGATCACACTATCAAAGCGTTCATTCCAACTCTGAGAGGCTTGCACCAGTCCATAAATGGATCGCTGGAGCTTCCACACTTTGTTAGCACCTTTTGGATCGACAAAACCTTCTGGTTGGATCATATACAACTCTTCTTCTAGAAATCCATTTAGGAATGCAGTTTTGACATCAATTTGCCATATTTCATAATCATAAAATGCGGCAATTGCTAACATGATTCGGACAGACTTAAGCATCGCTACGGGTGAGAAAGTCTCATCGTAGTCAACCCCTTGAACTTGTCGAAAGCCTTTCGCAACAAGTTGAGCTTTGTAGAGAGTAACATTACCATCATCGTCAGTCTTCTTCTTGAAGATCCATTTATTCTTGATGGCTTGCCGATCATCGGGCAAGTCAACGAAAGTCCATACTTTGTTCTCATACATGGATCCCATCTCAGATTTCATGGCCTCAAGACATTTTGCGGAATTTGGGCTCATCATCTGTAACGCCCTCGATGCGGCTATAGCTCCCGCGTGTCGAGGCACGACTTAGAGGCATAACCGCATTGAAAGCAATGTCGCAAGTCAGGCGATCATTACAACATCCCATGTAATATATAATAAAAGGGGGAGATAACATAGTTGGCTTACACTCGCCACGTCACATCAGAGTACATAAATAACATCCATCAAACAAATCACTCATGGCCCGACTACGGTGCCAAAATAGAAAGACCCCCAATATGCGACAAGGTCCTGAATCGATAACCCCAACTAGGCACCACTACTGATCATCCGGAAAAGACACGTAGTATCGCTGAGAGTCCTCGTCGAACTCCCACTTGAGCTCGTAATCGTCAACTGGAGCAGAAACACCTGGACCTGCATCTGGAGTTGTAGTATCTGTGAGCCACAGGGTCTCAGCAATCTCACACCCACGCGATCAAGACTATTTAAGCTCATAGGAATGGATAAGGCAAATATATGTGGAGCTGCAGCAAGCGACTAGCATATGTGGTGGCTAACTTATACGCAAAAGAGAGCGAGAAGAGAAGGCGAAGCACGAGCGAGAAGCTAAAAGAACATCCTGCGCAAGCATAACTCCAACACCGTGTCAACTTCCCGGACTCCGCCGAGAAGGGGCCATCACGGTAACACACACGGTTGATTCATTTTAATTAAGTTTAGTTCAAGTAATCTACAATCGGACATTAACAAATTCCCATCTGCCCATAACCGCGGGCACGGCTTTCGAAAGATCAATCCCTGCAGGGGGGGTCCCAACTTAGCCCATAACAAGCTCTCACGGTCAACGAAGGAATAGACCTCCACCCAAGACACACCGATCAGACTCGGTATCTTGGTACAACAAGATGATTCGACAGGTTAAAACAAGTCCAGCAACACCGCCCGAATGTGCCGACAAATCCCGATAGGAGCTGCACATATCTCTTTCTCAGGGCACACTCAGATGAGCAATCCGTACAACTAAAACCAAACCTCGAGTTTCCCCGAGGGGGCGCTGCACAGGGCTCTAGTTCGGACCAACACTCAGAGGAGCACTGGCCCGTGGGGGGGCTAAAATAAAGATGACCTTCGGGCTCCGGAAACCCAAGGGAAAAAGAGGCTAGGTGGCAAATGGTAAAACCAATGTTGGGCATTGCTGGAAAAGCTTTAATCAAGGAGAACTATCAAGGGGTTCCCATTATAGCCCAACCGCGTAAGGGACGCACAATCCGGGAACATAACACCGATATGACGGAAACTAGGGCGGCAAGAGTGGAACAAAACACTAGGCGAGAGGCCGAGCCTTCCACCCTTTACCAAGTATATAGATGCATTAAGATAACATAGCACTATAATGATATCCCAACAAGTAAATAAATGTTCCAACAAGGAACGGCTCCAATCTTCACCTGCAGCTAACTACGCTATAAGAAGGGCTGAGCAAAGCGGTAACATAGCCAATCAACGGTTTGCTAGGACAATGGTGGGTTAGAGGTTCAACATGGCAATTGGGAGGCTGACAAGCAAAAGGTAGGCATCGTAGCAGTGGCAAAGCAAAAGAGCGAGCAAACTAGCATAGCAAAGATAGTAGTGATTTCGAGGGTATGATCATCTTGCCTGCACAGTTGTCAGAGTTGACTGGATCCTCACAAGCAAACTCAACGGGCTCCTCGGTAGCGAACTCGTCTCCCGGCTCTACCCAACAAGACAAACAAGCAACAAGGATACAATCAACCACGGGCAAGACCAAGCAATATGATGAAATGACGATATGCTATGCGGGATGCGATGCGGGATGCAAAATGCAAGATATGACAGGAAATGCAAGAACCTGGCATCAACTTGGAAAACCAAGTGTGCCACTGGATATAGGGGATGAAATCGCTTGAAAACGATATAAAGATCATTGGAATCGGAGCTACGGTTTGGAAATGGCAAGCGTTTTAAGATATGACACCGGTCTGCGATTTACAGCAAGTAGGCATCTAAATGCAACGAAATGAACATGCTACAGCCACCAAACATGAAAACAAAATACATGGCAGAGAAGTACACAAGATGGTTGACAAAACACTAGCACTGAGCCATAGGCAAATTCATCCATTAAGAGGTTCAAACAAGCATGGCTAAAACGCAAATGCAAAACAGATTTCAGACTTAGTGAAATTAACACTAGTCTGAAATTTCAGATCACGATGCTCTCTTCGGAGCAGCAAAACAACATGATAGAGAACCTGAACATGACAAGTAAGAACATGGAATGGAGCTACTCAACTAGCTTAACAAAACACCCAAAGTGACCTGGGGCCAAAAGGGTTCACAAAATACTCTACCGAGCTCACGAACATAGCTCGAACACAATCAGTTTTCAGACTTAGTGAAAACTGAGACATGCTGAAATTTAACTCACGAAGGCATGTAAACGAGCTCGATGCACTCACTACGGTGCAAGTCATGGCAAGGAAATCATATAACCAGCAAGAAGGCACAATGTTCTAGCTACACATGGCAAGAACGAAGGCATAGCATGCATGAAACACTAACGGTAGCATCGGCGAAATCGCAAACAAGTTGACGATCTGCCCAGATTAACAACGAAGCAAAAGTTGAGCTCGATTGAGTCAACCTAGAGCACTCCAAAAATGCCAACAAAGACATGGATGGAAAGATCATAACATGAATATCAAAACTCCCTTACTGATCATCCTCAAAAGAGGCACGGATCACTAGGAAACAAACTGGACATATGGCATCATGAACTAAAATATCCCAAACTTAGTGAAAATCACTAAGTCCCTGAAATCTGCATTCTCAGGTACCTCTCTTCTAAAAATGCATGGGTGACACCTCTGGAAAGAAGACAAAATGCTTCACAATTCATCCCAAAGGGGCACAGGCATATCATGCACGAATTAAATATAGCAAAAATGACAAAAGTGCATGATGAACTAACGGATCTGCAATCTAACTCACGAAGCCTCCTTCTAACAGCATTTTGGATATCAAGATGACCTGAAATGCAAATGATGCAATGGAATGAAATAATGTACATGTCGAGGCGAAGATTTTGATATATCATTCGCCCAAAACGGAGCTATGGTTGCAAAGTTACGGGACCTCGAACAGAGCAACATGGATCAAAAATCTAGGGACTTAGAAAAATCGGAGGGGGGTTAGGGTTTACTGTTCACGCGACCGGATCCAGATCGGGATCGCGGCGCGGAAGCCGAGGCGGCACCGGCGGCGGAGCTCGAGCTCGCCGGAGCGGCGGGGTGCGCCGGCGGGGAGGAGGTCGCCGGGGGGGGCGGCGCCGGCAAGGAGGCAGCGGAGGGGCGCGGGAGCCGAGGCGGGGAGCGGCCGGGCGGCGGGCGGCGAGGTGCCCGCGGCGGCGG
>NC_041391.1:668013020-668032716 GCF_002162155.2 Triticum dicoccoides | reverse complement strand
GATGTTGGTGCCCATGGCCTTCTGAAAAGAATCCCAAAACTTGGAGGTAAAGATGCTGCCACGGTCTGAAGATATCACTTGAGGAATACCGTGCAGAGAGACAATGCGAGAGGTATAGAGTTCCGCCAATTGAGCTGCAGTGATCGACTCTTTGATAGGCAGAAAATGAGCCACTTTGGTGAGCTTGTCGATGACGACGAATATAGCATCATTGCCACGCTTGGACTTTGGAAACCCAGTCACGAAGTCCATTTCAATGTGGTCAAACTTCCATTCTGGAATGGCAAGAGGTTGGAGGAGACCTGCTGGCCTTTGGTGTTCTGCCTTCACTCTTCTGCAGACATCACACTCGTTCACGAATTGAGCGATCTCGCGCTTCATTCGAGTCCACCAATAAGCTTGCTTGAGGTCCTGATACATCTTCGTACTACCAGGGTGGATGGATAGGAGAGAGTTGTGAGCCTCGTTCATGATCACCTTACGAAGTTCACCTTTGGGCACAACAATTCGATCCTCGAAGAAGAGAGCGTCCTTGTCATCAAGTCGGTAGCACTTGTACTTGGACTGACTCTTTGCAATACCAATCTTCACCTTCTTCACCATAGCATCGAGAAGTTGGGCTTGGCGAATCTGGTCTTCCAAGGTAGGAGAGACTTGAAGGTTGGCGAGGAAACCTTGAGGAACAACTTGCAGATTGAGCTTGCGGAAAGCTTCACAAAGCTCGGGTTGATAAGGCTTGAGAATCAGACTGTTGCAATATGCTTTTCTGCTCAAAGCGTCAGCAATCACATTAGCCTTGCCTGGAGTATACTCGATACTCGGATTGTACTCTTGAATCATTTCGACCCATCGAGTCTGCCTGAGGTTGAGATTAGGCTGAGTGAAGATGTACTTGAGACTCTTGTGATCAGTGAAAATATCCACTTTCCTTCCCAATAGAAGATGTCTCCAAGTCAACAAAGCGTGCACAACTGCCGCCAACTCGAGATCATGAGTGGGGTAGTTCTTCTCATTAGGTTTCAACTGGCGAGAGGTATAAGCAACAACTTTCTTCTCTTGCATCAGTACAGCACCGAGACCTTGGAGAGAGGCATCACAAAAGACCTCGTACGGCTTGGTTTCATCAGGCGGAGTCAGAACTGGAGCAGTGATCAATTTCTCTTTCAAAGTGTTGAAAGAAATATCACACTCCGGAGACCAAACGTACTTGACGTGTTTCTGAAGAAGATTTGAGAGAGGCTTGGCGATCTTAGAAAAGTTTTCAACGAATCTTCTGCAATAGCTTGCGAGACCGAGGAAACTGCGGAGTTGCTTTACGTTCTGAGGAGGTTCCCAATTCACAATTGCGGACACCTTCTCAGGATTCACGGAAATGCCCTTGGCAGAGATGATATGACCAAGATACAGAACCTCATCGAGCCAAAATTCACACTTGGAGAACTTAGCGTAGAACTGATGTTCTCTGAGCTTGTCAAGTACCAAACGCAAGTGCTTGGCATGATCTTCCTTGTTCTTCGAGAAAACCAGAATGTCGTCGAGATAGACCAAAACGAATTCATTGGTGTAGGGGTTGAAGATGAAGTTCATCATGCGAGAGAACGTCGGAGGAGCGTTAGCGAGGCCAAAAGACATGACGGTGTATTCATATGAACCAAAGCTTGTTCTGAACGCCGTCTTGGGAATATCTTGCTCACGAATACGAATCTGATGATAACCCATACGGAGATCAAGCTTGGAGAATACTTGAGCACCCTTGAGTTGTTCGAACAGCTCATTGATGTTGGGAAGTGGGTATTTGTTCTTGATGGTCTTCTTGTTTACTGGACGGTAATCAACACAAAGTCGACTCGAACCATCCTTCTTCTTCACAAAAAGAACACCACAACCCCACGGAGAAGTACTAGGCCGAATGAGACCCAATCTTTCTTGCTCATCGAGTTGTTTCTTCAACTCCTTCAACTCTTCGGGGCCGAGCTTGTAGGGACGTTTGCACACAGGTTCCGTACCGGGCTCAAGTTCAATAACAAATTCAACCGGCCGGTTTGGAGGCATCCCTGGAAGTTCTTCTGGAAAAACGTCTTGATATTCGCAAACGACAGGAATCTGCGAAATAGCATCCAATTCACCCTTCTCATTGAGAGAAAACAACCGGATGGTATTATCCCGAGCGGCAAAGACAATGAGCTCCTCAGACGAATGCGTCAGTTGAATCTGCCTGGCTGCACAATCAAGCTGAGCTTTATGCTTAGAGAGCCAGTCCATCCCGAGAATAAGATCGATATCGGAATTGCCAAGAACCACCGGAGAAGAGAGAAACTTGCAGTCGCCCAAAGTGATTGTAACATCCGGAACACACACTCGAGATGTCAAGAGGCTGGCCGGAGAGTCAATAGACAACGGTCTCGGCAACATTTGAGTAACAAAATCATGCTTGGAAGCAAAAGGTCTCGATATGAAACAATGCGATGCACCAGTGTCAAAAAGAACTTTTGCAGGAATATCATTAACAGGAAGGTTACCCATGATCACATCTGACGAGTCCTCTGCCTGAGCTGCATTCACCATATTGACCTTGGCGTGCTTGGGATTGTGCTTGACCACAGCTGTACTTGCCGATCTGACAGGAGGAGGAGGAGGAAGACGCCTCTGGTTGGTACACTTGTTGGCATAGTGACCCTTCTGTTGGCACTTGTTGCACGTGACCTCTGAAAGCGGACGGTGATACGGAGCACTCGGTCTTGGAGCTTGAGACGAAGCCTTGTTCTGAAAGCCTGGGTTGGGTGGGTGGGAGAAATCACTGCCACCTTTGCTCTTCTGCTGATACGGCTGACGGAACGGAGGAGGAGGAAGCCAATACTTCTGCTGCTTGACCACTTGAGTAGAGGAAGACGGAGTAACATCTCTGGCACGCTTCCTGGAAGCATCACATCTCATCTGAGCAGCCTCTTGCTTCAGTGCCATGTTGTAGAACTCATCGTATCTCAACGGCTCAAAGAGGACAAGAGCGAGCTGAATTTCCTCACGAAGACCACCCCTGAACTGATAGATCATGCTCTTCTCATCAGGAACATCCTGCTTGGCAAAACGGGCGAGCTTCTGGAACAACTTGTTGTAGTCATAGACAGACAAAGAGCCTTGCTTCAGATTGCGGAATTCCTGACGCTTACTCTCAACCACACTTTGAGGAATGTGATGAGCGCGGAAATCTTGACGGAAATCGTCCCAAGTGATAACACGTCCACCTCTGGAATCCTTGTACTGCTGGAACCACTCTGCAGCCTGATCTTTGAGCTGGAAAGAAGCGAACTTGACGAAATCTTCAGGCCTGACGTTGCTGCATTCAAAATGCTTGCCCAGATCCACTAGCCAATCGTCAGCGTCGGTAGCCTCAACACAACCGCTGAACGTCTTTGGGCCATTAGCAAGGAACTGGTTCAGAGTAGCAAAGTGGTGCTGATTATGGCCTTGATTCCCTTGACTGCCTTGATTGCGCTCTTAAAGGATTTGCATGATCAACTGTGTGTTTGCATTAGTAGCGGCCATCACAGCTTGCCATGCTTCCGGAGGAGGCGGAGGTGGAGGCGGATTAGGATTCGGAGTCGTGCGCGTTGGAGGAGCCATCCTGAAGAGGTTGACCACCATTAGCACATAGATAGACAACAATATAGAAGCTGAATCCAACGGAATGAAAATTGCAACATATAGTCTTCACATCCGAACAAAATGAACGAATGCATTCCTCTTCAAATGGTCACATATTCATAAATTGCGAAGCCACGAAGAATTAAGGTAGAGAAATAAATCAACAAGGTACGGATCAAGAACGAATAATCGGTAAGAAATCCCAATCTCAAACCAATATCCGTGGAAGAAGAACTAGAGCTACTAGAATTCCCACCTATGAAACTCCCGAACCTTTCCGGTTATGCAATCAGGTGTTGGGGATACAGGGGAAGCACAATATCTCACCCAAACTAGCAAATCCTACATCCAGCTGTATCCATCCTTCAACACATAACCAGGAAAACTTCGGAAACCATCTACCTCAGCCTTCGAAAAGCATCCGTTATACAAGTTATGGCGATACTCCCGAACTCCCGCCCCAGTACTGGGTGGCGTCGAGGTTATCTCACCAACGAACTGCATAAAAGAGATTTTCGATGTCGGCGAACATATCTCAAGTATACCAGAATTGCAACGATAAAATTGTGACGACAACACCTCGGAGCTCAACTCCCCGGGACACTGCCACAACCCCTAAAGACAGGAGGCACCAAGAACAATGTTCTCGTCACAAAACCATCGGAACAAAACCAAGATACTCGCGTGATCCTAAAAAAAATTTAGTGAAATTTGAGAAGAGAAGAGTCAAAACTCTACGCCAGGATGCCTTACCAGAGCGATGAGGAGACTGGGAAGTAAAAAGAATTCCTAAGCTCTCCGATATATAATTCCTAAGGACTCAAAACATTTTTCTAGACACAACTCGGCTGCTAAAAACGATCAAGCAATGGGGCTCCTAAGGTCGGGGAAGGCTCTGATACCAACTTGTAACGCCCTCGATGCGGCTATAGCTCCCACGTGTCGAGGCACGACTTAGAGGCATAACCGCATTGAAAGCAATGTCGCAAGTCAGGCGATCATTACAACATCCCATGTAATATATAATAAAAGGGGGAGATAACATAGTTGGCTTACACTCGCCACGTCACATCAGAGTACATAAATAACATCCATCAAACAAATCACTCATGGCCCGACTATGGTGCCAAAATAGAAAGACCCCCAATATGCGACAAGGTCCTGAATCGATAACCCCAACTAGGCACCACTACTAATCATCCGGAAAAGACACGTAGTATCGCTGAGAGTCCTCGTCGAACTCCCACTTGAGCTCGTAATCGTCAACTGGAGCAGAAACACCTGGACCTGCATCTGGAGTTGTAGTATCTGTGAGCCACAGGGTCTCAGCAATCTCACACCCACGCGATCAAGACTATTTAAGCTCATAGGAATGGATAAGGCAAATATATGTGGAGCTGCAGCAAGCGACTAGCATATGTGGTGGCTAACTTATACGCAAAAGAGAGCGAGAAGAGAAGGCGAAGCACGAGCGAGAAGCTAAAAGAACATCCTGCGCAAGCATAACTCCAACACCGTGTCCACTTCCCGGACTCCGCCGAGAAGGGGCCATCACGGTAACACACACGGTTGATTCATTTTAATTAAGTTTAGTTCAAGTAATCTACAATCGGACATTAACAAATTCCCATCTGCCCATAACCGCGGGCACGGCTTTCGAAAGATCAATCCCTGCAGGGGGGTCCCAACTTAGCCCATAACAAGCTCTCACGGTCAACGAAGGAATAGACCTCCACCCAAGACACACCGATCAGACTCGGTATCTTGGTACAACAAGATGATTCGACAGGTTAAAACAAGTCCAGCAACACCGCCCGAATGTGCCGACAAATCCCGATAGGAGCTGCACATATCTCTTTCTCAGGGCACACTCAGATGAGCAATCCGTACAACTAAAACCAAACCTCGAGTTTCCCCGAGGGGGCGCTGCACAGGGCTCTAGTTCGGACCAACAGTCAGAGGAGCACTGGCCCGTGGGGGGGCTAAAATAAAGATGACCTTCGGGCTCCGGAAACCCAAGGGAAAACGAGGCTAGGTGGCAAATGGTAAAACCAATGTTGGGCATTGCTGGAAAAGCTTTAATCAAGGCGAACTATCAAGGGGTTCCCATTATAGCCCAACCGCGTAAGGGACGCACAATCCGGGAACATAACACCGATATGACGGAAACTAGGGCGGCAAGAGTGGAACAAAACACTAGGCGAGAGGCCGAGCCTTCCACCCTTTACCAAGTATATAGATGCATTAAGATAACATAGCACTATAATGATATCCCAACAAGTAAATAAATGTTCCAACAAGGAACGGCTCCAATCTTCACCTGCAGCTAACTACGCTATAAGAAGGGCTGAGCAAAGCGGTAACATAGCCAATCAACGGTTTGCTAGGACAATGGTGGGTTAGAGGTTCAACATGGAAATTGGGAGGCTGACAAGCAAAAGGTAGGCATCATAGCAGTGGCAAAGCAAAAGAGCGAGCAAACTAGCATAGCAAAGATAGTAGTGATTTCGAGGGTATGATCATCTTGCCTGCACAGTTGTCAGAGTTGACTGGATCCTCACAAGCAAACTCAACGGGCTCCTCGGTAGCGAACTCGTCTCCTGGCTCTACCCAACAAGACAAACAAGCAACAAGGATACAATCAACCACGGGCAAGACCAAGCAATATGATGAAATGACGATATGCTATGCGGGATGCGATGCGGGATGCAAAATGCAAGATATGACAGGAAATGCAAGAACCTGGCATCAACTTGGAAAACCAAGTGTGCCACTGGATAGAGGGGATGAAATCGCTTGAAAACGATATAAAGATCATTGGAATCGGAGCTACGGTTTGGAAATGGCAAGCGTTTTAAGATATGACACCGGTCTGCGATTTACAGCAAGTAGGCATCTAAATGCAACGAAATGAACATGCTACAGCCACCAAACATGAAAACAAAATACATGGCAGAGAAGTACACAAGATGGTTGACAAAACACTAGCACTGAGCCATAGGCAAATTCATCCATTAAGAGGTTCAAACAAGCATGGCTAAAACGCAAATGCAAAACAGATTTCAGACTTAGTGAAATTAACACTAGTCTGAAATTTCAGATCACGATGCTCTCTTCGGAGCAGCAAAACAACATGATAGAGAACCTGAACATGACAAGTAAGAACATGGCATGGAGCTACTCAACTAGCTTAACAAAACACCCAAAGTGACCTGGGGCCAAAAGGGTTCACAAAATACTCTACCGAGCTCACGAACATAGCTCGAACACAATCAGTTTTCAGACTTAGTGAAAACTGAGACATGCTGAAATTTAACTCACGAAGGCATGTAAACGAGCTCGATGCACTCACTACGGTGCAAGTCATGGCAAGGAAATCATATAACCAGAAATAAGGCACAATGTTCTAGCTACACATGGCAAGAAAGAAGGCATAGCATGCATGAAACACTAACGGTAGCATCGGGGAAATCGCAAACAAGTTGACGATCTGCCCAGATTAACAACGAAGCAAAAGTTGAGCTCGATTGAGTCAACCTAGAGCACTCCACAAATGCCAACAAAGACATGGATGGAAAGAGCATAACATGAATATCAAAACTCCCTTACTGATCATCCTCAAAAGAGGCACGGATCACTAGGAAACAAACTGGACATATGGCATCATGAACTAAAATATCCCAGACAGTGAAAATCACTAAGTCCCTGAAATCTGCATTCTCAGGTACCTCTCTTCGCAAGCTTGCACAAGACAACACACACATCCTAAAAATGCATGGGTGACACCTCTGGAAAGAAGACAAAATGCTTCACAATTCATCCCAAAGGGGCACAGGCATATCATGCATGAATTAAATATAGCAAAAATGACAAAAGTGCATGATGAACTAACGGATCTGCAATCTAACTCACGAAGCCTCCTTCTAACAGCATTTTGGATATCAAGATGACCTCAAATGCAAATGATGCAATGGAATGAAATGATGTACATGTCGAGGCGAAGATTTTGATATATCATACGCCCAAAACGGAGCTATGGTTGCAAAGTTACGGGACCTCGAACAGAGCAACATGGATCAAAAATCTAGGGACTTAGAAAAATCGGAGGGGGGTTAGGGTTTACTGTTCACGCGACCGGATCCAGATCGGGATCGCGGCGCGGAAGCCGAGGCGGCACCGGCGGCGGAGCTCGAGCTCGCCGGAGCGGCGGGGTGCGCCGGCGGGGAGGAGGTCGCCGAGGGGGGGCGGCGCCGGCAAGGAGGCAGCGGAGGGGCGCGGGAGCCGAGGCGGGGAGCGGCCGGGCGGCGGGCGGCGAGGTGCCCGCGGCGGCGGCGACCTCCGGCTGGGGCGGCGACGGCGCCCGCGGCGGCGGCCGGCCGGGGGGATGACGGCGGCGGGGCGCGGGACAGGGCGCGGCGGCGGATCGGGCCGCGGGGGCCCCGCACGGGCCTCGCGGGCCCGCGGCGGGCGGCGAACTGGGGACCGGGCGGCGGCCACTAGGAGGCCGACACGTGGCGGCGGACGGGGAGGCCGGACATGTCCGTCGGCGGCGGTTGTGTCCGACGGCGGCGGGAGGAGTTTTTTTTAGGGTTTCGGGGAGAGGGAGAGATCCGAAAATGGAGGGGTGTATATATAGGCATAGAGGGAGCTAGGAGAGTCCAAATGAGGTGCGGTTTTCGCCCACACGATCGTGATCGAACGACCGAGACGATGGATAAGAGTTTGGTGGGTTTTGGGCCAAATTTGGGGGGTGTTGGGCTGCAACATACATGAGGCCTTTTCCGTCCCTCGGTTAACCGTTGGAGCATCAAACGAAGTCCAAATGATACGAAACTTGACAGGCGGTCTACCGGTAGTAACCCAAGGCCGCTTGGCAAGTCTCGGTCCAATCCGGAAATGTTTAATCCCCACACACGAAAGAAAGCTAGAAATGACCACCGGAGGAGAACGAAGCGCCGGAATGCAAAACGGACAACGGGGAAAATGATCGAATGCATGAGATGAACATGTATGCAAATGCAATGCATGAGATGACATGGTAAGAGATGCACGAAAAAGAAAAACAACACACGGAGACAAAGACCCGAACCCGAGAAATAAATATAACTTAGCACCGGAGACAGCAAGAGTTGGATACAAATATGGAAAGTTACATCTGGGGCGTTACATCATCGCTTCCTCATAGTTCGTAGGTTCGCCATGGTCAAGTAACATGACCTCCAGAATAGGATTACCGTACCACTCTGGGAGGATCTTACTCTGGTTGACCTACGAGGTTCGGTAGTAACTTGATCTGAAGTTTCATGATCATTATCATTAGCTTCCTCACTAATTGGTGTAGTCGTCACAGGAACCGGTTTCTGTGATGAACTACTTTCCAGTAAGGGAGCAGGTACAGTTACCTCATCAAGTTCTACTTTCCTCCCACTTACTTCTTCCGAGAGAAACTCCTTCTCTAGAAAGGATCCAAATTTAGCAACAAAAGTCTTGCCTTCAGATCTGTGATAGAAGGTGTACCCAATAGTCTCCTTTGGGTATCCTATGAAGACACATTTCTCCGATTTGGGTTCGAGCTTATCAGGTTGAAGTTTTTTCACATAAGCATCGCAGCCCCAAACTTTAAGAAATGACAACTTCGGTTTCTTCCCAAACCAAAGTTCTTAAGGTGTCGTCTCAAAGGATTTTGATGGTGCCCTATTTAACGTGAATGCGGCAGTCTCTAAAGCATAACCCCAAGACGATAGCGGTAAATCAGTAAGAGACATCATAGATCGTACCATATCTAGTAAAGTACAATTACGACGTTCAGACACACCATTACGTTGTGGTGTTCCAGCTGGCGTGAGTTGCGAAACTATTCCGCATTGTTTCAAATGTAAACCAAACTCGTAACTCAAATATTCTCCTCCACGATCAGATCGTAGAAACTTTATTTTCTCGTTACGATGATTTTCCACTTCACTCTGAAATTCTTTGAACTTTTCAAATGTTTCAGACTTATGTTTCATTAAGTAGATATACCCATATCTGCTCAAATCATCTGTGAAGGTGAGAAAATAATGATACCCGCCGCGAGCCTTAATGTTCATTGGATCACATACATCAGTATCTATGATTTCCAACAAATCTGTTGCTTGCTCCATAGTTTTGGAGAACGGCGTTTTAGTCATCTTGCCCATGAGGCACGGTTCGCAAGTACCAAGTGATTCATAATCAAGTGATTCCAGAAGTCCATCAGTATGGAGTTTTTTCATGTGCTTTACACCAATATGACCCAAACGGTAGTGCCACAAATAAGTTATAGTGTCATTATCAACTCTGCATCTTTTGGCTTCAACATTATGAATATGTATATCACTACTATCGAGATTCAATAAAAATAGACCACTCTTCAAGGGTGCATGACCATAAAAGATATTACTCATATAAATAGAACAACCATTATTCTCTGATTTAAATGAATAATCGTCTCGCATTAAACAAGATCCAGATATAATGTTCATGCTTAACACTGGCACCAAATAACAATTATTCAGTTCTAAAACTAACCCCGAAGGTAGATGTAGAGGCAGCATGCCGACTGCGATCACATCGACTTTGGAATCATTTCCCACGTGCATCATCACCTCGTCCTTAGCCAATCTTCGCTTAATCCATAGTCCCTGTTTCGAGTTGCAAATATTAGCAACAGAACCAGTATCAAATACCCAGGTGCTACTGCGAGCATTAGTAAGGTACACATAAATAACATGTATATCACATATACCTTTGTTCACCTTGCCATCCTTCTTATCCACCAAATACTTGG
Source organism: Triticum dicoccoides (assembly GCF_002162155.2). Classification (NCBI taxonomy): domain Eukaryota; kingdom Viridiplantae; phylum Streptophyta; class Magnoliopsida; order Poales; family Poaceae; genus Triticum; species Triticum dicoccoides. Next base: position 668,022,266 of record NC_041391.1, on the reverse strand, counting down.
GGCAGTTCCGCTTTCAGTGACCAGTCTGTTTGCAGTAGAAGTACTCAGTCTCAGGCTTAGGTCCAGACTTGGGTTTGTTCTCTTGAGCAGCAACTTGTTTGTCATTCTTCTTAAACTTCCCCTTCTTCTTCCCTTTACCCTTTTTCTTGAAACTGTTTGTCTTGTTGACCATCAACACTTGATGCTCCTTTTTGATTTCTACCTCCGCAGCTTTTAGCATTGCGAAGAGCTCGGGAATAGTCTTGTTCATCCCTTGCATATTATAGTTCATCACGAAGCTCTTGTAGCTTGGTGGTAGTGATTGAAGAATTCTGTCAATGACACTATCATAAGGAAGATTAACTCCCAGTTGAATCAAGTGATTATTATACAAGGACATCTTGAGTATATGTTCACTAACATAACTATTCTCTTCCATCTTGCAACTATAGAACTTATTGGATACATCATATCTCTCAATCCGGGCATTTGCTTGAAATATTAACTTCAACTCCTGGAACATCTCATATGCTCCTTGACGTTCAAAACGTCGTTGAAGTCCCGGTTCTAAGCCGTAAAGCATGGAACACTGAACTATCGAGTAGTCATCAGCTTTGCTCTGCCAGACGTTCTTAATGTCGTCAGTTGCATCTGCAGTAGGCCTGGAACCCAGCGGTGCTTCCAGGAAGTAATTCTTCTATGCAGCAATGAGGATAATCCTCAAGTTACGAACCCAGTCCATGTAATTGCTACCATCATCTTTCAACTTAGCTTTCTCAAGGAATGCATTAAAATTCAATGGAACAACAGCACGAGCAATCTATCTACAACAAACATAGACAATCAAAATACTATCAGGTACTAAGTTCATGATAAATTTAAGTTCAATTAATCATATTACATAAGAACTCCCACTTAGATAGACATCCCTCTAATCATCTAAGTGATCACGTGATCAAAATCAACTAAACCATGTCTGATCATCACGTGAGATGGAGTAGTTTTCAATGATGAACATCACTATGTTGATCATATCTACTATATGATTCACGCTCGACCTTTCGGTCTCAGTGTTCCGAGGCCATATCTGTATATGCTAGGCTCGTGAAGTTTAACTTGAGTATTCCGCATGTGCAACTATTTTGCGCCCGTTGTATTTGAACGTAGAGCCTATCACACCGTTCATCACGTGGTGTCTCAGCACGAAGAACTTTCGCAACGGTGCATACTCAGGGAGAACACTTATACCTTGAAATTTAGTGAGAGATCATCTTATAATGCTACCGTCAATCAAAGCAAAATAAGATGCATAAAGGATAAACATCACATGCAATCAATATAAGCGATATGATATGGCCATCATCATCTTGTACTTATGATCTCCATCTCCGAAGCACCGTCATGATCACCATCGTCACCGGTGCGACACCTTGATCTCCATCGTAGCATCGTTATCGTTTCACCACCTATTGCTTCTACGACTATCGCTACCGCTTAGTGATAAAGTAAAGCAATTACTGGGCGATTGCATTGCATACAATAAAGCGACAACCATATGGCTCCTGCCAGTTGTCGATAACTTGGTTACAAAACATGATCATCTCATACAATAAAATATAGCATCACGTCTTGGCCATATCACATCACAACATGCCCTGTAAAAACAAGTTAGATGTCCTCTACTTTGTTGTTGCAAGTTTTACATGGCTGCTACGGGCTGAGCAAGAACTGTTCTTACCTACGCATCAAATCCACAACGATAGTTCGTCAAGTTAGTGATGTTTTAACCTTCTCAAGGACCGGGCATAGCCACACTCGGTTCAACTAAAGTTGGAGAAACTGACACCCGCCAGCCACCTATGTGCAAAGCACATCGGTAGAACCAGTCTCACGTAAGCATACGTGTAATGTCGGTACGGGCCGCTTCATCCAACAATACCGCCGAACAAAAGTATGACATGCTGGTAAGCAGTATGACCTGTATCGCCCACAACTCACTTGTGTTCTACTTGTGCATATAACATCTATGCATAAAACCTGGCTTGGATGCCACTGTTGGGGAACGTAGTAATTTCAAAAAAATTCCTACGCACACGCAAGATCAAGGTAATGCATAGCAACGAGAGGGGAGAGTGTTGTCCACGTACCCTCGTAGACCGAAAGCGGAAGCATTAGCACAACGCAGTTGATGTAGTCGTACATCTTCACGATCCGACCAATCAAGTACCGAACGTACGGCACCTCCAAGTTCAGCACACGTTCAGCTCGATGACATCCCTCCAACTCCGATCCAGTCAAGCTTTGAGGGAGAGTTCCGTCAGCACGATGGCGTGGTGACGATGATGATGTTCTACCGATGCAGGGCTTCATCTAAGCACTACTACGATATTATCGAGGTGGATTATGGTGGAGGGGGGCACCGCACACGGCTAAGAGATCCAAGGGATCAATTGTTGTGTCTAGAGGTGCCCCCCTGCCCCCGTATATAAAGGATCAAGGGGGAGGGGGCGGCTGGCCAGGAGGAGGCGCGCCAGGGAGGAGTCCTACTCCCACCGGGAGTAGGACTCCCTCCTTTCCTAGTTGGAGTAGGAGGGGGAAGGAAGGGACAGAGGAGAGGAAGGAAAAAGGGGGGCGCCGCCGCCCCCTCCTTGTCCTATTCGAACTAGGGGGGAGGGGGCGCGCAGCCTGCCCTAGTCGCCCCTCCTCTTCTCCACTTAGGGCCCAAGAGGCCTATTAACCCCCCGGGGGGTTCCGGTAAATGTCCGAAACCTCCCGAAACCATTCCGGTTCCGAACTTAGTTGTCCAATATATCGATCTTTATGTATCGACCATTTCGAGACTCCTCGTCATGTTCGTGATCACATCCGGGACTGTGAACTACCTTCGGTACATCAAAACACATAAATTCATAATATAATTGTCATCTAACTTCAAGCGTGTGGACCCTACGGGTTCGAGAACTATGTAGACATGACCGAGACATGTCTTCGGTCAATAACCAATAGCGGAACCTAGATGCTCATATTGGATCCTACATATTCTACGAAGATCTTTATCGGTCAAACCGCATAACAACATATGTTGTTTCCTTTGTCACCGGTATGTTACTTGCCCGAGATTCGATCGTCGGTATCTCAAAACCTAGTTCAATCTCGTTACCGGCAAGTCTCTTTACTCGTTATGTAATGCATCATCCCGCAACTAACTCATTAGTTACATTGCTTGCAAGGCTTATAGTGATGTACATTACCGAGAGGGCCCAGAGATACCTCTCCGACAATCAGAGTGACAAATCCATGTACCTTCAGAGACACCTGTAGAGCTCCTTTATAATCTCCCAGTTACGTTGTGACGTTTGGTAGCACACAAAGTGTTCCTCCGGTAAACGGGAGTTGCATAATCTCATAGTTGTAGGAACATGTATAAGTCATGAAGAAAGCAATAGCAACATACTAAACGATCAAGTGCTAAGCTAATGGAATGGGTCAAGTCAATCACATCATTCTCCTAATGATGTGATCCCGTTAATCAAATGACAACTCATGTCTATGGTTAGGAAACACTACCATTTTTTATCAACGAGCTAGTCAACTAGAGGCATACTAGTGACACTATGTTTGTCTATGTATTCACACATGTATTATGTTTCCGGTTAATACAATTCTAGCATGAATAATAAATATTTATCATGATATAAGGAAATAAATAATAACTTTAGTGTTGCCTCTAGGGCATATTTCGTTCACCCTTCCCCCCGCATATATAAAGGAGGGAGGGAGAGGAGGGCGACCTAGGCGCGCCCCAACTGGGAAGGAGTCCCACTTGGACTCCTAGTTGGATTCGCGCCCCCCCCCTTCCTTCTACCGGAGGGGGAAAGGGGAAAGAAGAGGGAGTGGAAGAAGGAAAGGGGGGTGGCGCCCCCTTCCCTAGTCCAATTCGGCCTCCTCCCTTGTGGGGGGCGCACCAGCCCCTTGTGGGCTGGTTACCCTCCCTCATATGGCCCATATGGCCCATATCTTCCACCGGGGGGTTTCGGTAACCCCCCCCCCCCAACCCCGATACTCCGATTTGTACCCGATACACTCTGGAACCCTTCCGTTGTCCGAATACTAGCTTCCAATATATCAATCTTTACCCCTCGACCATTTAGAGACTCCTCGTCATGTCCGTGATCTCATCCGGAACTCTTAACAACCTTTGGCCACCAAAACACATAACACATATAATACATGTCATCATCAACCGGCAAGCGTGCGGACCCTACGGGTTCGAGAACTATGTAGACATGACCGAGACACCTCTCCGGTCAATAACCAATAGCAGAACCTGGATGCTCATATTGGTTCCCACAAATTCTATGAAGATCTTTATCTGTCGAACCGCTATGTCAACATACGTTATTCCCTTTGTCATCGGTATGTTACTTGCCCGAGATTCGATCGTCGGTATCTTCATACCTAGTTCAATCTCATTACCGTCAAGTCTCTTTCCTCGTTCCGTAATGCATCATACCGCAACTAACTCATTAGTCACATTGCTTGCAAGGGTTCATATGTTGTGCATTACCGAGAGGGCCCAGAGATACCCCTCCGATACTCGGAGTGACAAATCCTAATCTCGATCTATGCGAACCCAACAAACACCTTCGGAGATACCTGTAGAGCATCTTTATAATCACCTAGTTACGTTTTGCCATTTTATAGCTCACAAGGTATTACTTCGGTGTCCGGGAGTTGCATAATCTCATAGTCGGAGGAATATGTATTTGACATGAAAAAAGCAGTAGCAATAAAACTGAACGATCATTATGCTAAGCTAACAGATGGGTCTTGTCCATCACATCATTCTCCTAATGATGTGATCCTGTTCATGAAATGACAACACAGTCCATGGCTAGGAAACTTAACCATCTTTGATCAACGAGCTAGTCAAGTAGAGGCATACCAGGGACACAATGTTTTGTCTATGTATCCACACATGTATCAAGTTTTTGGTTAATACAATTCTAGCATGAATAATAAACATTTATCATGATATAAGGAAATATAAAATAACAACTTTATTATTGCCTCTAGGGCATATTTCCTTCACGTCTACCCTCAACTAACTCGAGGGTTGTACCTTTATGCTAAAGGAGCCCCAATTCAGATTTTCCCCTACTAAATTATACCGTGGTGACTTTTGGACTACCTCCAAGTTTATTCGGATGGGCCGGTTGGAGAGCATTCAAGGAAGGAGGATATGAACCTGGTACCCATCACGTGATAGGAGGCTCACATGCAAAAAACCTAGTGGGATAGCCAACACCTTCTCACTTTTCTCCATTGCCTCCTAAAGTGTGAAGGTCTTCCAGCACCCCTGCCTAGCCATACAGGGTGTCGCGTGCCTGCTTGGCTGGTCGGTGTAAGGTTTGGTTGTGCTTTGTGGGTCGCCCTAGAGGTTTGTGCTTTGGTTGGTTTCTTCTATTGTTTTAGGTGTCTTGCTATCCCTTACTCCGTGTTTGGCCTTCAAATGTTGCCCGGTAGGGGCAGTGTCGTTTTCTATGGCTCGTTTGGATTTACCGGTTGTTGTATACGTCTTCATTTTCTTTTTGTCGTGGAAATACTAGGCGATGAACCATGAAAGAAACGTTCGGTGGCAACCGGCTCATAGTTTGTTTTTGTAGGGATGGTTGCAGCTGGTCTCCTCAAATACTCCGTTCATCTCGGTGCACTGGGTGTGCGTGTAGTTCTAAGTCATCGTTGTTCGTTTTGCTTATATTTTATGTTTCTAGTAGTATGCTTAACTTTCAGGCTGCATTTAGTCTCTGATGACCAAGGAATGACCGGGTAGCAAGGGCGGTTAGACTAGTACCTGGACCGAAAGGAAGGGTGGCTCAGCCATAGCTACTCGAAAGAGCGTGTGTCCAGGAGCTTCAAAATAGCCCGATGCGCGCGGAAGGACGGGTGACTCGGTCAACCCAAGTCGGAACACCCAATTAATAACACAACGGGGCAACCAACCTACAAAGCCACCTCCCAAAGGTTGGTTTCGGATGATGTTTTAGTTTCCATTCGGTCATTCACATATGATCATTTATATCGTGTCTGTTCATATTATTATTCATGGTAATGGTCTTTGGGGATGATTGATCGAACAACATGTGTTAGACGTGTTGCCCATAGTGTTGCTTAACTTCCTAGCTGCAGTTTCAAATAGTTCTCTTAACTTCTGGTCTGTGGTTGGTCTCTGCTGATTGGCGCAATGGGTCATCTAGTGAAGATAAAAAATGGAGCAAATGAAAGGCTTGCACACTTATGTTTATTATTTGGTTCTTGTTGGCTGAATGCAACTAAAATTTACCTGAAAATGTGACAAAACTATACCATATCTCATCTCTGTGATCATTCCAACTGACAATAAATCAAAACGGGGAATTAATTTGGCCAAACCCTAAACTATTTCCCTCTTTTACAAAGTTGTAAATCCAAAGTTTTTATAAAATAATAAAACTTTTCATATAAAAAATTTGTTTAAGATTGTTTTTCACATGGTCTAATATTATAATATACAATCTCTCACATAAAAATAGATATCTAGAAATGATCTGAGAACTTTAATTTATATCTTTTGAAAATCCGTGAAAACCATGATAATATTATCACAACGAACATGCATGTAGTCTAGTGGTTGCATTGACCTTAGTAGAACCCTAGGTCCTGGGTCCGACTCCCGGTGGGAGCGGATTAAATAGGCATGAGTAAAAATTTCTGGAATAAAGGATTGCAATGATGCTGCTCTACTGTAAATACTAAAAAAAAGATAATATTACGACATATATATATTTGATTCTAGAATTCTTCAAAATTTATCCAAGCTTTATAATCGAATTCAAAACTTTCCCTAGTGAGGATCTCACAGTCATGTTTCAAATTTCCCTTTTTCAAGCATAGTTTCTTTTGCTATGTTTGATTTAATCACTCATATATTGATATATATGTTATGTAGTAATCCACCGTGTTGTTATGCATACTGTACTAACTTTCGTTTACTCAATAATTTTTATTTGTACCAGCAGATAATAATAATAATAATAATAATAATAATAATTTCTATTTGTGCCATTTTCTAGCCTTTTGATCATAGTAATAATATATTAATAGCATTAGAGTTGGATTTGGAAATAAATGCTTTTATATATCCGCTTCTGTAAATTAAGACAATGCAAACCATCCATATAAATTATTATGATATGATGATTCTAATTTTTAATTGGATTTTTACAAAATAAGATTTAGTTGCACACTAACTCCCTAATCAAAGAATGATAAGTGTTCAATTTCCGAACATACTATTTTCATGTTTAGATGGTCCCTGCATCTTGCTCCTGCTCATGTCTTGCTAGGAATGGTTACCGACCTCCCCCTTTGTCCTTGTGCTCTTGCTACACAATCGTTCGCACAATCCCAAGTAAGTAATTCCAACTTTTATTTATCTTTCCCCTGTTGTAACTAATAATAAATTAATGAAAAAAATAGTTTGCATTGTGCAAACACTGTGCTTATGAATTCTTAGTGGAGCATTTTTAAAATCAAAATCATTGCAAAAAAGTTTAATAAAATTCACATCTTTAAAGAAAATACTTATTTGCTCAACAATGAGATTCTTTTGGCAGGCGAGATTTTTTAGAACCCCACCAACTAAGAATTAGCAGATTACTCACTGATCGATCATCACCCTTGGTAATATTGAGGTATCATATAACTAGATTAGATTACTGTAAACATATGTCCATGGCCGAGCAGCTGAACAATATTTTACTTAATTATATAACGAATGTAATGACCTTTTTTACACCATATTAGTGCTTACATTTTGGACACCTGCTCTAGCTATACATAATCATGTAGTCATATTTTCACTAAAATATAATACATAAATTTAGGGCTTGTACAATGATTGATTAGATGTTTTTACCTTCTTTATTTCTCACTACTGAGATAGGACAAAAAAGTTATGCAATACGTTGCCTCTTAGAGTCTTCTGCATTCAATAACCGCTTATATGCGTAAAATAATGTGTTGCCTAAACCTATTGACATAAGGTGGAATGAAAATATGGCATCTCATACCTTTCTTTGGAAATTTCCATCTCTTGGCCAACAAAAGAAAACATTTTTTTATCGCTCTCTTACATGTCAGAATCATCCTAAGATTCATTGCTAAGATATAAGCATTGTACATTTCCTTGATGCGCATGGTTTTACGTCGCTACATTACCTGCCAGATGCCCTAATGTATCATTCAGAAACTATTAAAATAAAGTGCCTGGGAAGAATATCAAATATTATCATATATATAGACTGATGCTCAGCTATTAATAATTTTATTGCACCATATTTGTGCAACAGTAAATTAGGCTTAATTAGTAAACCGTGTTACATACGCACATTTTCCTTACTGATACACATGATCCATTTAGTTTAATTTACCAACCTCTTTTGCGACGAACACCTTTTTTTCTTATGCAAGGGAACGGACATTTGTTTAAAGAATAGTGGGATGTTACGAACCTCTGTTTAACGGACGATGCCAATGTGTATGAAGGATTGGAGCCATGAACATAATCCATCGATCCTTTTGTTCAGAGTCTGCCGGCATGCCGTTGTTGTGTTCAGGTGCATGAGGTACATTTTGCAAAAAAAAAAAGAAGAAGAAGAGGTGCAAAATGTACGATGTAAATGATATGTATGCTAGCTAGCTATATCAGGGGAACGTCAGGATAAAATAAACACATCTCTCTCTCTCTCTGTGTGTGTTATGTTATGCTCCAAATTCAAGTATAAAGAGGGAGGCTAACTTCTGGCGAGCGAGCGGAGTGAGGCCCATCGCCGGTAGGCTTGGGCCCGACAGGGACGTTCCACGTTAAGATCTCGTGTCGCCTGCTTATCGTCTCTCTCTCTCTCTCTGTCTCTCTGTCTCTCTCTCTCTCTCTCTCTCTTATAGAAGCGTCGTTATGATAAAATAAATACAAATATCAATTATACGAAAGTAACCAACAATAGCAATTGGATTTAGTTTTGACGTAGGTAACCTGTGTTATATATACCTCTTGTAAGCCACTGCACATGATAAGTTGATCAGTTGTAAATCCCCGGCGTTTGTAACTCCCCCGATATAGTGAAGTTTGGCTGGCTGGCGCCCGTGGTTTTTTCCCCTTCGTGTTGGAGGGGTTTTCCATGTTAAAATCTCATGTCCCCTGCTTGTTCTTCGTTCTTCGTTGAGTTG
>NC_041391.1:668006124-668012761 GCF_002162155.2 Triticum dicoccoides | reverse complement strand
TGTTATGATAAAATAAATACAAATATCAATTATATGAAAGTAACCAACAATAGCAATTGGATTTATCACATTTGTAATTTTCTGTGATCGTGTGGAATATAGAACGGGCACTATGTTGTATATCAAATGTCAACTAAAGATGAAAAACCAGTTAAAGAACCAATCCTATTCACCTTGCCCCCTTGTTCACATGCGAAAAGTTGTACTGTCTATGCTTGAATTGTCCATTCCCTTGACTTTTTAGTAGTAGGCAATCCATATTTAACAGTACATATCATTATGGTTTGGCAACTACAAGGAAGCACTTGTAAATTTAACTAGTTTGTATTAACCTTATACTTTTATCAAAAACAAGTCGTGTTTGCTAATCATGATTTTTCAGTTACCATAACTAACGTAGTCATTCTGCATCATGTAAAATTGCAACTCTGTTACCAAATATTAGTATTGTAATGCTACCTAACAAACATGTGCAACTTGCCCTCACTCCTTTTACCTACATTGCCATTTCAAACATAAAAAATGAATGGGTTAGTCAAAGGAAAATAACTCATAATCCATTTCAGGCGCATTTTCCAGGCTAGTCATCGGAAATTAGGAAGCGCACTGCATACACGTTGTTATGTAGACACTAACGACTAATCTTCATTAAATGATCTAACCACGTTGACCCCTTTCCACAAACATTATGTTTATATTGAAAACAGCAGTGATCCAACACTCATCTGATAAGTTAGGGTAATTTCCATTGTTCCCTCATGACAACTAACTATGATGCTTATCTTGATTGATTGGTTACCTTGATAACAATCATAGTCATTTGGCATTACAGGATTCTAACTCCATTTACAAAATCTCAATATTATGATGCTCCCCACAAGCGTGTGAAACGTGCCCTAGCTCCCCTCACCATTCTTTTTGCACACCATTGGAGTGTCCAAATATGAAGAGGGTCTTGTGTTAGATATTAAGTAATAGCCAGCTAGAAACCACGTACCCCACTACCCAATGACGCATAGTGAAAAGGATAGCTACATATATTCACCTTAACTCCTTATCACTAGCTGCCACTCAACATTTAAGTGTCTAACCCATGTTAACCCTTTTACCTGCATTTGTCTATTTCCTTCAAAAAATGGACCAATTGGCAAAGCAATCATACTATCCTTGCTCTTGTGTTTCAGAAATCTAAATGTGATGTCTATCCTTGATTTTTCACTTATGTCGAGTCCAGAAATCATTTTGTATGGCACTATAACTTCATTTACCCACTCTCATTCTTATCATACACCTCGAGAATACATGAAAAAAAATACTTCCCGCAATCTTTTTCCCTCCATTTTCTTTCCTGCCATTTTCTTTGCCGCCATTTTCTCCCGCCATTTTCTTCCCCGCCATTCTCTCCCGCCACACTAAGGAGTACTGCATCGACGGAGGATGACGATGATGCCTTCATGTGGAGTGTGAAACACTGTGTGAGAGAAGTCATAAGTGTGAAACACTCTCCGATAATGATGACGAAGCTCCAAACACTTATGACTTCTCTCAGACAGTGTTTCACACTCCACCAGCAGCACTGACGCAGGAGACACAGACCGTGTCAGACGATGTTATCTACGATCGTGGACACCATGAGGCTCGTTTTATAAGTTGAGAAGTGAAGATGGCGACAAAGAAGGTGGCGGGAAAGAAGATGGCGGGAGAGAATGGCGGGAAAGAAAATGAAGGGAGAGAATTGCGGGAAATAAAATGGCGGGAGAAAATGGAGGGAGAGAATGGCGTAAAAACCTAATTTTAAATAATCCTAAACTTCACCAATTAATTAATACCGATAAACAAAGTCACAAAGAACCAATAGCAAAAAGAATCGTCTAAAAAGAATACTCCTAGCTCAAATTATAGGCAATCTAGTGATTTGAGAAAATTCATGAAAATTCAAATTCAAACTTTCAAATCTAGTCAAACTTGATATCTACAGAAACTTCATAAAATTTCTAATCTAATGCAAAAATAATCAAATTAAAATACTAAAAATCCTATTTGATATGAATTTTCTAAAAAGTAGAGCAGGTGTTGGCCGAAGAGGGACCATTTGGCCAACTGTTGGCTGAAAAGTCCTTTTTGGCCAACGGTTGGCCGAAAAGTCCCTCTTCGGCTAACAGGAGGCCGAAAAGTCCCTTTTCGGCCAACAGGAGGCCGACGGGGTGATAGTTTTGATTTTTCTCCATTAGAGTGTATAGTTTCCGAATTTGCTATAAAAATCATCATAGTTTCAAAAAAATCCACATTCTAGGCCGACCCATTGTTATATGTTAAACATGGAAGGATTGTGTCCTTAGTACTGAATGCCACCTACAAACACATAGATTGTTTTGTTCACATCATTTTACATTGTAAAAACACAGAACCAGTTGGTACATAAATACTAGTATATTCACCTTGGCTCCTTATTTCCTGCAGCTCTATCCATAACTAATCAATTGTATGTCACATCCCTTGCCTTTTGGTAACCATACACATTATTATCCTCTTGTCACGGGTATTGTCTCACTGCATTTTGCCTCCTATTCTCATAGTGCTCATCCATGAGTATTGACGTCATGCATCCCTTTCTGTTTCTTTTGTTCATCTATTTACCTATATATATTCCATAAGAACATAATGTTTTAAATGTAAAATGTCCAAGGTCAACTAGAAATGGTAATGGCTTCCATACAACAGAAATACGACTACTTATGCTAGATCACTAGGGACGGAAACACGTGGTGGAAACGGATGCATTTGTCCTATAGAGGATGGCTAGTCCTTATCAACTCCATAGGTTCTAAGTTCTAACATGGTTCTTTGCATGATGTTTTTCTTCTAAGCGCCAAAATGAAGCTAAATGTATTTGTGTGGGTGCTTACTATTGAAAGTTTTAGTGCGTGAGATATGCTGAAGTGGAGACACTTTATTATTGATGGTAAATATTATTCTTGCCTCCTCCGTGCTACTAATGCTGAAGAGTGAAGACACCAGTGTGAACGCATAGTTTCCATTCGCGTTTTAGCAGTTCCTGCTGGACACGCCTTCAAATCTAGTGGACTCCAAAAGCCACGCGGATTTCTTTGTTGCGAAGTTAGAGGGTGCTTGGATACGTTTTAGTCCCATGACTAAAAATAGTGGGACTAAAACTTGCTAGCCTCACCCATGCTTGGATCCAAATACTAAAGAGACTAAAATCAAGTTATTGAGCATTTATTATCCTCCAAACCCTCCAATCCAGAACTCGCATGTGTTAAAGGAGATGAATTAAATGAGGAGAGAGAGGGCTAATACATATTTTAGTAGGTTTCCTATGACTAAAATTTTTTAGCCTCAAGACTAGTTCTAGCCTCTCTTTAGTCAGGGGTGCTTGGAACTTTAGCCTCTAAAAGAGACTATTTTTAGTCAGACTAAAAATAGTCCCTTGGATCCAAGCACGCTCTTAGTCAAAGTGGGCGTTTGGTGGTAACATTTTTTAAAATCTTGATTATCATAGCTTGGAATTTGGAAGGAACGCCATAATTGCACTCATGAGGTCACTTGTCCCAGCTTGTAGAGTTCACCGCTAGCAAAAATAACTAGTCAACACATCATGGAAATAGGTCCAAATCTCAAACTTACATGCTAAAGAAGGTCCGGTGAGTGGCATGACATAGAGTAACCCCTGTGTGTCTGAAGAATGGAGGAGGGTCTGAAGAACATAGAACATGACACTGCTCTCCAACCAAGGAGAGCACAATGGAGAGCATCCATACTTTTAATTTGGTTGTGGCAAGCTGTTGCCATGTAATTAAGTCACAGAAGGTAATTAATTCTCAAATCTTTATCCAGGAAAATATTAATGATCCAGTACATTTAGCTAGCTCCAAGCGAACGAACCTTCAACTCGTTTCAACCACAGAAAAGGTAAAATTCTAGACACCAAAAAAACAAGAAATTAAAGGCCCTGACAGTAGCCCCAACAGGCCAGCACAAAAGAAAAGGTTCTTTGACGACCTGACAGCAATCAAGCAGCAACTATATATCAGGCATTTGGCTGTGCAAGTAATGTCAGACAACAAAACACGATTGTGACACAAACAAACAGGTGCAACTTAAGATTTACGACCAATTGAGAAGCAGAGATCATACAAATAGCCTTTTGGGAAGAGAACAACTGAATAACAATTCAATAACAACATTACAATAAAAAAACGAGACTTGGCTCAGAGAGCATGACGAATACAACGACGCACATACACGAATAATATAACACTTTCAGGAAACTAAATAAATAACGAGGGATCGATCGCACGATAGCTGGCGATGCAAGTGGCTGGAGATCCTCATCCATCCTGGCTTACATGGGAGGGAAAGGACTCGACCTGAACCCTAGATCGGAGGACTGCATCTGCCTCATTAGATCACCGCTGGAGAAGTTGGCGCCATCGTGCCTGGTGTTGCAACCGACCTGGGTGTCGACGTCCCCTCCGGAGCTCATAATGTCAAGCCAGCCTTCCTGCTGCTGCGGTGACGCGAGATACTGTGTCAGGGACCCCATGTCTATGCTGCCGGTGCTGACGCATGGAGCTGGCGGTGGCGCCTGGACATGGTTTTTCTCCATGCGTTCGCCGAGGCTCTTGAGGAGCTCGTCCACCTTCCAGCCAACGCAGACGAGCTCCTCGACGCTGAGGCCAAGGAGGCCTGGGTGGTTGCCGTGCATGATGTTGTAAAGGAGGTACCTAATCTCGCTGTCTTGGCACTCGCGGCGAGCCTTGTCGACCTGGTCCCGGAGCTTGGCGGTGCGCTGGGTGAGGAAGGCCTCCTGGTCCATCGTCTTCTTGCAATGGCCTAGCTCTGGCATGCTTTTAAATTCGTTGAGGATATCCACCGCCTCGGCGTGGGAAGGGAATACCTTAGGCTCCGCCTCGTGCTCGCCGTACACCACCACGCAGGTCTTGACGTCGCACAGGGTGGCCAGCTGGGCCGCCTTCTTCATCAGCCCCCCGAGACGCTTCCTAAACCTAGTGCGCCGGCTGGACTCATTGGCGATGTACTTGAGGGTCACCTTCTTGCGGATCGACTTCTTGCGAGCCATTTCCGGTAAAGGTATAAAACTAGCCTAGGAAAAGAAAGTTGTTGGTTTAGGCAGGGAGGAGGGGTGGATTTATAGTGGAGGGATCGCCCAAGAATTAATTTCATGATATGGCGACAGATTGGAAGAATATTGCATGAGATTTACTGCCTTAATTGTGCCCATATGTAATTTTGGCACCCATTTAAACCTTCTTTTTATAACTTTGTATATTTGGCGTCCATTTAAACCTTTTAAATTTACGCCCGTGTGACGGTTTGCCCCTTGTATCACGAGAGCGTGGCAAATTGTACGCTCGCAAACGGCTTCCATGTAACGTAACGGTTCATTTTGCAATGCTTCATGTGCGACGGATGTCATCGCACTAAGCGCACCAGGCTGCGCAAATGAATTGAGCGAGCACAAGTCTCCGTTGCTCCTATCTAACACACAAAAGGAAGACATTATTAACCAGCAACCTGATACGTCATCGATGATGTTTGTAACACACACCCCCTATTAAGCGAAAAAAGTAAATATCTAAGGCCGATAATGGGGTCCATAACCATGAGTAATTATTTGTTATCGCTAGTGGGTCAACTTCACCAACATGCCTGTCATTGGTATAATACACATAACTTGCGCGCCAAATTGATGACCCGTAGTGATTATTTTGTCCCACCTAGTATATGACGGGAGGAACCAACTTGCTTAGAATACCACAATGTTTGAGTTGAAGGAGAACATATGACCACCTTCCAAGCAGTGGTTATTTTTGTCCCACCTAGTATATGCTAGGAGGACCCGACTTGCTCAGAATACCACAACCTTTGAGTTGTAGGAGACAATATGACCACCTTCCAAACAAGAAACACCGTTTTTCCTTCACTAGGCTGGTGCCTATGCATTGAACATCTACCCTCGACTAACCCGAGGGTTGTACCTTTAGTCTGAAGTAGCCCCCGTGTGACTTTTCCCCTACTAAAGTAGACCGAGGTAACTCTGGACTACTGCCAAGTTGTATTCCGATGGGCTCGGTGGAGAGCAGTCAAGGAAGGAGGACATGAACCCGGTACCCATCACATGAGAGGAGGTTCACATGTACAAAAGCTAGTGCGATGGCCAACACCTTTTCACTGGTCTCCCTGGCCTCCCAAAAATATATGATCCACTTTTGCTTTTGTTATTCCTCCATGGCACCAAAGGCGCCATGGTACAACTTAGTGAGATCATTCAGAAGCCTGGGAAGGGGTGGAAGTGTGACTACCATCATCTTTACTATGGGACTCTGAGAGCGATGGGAGCCTCTTCCGATCGTGGAGGGCCTGGCCGTCTAGGAGCATGATGACTCAACCCCAAGCTCGGTACGAATGAGTTATTTTTAAAATTCCGTGGTTGTTAGCCTATGAGACAACCTAAGATGATCCTCCTTTACACCCACAAAGGGCGACATCCAAGTGTTGGGCTTATACTTGGACAGTACTCAGCTCATAATGATGATGGAGTTCCCCATCCCCAAGTCTGCCACCCATTTTGGGTTGAGGTTGCCCATGACCAAGC
>NC_041391.1:667998996-668005855 GCF_002162155.2 Triticum dicoccoides | reverse complement strand
AGCTGCAAAGTTTGTGTTGTTCTGGATGCTATATGCCCCTACCCTGTGCTCTGTCCCAAGGGCTTAGAAGCATCAAGGATCGCAAGGGTACCAAGGGCACCTCGACCTGGGTTCCATAGTGAAGCTCCTCTCACTAGTTCGTGTCCTCTAGGTTCGGAGCTGCCCGATTTGTGTTCAACATTGCCATATGTAATTTTGATATTGTGAAAGATTGTAAGAATATTTCCTAAGATTTTCTGCCTTAATTGTGCCTATATGTAATTTTAGCACACATTTAAACCTTCCTCTTATAACTTTGTATATTTGGTGTCCATTTAAATAATTAAATTTATGTGCACGGACCGTTGGCCCCTTATATTTTGGGAGCGCAAAAAATCATATACACGTCAATGGTTTCCACGTGATGTCACAATTCATGCCGGAACACATCTTGTGTGATGCACGTCATCTCGCTGAGCTCATCAAGCCATGAAATTTGAAGGGACGACACACGTCGTCTTGCTGAGCTCATAAATCCATCAATGGTGTTTATAGCATACGCTGAATGAAGACAAAAAAGTTAACTTATATAGGAAAAATAGAGTCCATTAGTAGTGATTCCATACCAATAGCGGGCCAAGTGCAACAATGGACTCGTCATTAATAAATATGCACCACTTATATGCCAAAGTGGTGACCCTAAATCATTATTTTCATCCCATCTCACAACCCTAAAGTCCAGTCTCGGGCTCCCGGCTCAATGCAACTACATACTGCGTACAAAAAATATAAAACTTCTCTTTGCTCTCCCGGTATGATGCCCACGAGGCCTCTTGCACTCTCTGGGTACCACAATCGGAGCTCTCCTATACCCCATTGTACTTGAGCCATCACAACCTCATCCCTACCAGAGCCCCTGTCCCCATATCTGAGAAAGTGAACCTAGGTGTCGGATCCAGACTGTGGGACGGAATGTACCCCTCAAGCATGTGGCCTCCACTAGTCGTGAGCTTGGTGGTTGTATTGCTTGATGTGATGAGTAGTGGGAGTGTATCAGGTGCCTAGCGGCTTGCGGTGGGAGAACTTGCAGCAATGTGTAGATTTTCTGAGTCGTGCAATAATGACGTGTAGCTGAACCTATAGATGCACTACTAGAAAAACCCTTATCAGTAGCGCTGGTTATTTGGCTATTAGTAGCGCGGGTAGGCGCGCTACTGCTACGGCGCTACAGCTATTTTTTAGCAGTAGCGCTGGTTCTCTGTATCTAGTAGTAGCGCGCCTCTGCCCATCGCTACTGCTAATGCTAGTACCGTGGCCCAACAAACAAACGCTACTGGTAAGCAGCGCTACTACTACTCCAATACCCCACGCTACTGCTAGTATTTTCTTTTTTTTATGTTGTTGTATTCGTATTTTTACATGTTTTATACAGTTATAACATACACATACACTGGAACTATATGAAAAAGGAATGTCTCATCATCATCATCGAAGTGGTACAACATAGTCTCATCATATCAACATAGTCTCAACACAAATGATGTCGATCTCATCATCATCTCAAAATAGCGATACAAGTTATAATGATGACATGTATCTTACATTGTCACCGTAGACACATGTTTCATCATCTACCTAAACTAAGACATACACGATAAGAGCGATCACGATGATCAAAAGCGGTATTATGTAGTAGTTTTTGTAGCGGCGCTGGTTTTGAATCCCCTGTTTTGCTATGAATCTCAAGTAACTAGCTTCAGCTTCTGCTCTGCTATCAAACCCTTTCTGGCTTCCGCCGGAGAAGCCAGAGACTTGGGCCTGACACTCTGGCCACTCATCATACACACCTGGAACATGCCCTACATACACGGCATACCACTTCCTCGCCATCGTTGATCTATATACCTGTCAGAGATGCACATATATATACCATGAAGAGAATTCAACAAAACAGTTATGAAACAGAAGCAACATATATAGTAAACATAGTTAACAAATTTTATCGTACCGAAAGTAATTAACTAGAGCACGGCACCATACATCTAATAGTTTCGTCGTACTCAGAGATTCGAAGTTTCGTCGTACAGAAAGTAACAAGTAACTAAACAGACACATTGTTTTTAAGCAGTGCACTCTTCCCATCTGTCCATATCCAGGAGGACAGACCCAAGCTTAGTGAAAGGCGTCATGTCCTGACGCTGTAGGGCAATGCGGGTTCGGACGTCAGCTCGCGATATTGGGCCGGCATAGAACATCCCATTCTCTTCGAGGACATCTTTGATGATGATGGACGCAATTTCCTGTTGGATCCGGTAGAAATCATTTCGAAGTCGATTATCCGGCACGGATCCAAAGGCTTCGGGCCATCTCTGGATATGGGTATCAGATGAAGATTTCATGCAAAGTGATTGCACATCCCTTCTGTACTCCATCATTAGATGGATGACGTAGAATCCATCATTCTCACTTCTTGCCGGTTGCTGGATGCAACAGAAGTCAGTCTTGTGGGTGAAACAAAGCCCGACCTTATTTGTTTTTTTGTGTTCGATTTAGCCACCCCGCATGCTGAAGCCCAACATAGCTCTATCCAGAACATACTTTATGTGTGTGTAATCTTTCTTCTGTATGTTCTTCGACGGGTCCAAATATAGAGCGCGGGAGTAACACGGGTAAAGAACAATGAGAACGGAACGACACCCCCTGCTGCGCAAAATACACGATCAAGTTTAGCCTCCATGCGTGCAAAGTAACTATTGAAATGCATGAAAGGATGTATGTGTTATAGTGCCATCCGCGGATGACTTACCTGGGATGATAAGGTAGGAGAATTGTTTCTTTGTCATTATTGCTAACCAAGAAGTCTTCGATGTACTAACTCGCATATTGACGGTTGGCATCATTGACTGACAAGAAGCCCTCATGCATGTAGTATGGGTCCGCGACCGCAAGACCGGTGACTTGCTCTCTCCTGACGATGTAGTTCATGTGCAGCGCATACAGGCGGACGGACGTAAAATCGAGTGTCCTCATTTGAAACATCTGGAAGATGTAATCAAACCTCAGGAAGAAGAGATCTGCGGGGCATGTGTGGACATACATATTGCAACTGCTCAGCACATGAACCGTATAAAGTGGGTATCTTGGATCATCCGAGGCGAGGAGGCTTCTCTCTGTCGAAAGCACATAGTCATGGAGTCTCCTGAGATCTCCTTCTATGGCAGCTAGTGCATTCGCCGGTACCATTGGCTCTCCCATGACATGGATTAATGGCGCATGTTTCATCGGTACATGGTCAACCTTGGTCGAAGGCTGCTGGCTGCTAGAACCAACATTGCCAGCTTTATTGGATTTTCTTGCCGCCGGTCTCTTCCTCTGCTTCTTCTTGGTGGGCTGAGGTGCTGGTGGGTCTGTCAGACCCTACCTAAGCACCACCCCTAGTGTTGTCGGGCTCAGCATTGGACGACTCTGGCTAGGTAGTTGAGCTTGGGTGGAGCCGACATCTGGAGGCGTGTCATGCGAGGATTGCATGAACAAAGACTTCTTGCACTCCCGAGGACGTTCCGGCTCTGGTACATGCATCTCATATTCATATGGTTGACTC
The DNA here is from genome assembly GCF_002162155.2 of Triticum dicoccoides. Taxonomy (NCBI): domain Eukaryota; kingdom Viridiplantae; phylum Streptophyta; class Magnoliopsida; order Poales; family Poaceae; genus Triticum; species Triticum dicoccoides. The sequence goes on along the minus strand of NC_041391.1, from coordinate 668,002,275 downwards.
GTTATTACTTCGTTGTCAAAGGCAGTATTGAAATACTAGTTAGGGTCATCGTCGGCATCCTCCATGTCATGATCCCTATCCTCTTCCATGGGGCAGATGGCATCATCTGCCGACGGAATGGTTGGCCCTCCTTCCTCATGTCTCTCGATCTCAGCAAGCAGCACCGACGATGGTTGTACTTGTGTAGGTGGTGTTGTGGTCATACCTTCATGAGGTCCCGTTGGTGTGCTCCCGGCCACCTCGACACGAAGAAGATTTTTCGGCCATAGGATCGGCCAATTTTTGCATTGGCCAAGCTGCGTGGGGGTCTCGTCAACCTCTCCATCGGTTTGTATCGGACGAGGGAGACCCACGTAGCCCGCTTTCACACTCGCCACGGAGACCCTTAAGGCGTTATCAGGCATCTGCCAGCGGTGAAACAATCGATCCTTGGGCTTCACTATCGTACCCTTCCCCACATCCACTAACCCACCCTTCATGTTGTAAAGGAGGGTGCACGGAGTGGAGTTGGCCTACAAAGACATATACGTGCGACTTCAGAGATCCAAAAAGAATGGCAACTGAAGATTAATTAATTAGTTGAGTTGATGAAGGTGCGACGACGCGTATTTACCGTGAGGGCGTCGAGCTCAGCCAATGTCGACGGCCCGACATTCAAGCCAGTGACAGAGCTAGGGCTGCTGTGAGAGCTGGGCGCAGGAGCAGGTGCTGGAGGAGGTGCGGGTGCGGTTGCCATACTAGGTACGGGTATGGGTGCGATGTTCATTGAGTTGCTCCCGGTGAAGCTGGGCATGGGAAATTCACTTGGTGGCGCATTTGAATTTTGTTGCACCCATGTGACCACTGTTGGAATCAAGGTTGTAAAGGCATCCATGAAATCAGATCTACAGGCAGTGATTATCTCAGCTTTGGTCTCAGCTTTTGCTTTCTCCATCGCCCGCGCCACCTTCTCGTTGATAGTCACTTGACTGAACTTCTTTCTCTGTCTTTTGGCCTCGGGGTCCTCGATATAATAATACTTCCAAGTGGCCCCACCCCCGGCGCCATGCACACGTCCATATTGCGGCCGCTGGCCGGGCGGGTGTCCTATCATTATGTTCATGGCCCAGTTGAAAGGAGTTTTCCACTTGTACTTCACCGACAACTGAGTCGACTGAGTCGACGAGTCGCGCTCGACCGCCGCAAGCTTGTGTTGCTCTCTCTGCAAAATGGACCGTGAATCATCTATGAATGCGACTAGAATGTAGTAGACTTCATTGATCAGAACCTAATATGTAAGGTGGTAAAAGGATAATTACCAGTATTCTCATGAATTTCCTAGTCGGCCCGTCGGTGAAAAAAATCTTTTTCTTGGGGTCCCACGAGAATCGGGCCCTGATGAAGTCGTGCTCCTCCTGGTTGGTGAACTCAGCCAATGGGTCTAGGATCCCGTGACGTTCACGTTTTACGTCCTCCTTAGCCCACACGGACCTCTTTCCTGTGTAACCACGAATTCCAAGGCGGTGGTTCCCCATGTTCTTTGCCTGCAGCTGCTTGCCTCTCTCCGACCTGGCCTTGGCAGCTTCTTCATTGCAAGTCTCCTTGAACTTTTCAAAGTCCTCTATCATAATTTTCGGATTGTCTACAACAATCTCAGCGTAGGTTCCATGGTCTACTTGAATCTCCTTTTTCACCCTAGTTTTCCAAGCGCTCAATGCATTGCTGAACTTCCCTAGGGCTTTGTTGTTGATTTTTTTTTCATGGCATGATCATCCCATGGGTCGACTTCGTCATTACGACCGGGGAACAGGAATCTTGCGTGCAACCTAGTTAGAAGAAGCTTCTTCAACTGATCATTCTTCCGTATTTTTGTGGTGTTGATGTTAGCGGTATCCCGTAGGATGCATGCTAGTTGGTTGCCGTAACACGCTGCCACTTCTTGCGGCTCTATTGGCTCGAACTCGCCAGGGTGCACCACCGTGACCACCAGTCTTCCGGTGCCGAGCTCATTTCGGTGTGGTGTCCTCTTTTCCTTCTTTCCGTCACTGGCTTGGGAGGTCCCACCTTCCGTGCTATAGTTAGGAACATCATCAGCGCCAGTCTCAGTGTCGGTGTCGTTAGTGGCATCAGTGTCGGCGCCGGTGCCACCACCGTCATCATCCGTCATGACAAGGCGGTCTGGACACCCAACTTCCTGTCTCTCCTGATCCGCCAGAAAGTCGAGGTAGGCGTGTGCTCGACCTAATTGGGAGTGAGAACCTCCGGCCTCATCGGTGTCGGTCATGTTTCCTAGGGTTCAATGTCGTAGTCGTTTAGCTTTATATTATAAAGTGAATAATGACAAAAAGTGATCCTTGTTTTGCCAAAAATGTTGTTTCATTCCCGTCGCGACAAATCTCAAGTACTCGATATGTCCAACTTTCTAGCACAAGTCATGCCGAAATTCACGGAAAATTTCGGCATGACCTTTTCTAGAAAGTGCACATATAGAGCGCCTGAAATTTGCCGGAATGGAAATTAATCAACATTTCCGGCAAAACATAGGTACTCGCAATCGGGAAATGAATCAACAACCAAATTTATCGCTGTCTTGGTAGCAACAGAGTAGTCATAATCAACGCAGCATGATCATCCACACTTTCTTTGGCCAATCTCATTATTGCAGTCCATGAACAAAAGCCACCAAAAAACAAAAATAAAATGAGCCCTGATGGTTACCAACTAGTTGGCCCATAGGAAAATGCAATGGAGATACCAGGAATGGCTGCCACATGCCAAAACATAAAATATGGTTGCTATGTTTCACAACCTTAGATCAAGTAATAAGTTTAGTTTAGTTAGCTAGGCAAAGCATTAGTTTAGCTTCACTACCTACAGCAATATGACCAAAGTTCACTGTACTTATCAAACCTAGACTAAGGAGTTAGAGTCACTTGAATTGTACAAATCTACAAATATAACACTAATGTACTTCCTTTGTGGCTTAATGAGCAGAGCTAGTAGAGACCTAGCTAGCTACAGTTAGCTTGGACCCATCTGATGAGTGAGTGATTAGGCCCCACACCTAGAGCAGAGCACTAATTAAAATGTGATCATAAGGCAGTCAGTGCAAGAAGTTAACTAGTGATGCTAGTTTAGAATTTCTTAAGAGGATTTAACAGTAGCATTCCTTAAGAGGTTTGAACAGTAGCATTTCTTAAGAGGAACATAAAAAGTGTAATGAAGCAAAATGAAGCAAGTGTAGAAGATGCAATATGTACAGAAGATGCAATATTGATGATGATGGCATCCAGATTTTGA
>NC_041391.1:667993954-667998732 GCF_002162155.2 Triticum dicoccoides | reverse complement strand
CGGCCGGTGGAGGGGAGAACTCGGGGGAGAGGGGCGGCACGGAGGGAGGGGTCGGGCCGGCGGGTGGACCTATGGGGACAGGGTGGCAAGGGGGGAGGGAATGTAGGGGCGTTGCGCGTCAACGGCGGCATGGGCAGGCGCGGTGTTAGGGTCTGGTGCGGCGTCGGGGGCGGGGGAGGGGCGGCACAGAGAAAGGGGATCGATCGGATCGAGCGAGAGTGAGACAGAGGAAAGAGATGGGAAGTGGCTCTGTATACGCAACTTAGCTATAGCGCGTCTTGGCAAAACGCGCTATAGCTAACTTAGCTATAGCACTGCTCTAGCAAAAACGCGCTACTGCTAAACTTTTTATTTTTCTTTTTTTTTATTTTTTCTTTTTCTTAGCTATAGCGCTGCCCTAGCAAAAACGTGCTACTGCTAACTTTTTCTTCTTCTTTTTTTTATTTTTCTTTTTCTTAGCTATAGCGATGTCCTAGCGAAAACGCGCTACTGCTAACTTTTTCTATTTATTTTTTTATTTTTATTTTTCTTTTTCATATTCCACAAACTTCCTTCTTTTTCATTTTTCATTTTCCTTTTCTTTTTATTTTTCTTGTTCTTTTTCATATTCCACAAACTCAGGGGTTTAATTTGGTCTATCGTTTGAGCAATACCACTGTTACCCTCCGGATAATAATTAGTATAATATATATCTTACATCATTTGACCGCTATCGGCTATATACAAAATAGCTAGACACACACAAACTTTGGGATTAGTTTGTTAGCTTAGGCGACGACGATGCTTCATACTAATCTTCCTCCCTCTTTTGTTCGTTGTTGAATAATTGAGCCCATGGTCGTGACTTTCACTTCTCCAGGGATTGCGATCTTTCATAGGTAATGTAGTCTCCATTCTTCTTTTGACATATGTTTCGTCGTCATCAGCATCATCTTCCCTCATCGGATCACCATACTGGTCATAGTCTTCCTCGTTGGCAACTCCATCCATTCCGACGATGCTCCTTTTGCTCGTCTTCACGACAACACGGCTGGGATTGATCGGATCAGTTATGAAGAAACATTGTGTCACTTGTTTAGCGTGTACCCATGGCTCATTTTTGGGGATGGCGTTGACGGTACCGCTATCATCAGAGTCGGGTACACACATGGTAGTGAAATGTCGGTTTTCTCTGTGTACATTTTTAGCCCATCTGACACGGAACATCGTCGCGTTATGTAGTCCAGAGTACTAAAGCTCCCATATCTCTTCGACCCTTCTGTATTATCTCTCCATTACATTCCCGGTCATGGCTTCCATCGTCACCCCTGAGTTTTGGTCATCACTGTTTTTATCTTTCTTCTCCATGTAGAACGTGTATCTGTTGATATCGTATGCTTGATAAGTCGCGAGGATGGTCGAGGGGCCATGAGATAAGGCGTATATGAGTGTTCCGTTCGGACAACCCTCTTCCGCAGATTAGCCAGAACTCGCTCTTTGAACCAACGCAAGAAAGTGGAGTTGTGCTCTCTAATAACTTTAGCGTCCGTCCTGTGCACCCCACGATCACGGTACTTCTTCGGAATGGTCTCTTTGTGTAGTGTCACGAAATCTTCTAGCACATCTAGGTGTTGTAGCACTACTAAGTTTGCCCTGTCAAGGTCGTTTTGTTAGCCCGAGCGTAACACATTCACATCCCTATGACCGTTGGTGTGACCTTCGCCTTCGAGCCTTCCACAGTGCTTGTTGACGGGCAAACCAACAACAGGGTCTTTGGTCAGATAACTCTCAAAGAAAGAGATGCACTCTTTGGTCAGCTATCCCTGGGCTATGCTTCCATCTGGACGGGACATGTTACGAACGAATCCTTTGATTACCCCATTCATCCTCTCGAACGGCATCATGCTATGCAGGAATGTCGGCCCTAGGGCGATGATGTCGCCCATGATGTGGACACATAGATGCACCATGACATCAAAGAACGCGGGCGGGAAGTACATCACTAGCTCATTCAGTATGACAACGATCTCTTCCTGTAGCCTATGGAGTTGCTTCACACTGATCGACTTTCGAGAGATAGCATCAAAAAAGTGGCATAGGTCAGTAAGCGTCTCACGCACATGTGTGTCCATAATCCCTCTAAGTGCAACCGGGAGTAATTGCGTCATCATCACATGACAGTCGTGAGACTTCATCCCACTGAACCTTTTTTCTTAGTGTCCAGATATCTGCTTATCTTCCCATAGTATCCGGAACTAACTTTGATTCCGGCAAGGCACTTGAACAATTGATCGACCTCCTTCGGATCTAAGGTGAACCAAGAGGGGGGGCAATATTGTTCTTCCTTCTTGTTTACTTTTTTGCCCCTATCTTCCGTCTCTGTCTTCGTCTCGGTCTCCTCTGACGACCTTTTACCGGGCATTTGAAGATATTTCCTGATCTTCAAAAATTCCAAGTCTTTTCTTGCCTTCAGCCCATCCTTGGTCCTCTCCGGCATGTTCATCAATGTTCCAAGCAAACTCTCAAGGATATTTTTTGTGATAAGCATTTGATCAAGGCTATGAGGTGTGTCAAGTATGGGCCAGTATTCCAAGTCCCAGAAAACAGATCTCGTCTTCCATATCTTCAGCAGGGGATCCTACGCCTTTTTCTTAGTCTTTCCCGGCGAGGGGCACTCTTCCCAGTTCTTCAATAACTGATATATTTCTGCACCGCTACGCTTACGTGGAGGACCTCGATGCTCAGCCTTACCATTGAATAGATCTCCACACTTTCTCCATGGGTCATCCTTCTCGAGCCATCTTCGATGCCCCATGTACACGATTTTCGAAGACCCACCATCTTTCGATAGCTGCAGAGAAGTTGTATCATCCATGCACCTCATGCATCCGCAATATCTGTGGCACACCTGGCCGGAGAGATAGCCGTAACCAAGATAGTCCTGCACCATCGTGATCAGCGCGGCTCTCATGTAGAAATACTCTCCTTTGCTTGCATCCCATGTCTTGGCCGGCGTTGTCCATAAGGTCTGTAACTCCTCTTTCAGTAACCCGAGATACAGATTTATATCATTTCCCGGTTGTCTCGGCCCTTGAATAAGCATAGCCATGTGTATGTATTTTTCCTTCATGCACAACCAGGGGGAGGTTGTACATCCATAGAAACACGGGCCATGTGCTATGATTGGTGTTCTGGTTGCCAAATGGATTCATGCCATCACTACTAGCGCCAAGCACGATATCCCTTGGATCATTTGCGAAAAATTCAAATTCAGCATTTAATGCTCTCCACTGGCTAGCATCTGCGAGGTGTCTCAGCTTTGGTTCATCTCTGTCATATGGCTTCACCCTCTCCGCGTGCCAGCGCATAAGCTTTGCTTCCTTAGGATCTACGAAATACCAATGTAGACGCGGAGTGGTCGGAAAGTATCATACAACTATCTGTGGAGCTTTCTTTCCGGCCTTTTTATATCGTGAAGCATTGCACTTTGGACAGATGGTTTTTTCCGCGTGCTCGTTCCGGTATATGATGCAATCATTGATGCATGTGTGATATCTAATATGTGGCAGATCAAGAGGGCACACAATTTTCTTTGCCTCCTCGGCACTAGTAGGACACAGGCTTCCTGCGGGAAGAACCTTCTTTAGGTACTTCAGAAGCTCATCTAGGCTTGTATCTGTCCATTTGTTTTTTGCCTTCATCTTTAGAAGTTCTACTGTGAAACTCAAGCGGGTCACCTCAGGATTATTGCAACCATCATACAAAGGAGTCATCGAGTCTACCTCCAGTTGCGCCAGTTTCGCCTCCTCTCTAGAACCAGCTCTGTCGCTAGTCGTCTTCTTGCGAAGTAGGTCTCGAACATGCGGGTCCCGCATGGCTGAACTTAGTAGCGACGAATACGGTGGCGTGTCCGCGTCTTCTCCGCCTTGAACTGCCTCTTCACCATCGACATTTCCGAGGCCGTCTTCCTCTTCGGGCACATAATCGGTCATCTCTTCGTCTGGTGGCCCCATGGCGTTATTTCCTGCCCCGTCGACGTCCTCCTCCTCATCATCATCATCATCATCTTCTTCTTCACTTATCCACCGAGTATGGACATGCATGAAACCATGCATGAGCAGGTGCGCCTTGAATTTACCACCCTCAAAGGGGTCGAGCCTGACTCTTCCTTTGCATTTTCGACACAGACATAAAACATCCCTCAGTCTTTTTTCATACATGTCATCCACAGCGGATTGCCAGTATCTTTCCACCATCCTTCCATTAACCTTCATGATCACCTGCGGGCGAAGCAAATATTATAACCACGTATATATCCATGCATGGATCAAATTCATACAAAAATTCGGCATGACCTTCCCTAAACATAGGACATATTGAGTTTGCATGCCCGAAATTCACCGAAACAGAATTGAATCGACATTTCGGCAAAACAAAGGCAACTATTGTCACCCACATTATTTCATCAAATACACAATGTAGGCAACTCAAATTATGCCACACACAATTCGGTATATATATTCTCATATCGCCCATATATATATAGTTTCGGTCCTATCCACACAAACACCTTTTTTTGCTCACCTATGTGTCGAGAGGGATATCGAGCACCTTTCTTCTTAATTACCTAGTAGCTCTAGACATATAGATCTAACTAGCTAGCTAGCTAGCTAGGGAGAGAGAGAGCTAGCTAGCTAGGGAGATAGTGGGAGAGGAGAGGGAGAGAAGAGGGAAGGCATTAATGGAAGTGGGAGGAGGGAAAAGAAGAGGGGGAGAGAGGGCATTAATGGAGGGGGTGG
>NC_041391.1:667968099-667993409 GCF_002162155.2 Triticum dicoccoides | reverse complement strand
GGAGGGGCAAAGAAGAGGGGGAGGGAGGGCTCTAATGGAGGGGTGGTGGTGGGGGAGCATTGAAAGGAACAAGCAAGGTGCAAGGAAAGGTGGAGAAAGGAAGGGGGAAGAAGAGAGGGGAGGAAGAAGGGGAAAGGTGGTAGGTGGCTGGTGGGCATAACAGTAGCGCGGGTCACCTATACGCGCTACTGCTATGGTAGCTTGCAAAATATCTACAGCTAGGGTTGCACTACTTATAGCGCTGGCAAGAAACACACGCTACTGGTAAAATGTTATACATAGAAAAATTAGCACTAGCGCGCTTAGACAAATAGGCGCTATAGATCCTATACTAGCAGTAGCGCAGGTTAGAGGACATGCGCTGCTGCTATTTTTTGACCATGGGGTGTGGTGTGTTACACTTAGTAGTAGCGTGGGCCCAGGTAACAAACGCTGCTGCTAACTGATACCAATAGCGTTGTTTGTAGCTAGCGCTACTACTAACTACTAGTAGTGTTGGGTTGCAAACACGCTACTGGTAAACTTCTATCTATAGGCTGAACCTATAGATGTCAAGATCCCAAGGTTGATGCCTCCTGGCAACCAACTTTTCCCCGTGTGACCTCCCACTAATAGACATTCCACCTACAACCCTCGCTTACTAGATTCCAATTCCTTGATGGTGACAGCAAGGGGATCAGCAACATCGGGCAGTTATGAGAGCGATGTGGCATGGAGCTCCACATGTCGGACAACATCACATCACTGAACGGGAAAAGTTATGACCATTCATTGGAATAGTACATACACCACTAACAGGGTAAAAGTGATGGTACTGAGAGGTGATTCCCAACATAGATAATGAGTTTAAAAAGCAAGATTGTAATGCCAACAATACCAAATTCACCCTCTAATCGTCCACCCTCTCCCAAACTAGCAGCACCCCAACCCCCCCTCCCAGAAACACACACGATGTCCCTCTCTCATCCACCAGAGCCCCGCTTGGCCTCCTCCACTAGATCCCCTCAACTTCTCTCTCATGAAGCCCCTCAACCCTCTCTCAAATGTGGGGGACTCACCTCTTGTATCTAGGAGTCTTTGAGTCCCTACCCCACTCAAGTGTTGCACCCCTTCAATCATCCCGCCACCACCCATGGAGAACTCGGGGGTGGTTCGAGTTGGAGTTGTCTGCTACCGAGAACCAACAACAAATGTTGCAACAGCTCGTGATCAAGTACATTGTGTTTCTAAAGTTGTGCAAAAATTTCCTTATATGTGAACGGAATGTGTTTCCATATATTTAGTGTTGGGATATAACTACTAGTATGACCCTCCCAGGTGGGGCCGGGTCATGCTACAGGTGACCTAGAATGAAGAAGCCCAAGAATATATGAAGATGGCGGTTCATAAAGCAAGCTTATTGATGGCCCAAGACCCGGAGGCGACTTGAGGCCCAAAGGGATGAGCCACCATATGTTTAACTTGTTCTGTAAGGCAAGTGTTATTAGAAAACATGCCGGTCACGCTGTGTGAGCTGGCCGGGACTCTGTAAGCCACCAGGCCTCAACCTGTGTATATAAAGGTGAGACCCGACGGCGGGTTAACTCAAGAAACAACAGATCAAGAACTAGGTCAAGTGTATTCGCTCCCTGGTAATTGAAACCAAAGCAATACAACCTAAAGCAGGAGTAGGCCTTTACCTTGTTGAGAGGGGCCGAACCTGGGAAAAACTCTCTGTGTTCTTTGTCCCGTATTAACCCCTTCAAGCTAACCTAGCGGCGATAGCTCCACACCTAAGTCCTCTTGCTAGGGCATCTACCATGTTAAGTCCACAACAATTAGCACCCACCATGGGGCCAGCGCACGATGGTTCCGAGTTCTTGAAGGGCAACTTCGCGGGGATCAAGGGATACGCCATGGGCCGGATGACCAAGAGTCGTCGCGGCAAGCTATACATCGATGACACAGGCTGGGGCCCCGAGGCCGGCTCAATTGAGTATGGGTACCGGGTCCCCTTCGGCGGGATTCATGTCTTCATCGGCAAGATCGGCGAGTTAGAGCCTGAGCCGGACATCTGCACCAACATCGTACACACGGCTCAGTGTGCATGACCCACCAAGGTTCAACCACCGTGAAAGCACGCCTTTGTTGGTTTCATCCATGGGGAGGATCTTGAGGAAGGATCTGTGTCCGGTGTAGAGATGGCCATCTACTCTGACGGTGAGTCCTCAACTGGCAAGACCAATTCCATGTATCAATTGCAAGATGGTAGGCTTGGGGGTTGTTCCGATGGCGATAGTATTCCGGACCCCTATATATGAGCTGCCGAACCGGGCTGCCATCTTCATGGCCGGTACATAGCCAGCGCATAATTCTTCAACTTCGGCAGCAATGATATCTGGTTCAGCGACTACTACGGTAGCCGGGGCAGGAGGCCCTGCGCCCGCCAGCTCAAATTTTATCTGAACTTTTGGAGGCTCTAGCAACTTTGCTGATGGTAGAGGTAACCCCGACGAACCAAGCGCAACATAACAAGGATGTTGTGAAGTTGCGTGATGAGATATCTCAAGCTAAGGAGGATCTTAACAATGAGAATACTCGGATGGCAACGAAATGAGCCGCCTTGGAGAGGGAAGCGCAGCGGATTCTAGTAGAAACTTTTCGCTTGAGCTTGGACCAGAATACATCAAACGCTGTTTTAACAGAAGACACCAGAGTCATCTGCCTCCTGAGTTCAATGCGAGGAACCTCTTCAACACGCATGGGGAAGGAACCAGTAACCCGCCCGTGGTGAAATCGGGCCGTTGCAGCGCCTACAGCCGGAGCGCCGGTTCAGCCACGTGTTGTAGACCCCCCACGTTTGAATTTGACTCTGCCTCAGCATGTTCCGACGCCACCGGGTCATTATTCTAACCCTTTGGACAATATGATCGCCGCGGCTACCTTATTGGTGGCTCTCCCTGTCCAAGACGAGTCACCAATAGTGATGGAGATACGGGTTGCCAGAGAGCTTCTTCAGACAGCAGTGGCTCAACAGGTGGCTTATTCATACAGTCGTGAACGGATTCATTTGACCCCGCATACAAGCCAGAGTTATAGCAGGCACATTGATTCGACATAAGTGTCAAGCAGTGAGCGGCAACATAACCAGCCTCGTAGGCCTGACCAGCCGCGCGCTGGTAATGATGCTCAGGCTTTGGTGGACCCGGGCAGAGCGTGGCACGAGGTTGAGCTGGCGGCTCATCAAAAATCTCCGGCTTACCCATCGGCGTCTCTAGAGGTAGGTGTAATCTCCAGAACCCTTGATGTACCATGTTTCGTGTCAACTTTATGTAATGAGCGCTTGCCTAAGGATTTCAAGGGCCCTCGCAAGGTGCCTAATTACACAGCGGATCAATCCCCAAAGGCCTGGATTGAGAGTTATGAGATGGCTATGGAGATGCTGGATGTGCTAAGTACTTCACCATGATGTTGGTTGGGACGACACGCACTTGGCTGAAAGGATCGCCCCCTAACTCCATCAGATCATGGGCTGAGCTGAAGGCGCATTTTATTCAAAATTTTAAAGACACGTGCAAGCAGCCTATGTTGATTCTAGTCTTAGACTCTTGTGTCCAGGGAGAAGGCGAGTCAATAACGAATTGGATGCGCCGGATCTCTGCCATTATCCATTCATCAGACAGCATCAACCCTGGTTCAGCCGTCCTGATGTTGGAAAAGAATTGCCTTTTTCTTCCTCTTAAACAGAGCTGGGGCGGCTTAAGTGCCACTGCAATGATATGGGGGAGCTCATGGCATCTCTCGTCAAATATGCCAACTCTAAAAGTACTAAGGACCCTGAGTCTGACGAGGAGAAGACTGATAAGGGGAAGAAGAGTGGCAATGCAAAGGGACAACATAATACGGCGAGTCAAGATGGCAACGGTAAGCGCAAGGCTGACGGCGGTTTGGACTTTGTGGCTAACACCAATACGCAGAACAATAATTAGCATCGTAAGGGAAAAGCATCAAAGCCCCGGTTTGGAGGGCCGAAGTTCAACCTTGAGGCCATGATGAATCAACCTTTCCCGAAGCACGATACACAAGAGAAACCGGCCAGTCATCCGTGGAAGGATTGCTTCATCATGAGGGAGTACAGAAATTCCAATTTTTTCCAGAATAATCATGGCCCGAATGGCGACTCAGGATCTGGCTCTCACGGACCTGGCTTTGGAGGCGGCGGTTCAATCTCTAGTTTTCAGGGCCAAGGCAATCAAGGCGCCTTTAATCAGCAGTCTGGTCAAGGGAAGCAGCAGCAGTCTAGTTATCAGAGCAATCCAAGGCAGCTGAATAGTGGCCAATATCATGTGTTTACCACGAGTCTGTGCAAATGAGATCAGAAAATCCATAAGCGGGCAATGAACTCGGTTGAGCCAGTGATCCCTCGATATTTAAGGTGGTCTGAGAAGCCTATCATATGGAGCCATGAGGATCACCCGCCCTGGGTTGACAACCCAGGTCAATTGGCGTTGGTGGTTGCTCCTTAGGTAGGAGGACACAAGCTTACAAAGGTGCTTATGTATGGAGGCAATAGTATCAATATCCTTTACTATGATACTTTTCGCTGTATGAATTTGATTGACAAAGATCTTAAGTCGTCTTCTATTATTTTTCATGGGGTGGTGCCTGGTAAGTCGGTATATCCAGTAGGTAGGATAAACTTAGAAGTGGCTTTCGGCAATGATCATGATTCTAGAGCTGAAAATTTGACCTTTGAGGTGGTCAAAATCAATAGTCTGTTTCACACTTTGTTCGGACGGTTAACTATGCCAAATTCATGGCCCGGCCTTGTTATGTTTATTTGCAGCTAAAAATGCTGGGTCATAAAGGCACCATCACGATGCAAGATGACAGGAAAATAGCTCTGGAGTGTGAAGAAGGCGATGCTGCTTATGCTGAGTCTGTTTGAAGGAGTTGAAGTTTTACAAAGATAATGTTGACCCGGCAGATATGACATCTTTGAAGAAGCCAACTACATAGCATGACCCCTTGTTGAAATTTAAGTCGGCAGATGACACTAAACTGGTTGACTTTATTTCTGGCGATTCATCCAAGCAGTTCAGCATCAGTGCTAATATGGATCAAAAATAGGAAAACGCGCTCATCCAGTTCATCCGTGAGCAGACGTCTTTCCCATCGAGTTCATCCGCCGACTTACCAAAGTCTACCTCCAGGGTTATCTTTCCCACCGTATATACCGACTTACCAGGCACCACCCCATGGAAAACAGTGGAAGACGTCTTAAGATCTTTGTCAGTCAAATTCATACGGCGGAAAGTATCATGGTAAAGGATATTGATAATACTGCCCCCATCCATGAGCATCTTTGTAAGCTTATATCATCCTACCCGAGGAGCAACCACCAATGCCAATTGACCCGGATTGTCAACCCAGTGTGGGTGATCCTCATGGCTCCATACGATAGGCTGCTCAGACCACCTCAAATATCGAGGCACCGCTGGCTCGACTGAGTTCACCGCCCGCTTATGGATTTTTTGATCTCGTTTGCACAGACTTGTGGTGAACACATGATATTGACCACTATTCAACTGCTTTGGATTGATCGGATAACCAGACTACTGCTGTTGATTCCCTTGGCCGGATTGCTGATTAAAACCACCTTGATTGTCCTGGCCCTGGAAACCAGAGCTTGAACCGCCACCAACAAAACCAGGTCCGTGAGAGCCGAATCCTAAACCACCATGCGGGCCATGACTATTCTGGGAAAAATTAGCGTTTCTATACTTCCTCATGATGAAGCAATCCTTCCACAGATGATTGGTCGGCTTCTCCTGGGTGTCGTGCTTTGGGAAAGGCTGATTCATCATAGCCTCAAGGTTGAACTTCAGCCCTCCAAACCGGGGCGCTGATGTTTTCCCCTTATGACGCTGATTATTGTTCTGCGCATTGGTGTTAGGCACAAAATATAAACCGCCGTCGGCCTTGCGCTCACCGTTGACACCTTGACTTGCCGCATTATGTCGTCCCTTTGCATTTCCACTCTTTTTCCCTTTGCCGGCTTTCTCCTCATCAGACTCAAGGTGTTTAGTACTATCAGAGTTGACATATTTGACGAGAGCCGCCATGAGCTCCCACATATCATTGCAGTTGCGCTTAAGCCGTCCCAGTTTCTGTTTAAGAGGAAGAAAACGACAATTCTTTTCCAACATCAGGACGGCTGAACCGGCGTTGATACTGTCTGATGAGTGGATAATGAATGAGATCCGGTGCAGCCAATTGGTTGTTGACTCGCCTTCTCCCTGGACACAAGAGTCTAAATCCAGAACCGACATAGGCTGCTTGCATGTGTCCTTAAAATTTTGAATAAAATGAGCCTTCAGCTCAGCCATGACCTAAAGAAGTTAGCGGGCAATCCTTTCAGCCAGGTATGCGCCGGCCCATCCAACATCATGGTGAAGTACTTAGCACATGCAACATCGCTAACATCCAGCATCTCCATAGCCATCTCATAACTCTCAATCCAGGCTTCCGGGGGTTGATCCGCCGTGTAATTAGGCACCTTACGAGGGCCCTTGAAATACTTAGGCAAGCGCTCATTACGCAGAGCTGGCACTAAACATGGCACGCCAAGGGTTCTGGAGGTCACACCTGCCTCCAGAGAAGCCGATTGGTAAGCCGGAGATTGTTGCTGAGCCGCCAGCTCAACCTCACACCATGCTCTGCGCTAGTCCACCAAATCCTGAGCATCATTACCAGCGCGTGGTAGGTCAGGTCTACGAGGCTGGTAGTGTTGCTTGCTGCTTGACACAACCGGCGAATCAATGTGCCTGCTGTAACTCCGGCATGGACGCGGGGTTGAGTGAATCCATTCATGACTGTATGAATAAGCTGCCTATTGAGCCACAACCATCTCAAGAAGTTCTCCGGCTCGCCGTATCTCCATCGTAGCTGGTGACTCATCTTGAACAGGGAGAGCGCCAATCGGGTGGTTGTGGCGATCATATTATCAATAGGGTTAGAATATTGACCCGGGGGCGTCGGAACATGCTAAGGAGGTGTCAAGTTCAAACGCCGGGGGTTTGCAGTACGTGTTTGAACCGGTGCTCCAGCTGCAGGCGCCTCAACAACCCGATCCACAACAAGTGGGTTACTGGTTCCTGCACCAGGCGTGTTGAAAAGGTTTCTTGCATCGTAAACCAGGGGTAAACGACATGTATGCTTCTATTAAAGATAGCGTACGATGCATTTCTGTCCAAGCTCAAGCAAAAAAATTCTGATTGAATCCGCTCTGCTTCTCTCTCCAAAGCAGCTCGTTCTGTCGCCATCTGCGTGTTCTCAGCGTTAAGATCCTCCTTAGCTTGACCTATCTCATCACGTAACTTTGCAACGTCCACATTATGTTGCGCTTGGTTTGCCGGGGTTACGTCTACCGTCATAAACGTTGCCAGAGCCTCCAACAGTTCAGATAAAACTTGAGCCGGCGGGCGCATGGGGCCTCGTGCCCCGGCTGCCGTAGCAGTCATTGAACCGGAGATCATTGCTATCGCAGTTGAAGAATTCTGCACCCGGCTGCGTCCCGGCCATGAAGATCGCAACCCGGTTTGGAGGCTCATAGGGGTCCGGAATACTGTCGCCATCGGAACAGCCCCCAAGCCTACCATCCCGTAGTTGATACATGGAGTTGGTCTCGCCGGTTGAGCACTCATCGCCCGAGTAGACGGTCGTCTCTCCAATGGACACAGATACTCCTTCCAGATCCACTCCTTGAGTAAAGCCAATGAAGACACGCTTCGGGGCGACTTGAATCTTAGCGGGTCGTGCGCGCTAAGCCGTCTCGACGATGTCAGTGCAGGTGTCCGGCTCACCTTCCAACTTACCAATCTTGCTGATGAAGACATGAATCCCGCCAAAGGGGACCCGGTACCCGTACTCGATTGAGCCGGCCTCGGGGCCCCAGCCCGCGTCGTCGATGTAGAGCTTGCCGCGATGACTCTTAGTCATCCGGTCCATAGCGTATCCCTTGATCCCCGCGAAGTTTCCCTTCAAGAACTCGAAACCACCGCGCGCATGCCCCATGGTGGGCGCCAACTGTCGTGGAATTGTCATGGTAGATGCCCTAGCAATAGGACTTAGCTGTGGAGCCATCACCGCTAGGTTAACTTGAAGGGGTTAAAACGGGACAAAGGACACACGGAGTTTTACCTAGGTTCAGCTCCTCTCAATGACGTAAAAGCCTACTCCTGCTTTAGGTTGTATTTCTTGTGTTTTGATTACCAGGGAGCGAATATGCTTGACCTAGTTCTCGATCTCTTCTTTTTCCTGCCCAACCCGCTCCGGGTCACCCCTTTGTATACACAGGTTGATGCCCGGCGGCTTACAGAGTCCCGGCCGGCTCATACACAACGTGTCCGGCTTGGTGACCAAACTAAGATTTCCTTAACATACAAGTTAAACATATGGCGGTTTGTGCCCATGGGCCTCAAGTCGCCTCCGGGTCTTGGGCCTTCAGTAAGCTTGCTTTATGAACCGCCATCTTCAATATCTTCTTGGGCCTTCTCATCATGAATCGCCAGTGGTATGACCCGGCCCCTCCTGGGCGGGTCATACCCAATAGTTATATCCCCAACAATATGGGTACATCTTATCGATGCAGTATATTTGCATTATTAAAACATATGAACAAACTTAAACAAACTGGTACCTTCTGAGATACCTAATATGTAATACTGATTTCTGTTGTGACAACTAATATGTGATACTCATTCTTCTCGAACATCACTAATACCTAATGTCAAAATGGTTGAAATTATCAAGGTCTTCAAATCTAGAGTAGCGAATTATAATCTTGCATAATCTTATTTTTTTCTGGTAAGTTATTATCTATGAGCTGCAACTAACCAATGGTAAAAATAAACAATTATGTTCCAAACTGTTAACTGAGCACTCTCGTTAATACCACGGGAGAATGTACTAAATCATATCAAGCCTATTTCTCACACAAAGTGACACACCGTGCAGCCCACAAAACTTGCACAGGGAGAGCAAAGTAGCTAAAATGAAAAGGAGCATATGTGTGGAACTTCAGCTAATTTTCGCCAAAACTTCCGCTTCTACTATTTGATCAGATTTGTCTCTTTAGTTGCATAGATGCCTCACTGCGACCCATTTTTTCTATAGCTATGCCTTTTTCTCCTTGAGATGGGGTCAACCGATGATTGACGGTCAATGGATGGTGGTCACCAAGATCATAAAGGTCAAACACCAAAGCACTACGTTGGTACCTGAGAAGGATAAACAGTCTTATGCATCTGATTGGAAAGCGAGCATGCACTTACCACAAAACACGAAGGAACTATGTTTATACACGAGAAGGAGCCGAGTACAAATCTCAGGCAGCCCTGCAGTTGATGGCTGCATGAGCTACATGTTAGACGACACAAACTTGAGTGGGCGTGGCACACAATCCACACGACATGGAGGTCATGGATGTCCATCACCCGGGAAACACTACAGTTGATGGCTGCATGAAGTATATTTCGGAGATGAATCAAACTAAACTGGCCAAGGCACACAATCTGGAGATGTCATGGTTGTCCATCGGCCGGTTGGAACTCTTGGCTGCTAGATCGGTAGAAGGTTTTTCTTCTCTTTCTCATTTATCTCTTTTTAGAGAATAATGAAAGCATATCAAGAAGTCAATATAGATGTACACCCATATTCATAACGCCACATAATTAGGTCTGTTGAATCGAGCATCATGCATAACAAAGCACAAATTTTAGGAGTGCACTATTCAGTTGAAAAACTTTTATATAATGCAAGTTCTGTAGTCTGAACCAAAACATCAGAACAGAAAGCAAAAGCTTGTAGATTATTTTGACTTGACCTAATAACCTATACCATATGAAATTGTCTGAGACAGTGGGAACCTCCTAAATTTATCTCCTGGATCGTCACACAAATCCTAAATGCCATACCGGCAAAATATATGTGAAATCAAATCAGTACATATTTGTTCTGATAAGGTAGTTCAAGTTACATTCGTCTCGAGCGGGAAATCGTACTCCCCAAAACATTTAGCATCTGAACACGTCATGTCTCCCATTTATTGTGTAATTTTTATGCCTTGTACAGACAGCTCTGTAAAATAATTACTTACATAGATGGTGGACCAATGCATAGATAATCATAAGAACTTTCTCAATTGGTTGGCTCTATTTCTTGTACTACATGTCAATTAGTAATTTCTAAAGCTTTTACAAGGATTTCACATGCAACAGAGGGGCAGTTTTTGTTTAAATGCTCGAAACCTTGTGTTCCTCCCTAGGTCTTTTGCCATGCATATACTCGAGACAGAAATTCATAAGTTGCTCGCAGTTGTGTCGATCGGCGAAGTCGAGAGTGGAACACACGGTGCCGACATCCATCGTCTTGCTCAGCTTGCTCTTGCACATGAGCTTCAGCCTGTCCATTCCGTAGCGGTCGGCCACGCAAAGCACGTGTTGGGCCATGTTTGTTGCCTCTTCTTGGATGTAGGAGGCTTCATTGATGGAGACGGCGGGCAGGTCTTCGTGGTACATGTAATACATTATCGCTAATGGTTCAGTTGCACCAACGGATCTATCATTGGTACATTACGCACAAATTACGCACCAAAGTGGTGACCCATAGTGGTTTTCGTCCCACCTAGCATATGTCGGGAGGTCCCGACTTTCTCAGAAAAGCACAACCTTTGAGCTGTAGGACAACATATAACCACCTTCCAACCAAGAAACATTGTTTTTCCTTCACCAAGCCGCATATAGGTATTGGACATCTTGTTGGGAAACGTAGCATGCAATTTTAAAAAAAATTCTACGCTCACACAAGATCTATCTAGGAGATGCATAACAACGAGAGGGGGGGAGTGTATCCATGTAGCCTCATAGACCGAAAGCGGAAGCGTTTACTTAACGCGGTTGATGTAGTCGAACGTCTTCTCGTTCCGACCGATCGAGTATCGAACATACGGCACCTCCGAGTTTTGCACACGTTCAACACGATGACGTCCCTCGAGTTCTTGATCCAGCAGAGGGTCGAAGGAGTAGATGAGTTCCGTCAGCATGACGTCATGGTGACAGTGATGGTGATGCGATCTGCGCAGGGCTTCGCCTAAGCACCGGGAGAATAGGACAGGAGGCGTAAACTGTGGAGGGGGGCACCGCACACGGCTTGGAACAATTGGTGTGTCCTCTAGGGGCGCCCCTTTGTTGGGGAACGTAATAATTTCAAAAAAATTCCTACGCACACGCAAGATCATGGTGATGCATAGCAACAAGAGGGGAGAGTGTTGTCCACGTACCCTCGTAGACCGAAAGCGGAAGCGTTAGCACAACGCGGTTGATGTAGTCGTACGTCTTCACGATCCGACCGATCAAGTACCGAACGTACGACACCTCTGAGTTCAGCACACATTCAGCTCGATGACGTCCCTCGAACTCCGATCCAGCCGAGCTTTGAGGGAGAGTTCCGTCAGCACGACGGTGTGGTGACGATGATGTTCTACCGACGCAGGGCTTCGTCTAAGCACCACTACGATATTATCGAGGCGGATTATGGTGGAGGGGGGCACCGCACATGGCTAAGAGATCCAAGGGATCAATTGTTGTGTCTAGAGGTTCCCCCTGCTCCCGTATATAAAGGATCAAGGGGGAGGGGGCGGCCGACCAGGAGGAGGCGCGCCAGGGAGGAGTCCTACTCCTACCGGGGGGGAGGAAGGGAGAGAGGAGAGGAAGGAAAAAGGGTGGGCGCCCCCCTCCTTGTCCTATTCGGACTGGGGTGGGGAGGGGGCGCGCGGCCTGCCCTAGCCGCCCCTCCTCTTCTCCACATAGGGCCCATGAGGCCCATTAACCCCCCGGGGGTTCCGGTGACCCCCCGGTACTCCGGTAAATGTCCGAAACCTCCCGAAACCATTCCGGTGTCTGAACATAGTTTTCCAATATATCGATCTTTACTTCTCGACCATTTCGAGACTCCTCGTCATGTCAGTGATCAAATCCGGGACTCCGAACTACCTTCGGTACATCAAAACACATAAACTCATAATATAACCGTCTTCTAACTTTAAGCGCGCGGACCCTACAGGTTCGAGAACTATGTAGACATGACCGAGACACGTCTCCAGTCAATAACCAATAGCGGAACCTGGATGCTCATATTGGCTCCTACATATTCTACGAAGATCGTTATCGGTCAAACCACATAACAACATACATTGTTCCCTTTGTCATCAGTATGTTACTTGCCAGAGATTCGATTGTCGGTATCTCAATACCTAGTTCAATCTCGTTAACGGCAAGTCTCTTTACTCGTTATGTACTGCATCATCCCGCAACTAACTCATTAGTTACATTGCTTGCAAGGCTTATAGTGATGTACATTACCGAGAGGGCCTAGAGATACCTCTCCGACAATCAGATTGACAAATCCTAATCTCGAAATATGCCAACTCAACAAGTACCTTCAGAGACAACTGTAGAGCTCCTTTATAATCACTCAGTTACGTTGTGACATTTGATAGCACACAAAGTGTTCCTCCGGTAAACGGGAGTTGCATAATCTCATAGTTGTAGGAACATGTATAAGTCATGAAGAAAGAAATAGCAACATACTAAACGATCAAGTGCTAAAATAACGGAATGGGTCAAGTCAATCACATCATTCTCCTAATGATGTGATCCTGTTAATCAAATGACAACTCATGTCTATGGTTAGGAAACACTACCATCTTTGATCAACGAGCTAGTCAAGTAGAGGCATACTAGTGACACTATGTTTGTCTATGTATTCACACATGTATTATGTTTCCGGTTAATACAATTCTAGCATGAATAATAAACATTTATCATTATATAAGGAAATAAATAGTAACTTTATTATTGCCTCTAGGGCATATTTCCTTCAGTCTCCCACTTGCACTAGAGTGAATAATCTAGATTACACAGTAATAATTCTAACACCCATGGAGCCTTGGTGCTGATCATGTTTTGCTCGTGGAAGAGGATTAGTCAACGGGTCTACAACATTCAGATCCGTATGTATCTTGCAAATCTCTATGTCTTCCACCTGGACTTAGTCCCAGATGGAATTGAAGCGTCTCTTGATGTTCTTGGTTCTCTTGTGAAATCTGGATTCCTTTGCCAAGGCAATTGCACCAGTATTGTCATAAAAGATTTTCATTGGACCCGATGCACTAGGTATGACACCTAGATCGGATATGAACTCCTTCATCCAGACTCCTTCATTTGCTGCTTTCGAAGCAGCTATGTACTCCGCTTCAAATGTAGATCCCGCCACGACGCTTTGTTTAGAACTGCACTAACTGACAGCTCCACCGTTCAATATAAACACGTATCCAGTTTGCGATTTAGAATCGTCCGGATCAGTGTCAAAGCTTGCATCGACGTAACCATTTATGACTAGCTCTTTGTCACCTCCATAAACGAGAAACATATCCTTAGTCCTTTTCAGGTATTTCGGGATATTCTTGACCGCTGTCCAGTGATCCACTCCTGGATTACTTTGGTACCTCCTTGCTAAACTTATTGCTAAGCATACATCAGTTCTGGTACACAGCATTACATACATGACAGAGCGTATGGCTGAAGCATAGGGAAAATCTTTCATTTTCTCTCTATCTTCTGCTGTGGTCGGGCATTGAGTCTAACTCAACTTCACACCTTGTAATACAGGCAAGAACCCTTTCTTTTCTTGATCCATTTTGCACTTCTTCAAAACTTTATCAAGGTATGTGCTTTGTGAAAGTCCAATTAAGCGTCTTGATCTATCTCTATCGATCTTGATGCCCAATATATAAGCAGCTTCACCAAGGTCTTTCATTGAAATAGTTTTATTCAAATATCCTTTTATGCTATCTAGAAATTCTATATCATTTCCAATCAACAATATGCCGTCTACATATAATATCAGAAATGCTATAGAGCTCTCACTCACTTTCTTGTAAATACAGGCTTATCCAAAAGTCTATATGAAACCATATGCTTTGATCACACTATCAAAGCGTTCATTCCAACTCCGAGAGGCTTGCACCAGTCCATAAATGGATCGCTGGAGCTTGCACACTTTGTTAGCACCTTTTGGATCGACAAAACCTTCTGGTTGGATCATATACAACTCTTCTTCTAGAAATCCATTTAGGAATGCAGTTTTGACATCAATTTGCCATATTTCATAATCATAAAATGCGGCAATTGCTAACATGATTCGGATAGACTTAAGCATCGCTACGGGTGAGAAAGTCTCATCGTAGTCAACCCCTTGAACTTGTCGAAAGCCTTTCGCAACAAGTTGAGCTTTGTAGACAGTAACATTACCATCATCGTCAGTCTTCTTCTTGAAGATCCATTTATTCTTGATGGCTTTCCGATCATCGGGAAAGTCAACCAAAGTCCATACTTTGTTCTCATACATGGATCCCATCTCAGATTTCATGGCCTCAAGCCATTTTGCGGAATCTGGGCTCATCATCGCTTCCTCATAGTTCGTAGGTTCGCCATGGTCAAGTAACATGACCTCCAAAATAGGATTACCGTACCACTCTGGTGCGGATCTTACTCTGCTTGACCTACGAGGTTCGGTAGTAACTTGATCTGAAGTTTCATGATCATTATCATTAGCTTCCTCACTAATTGGTGTAGTCGTCACAGGAACCGGTTTCTGTGATGAACTACTTTCCAATAAGGGAGCAGGTACAGTTACCTCATCAAGTTCTACTTTCCTCCCACTTACTTCTTTCGAGAGAAACTCCTTCTCTAGAAAGGATCCAAATTTAGCAACAAAAGTCTTGCCTTCAGATATGTGATAGAAGGTGTACCCAATAGTCTCCTTTGGGTATCCTATGAAGACACATTTCTCCCATTTGGGTTCGAGCTTATCAGGTTGAAGTTTTTTCACATAAGCATCGCAGCCCCAAACTTTAAGAAACGACAACTTTGGTTTCTTCCCAAACCAAAGTTCTTAAGGTGTCATCTCAAAGGATTTTGATGGTGCCCTATTTAACGTGAATGCGGCAGTCTCTAAAGCATAACCCCAAGACGATAGCGGTAAATCAGTAAGAGACATCATAGATCGTACCATATCTAGTAAAGTACAATTACGATGTTCAGACACACCATTACGTTGTGGTGTTCCTGCTGGCGTGAGTTGCGAAACTATTCCACATTGTTTCAAATGTAAACCAAACTCGTAACTCAAATATTCTCCTCCACGATCAGATCGTAGAAACTTTATTTTCTTGTTACGATGATTTTCCACTTCACTCTGAAATTCTTTGAACTTTTCAAATGTTTCAGACTTATGTTTCATTAAGTAGATATACCCATATCTTCTCAAATCGTCTGTGAAGGTGAGAAAATAACGATACCCGCCGCGAGCCTCAATGTTCATTGGACCACATACATCAGTATCTATGATTTCCAACAAATCTGTTGCTCGCTCCATAGTTTCGGAGAACGCGTTTTAGTCATCTTGCCCATGAGGCACGGTTCGCAAGTACCAAGTGATTCATAATCAAGTGATTCCAGAAGTCCATCAGTATGGAGTTTCTTCATGTGCTTTACACCAATATGACCCAAACGGTAGTGCCACAAATAAGTTACAGTGTCATTATCAACTCTGCATCTTTTGGCTTCAACATTATGAATATGTATATCACTACTATCGATATTCAATAAAAATAGACCACTCTTCAAGGGTGCATGACCATAAAAGATATTACTCATATAAATAGAACAACCATTATTCTCTGATTTAAATGAATAATCGTCTCGCATTAAACAAGATCCAGATATAATGTTCATGCTTAACGCTGGCACCAAATAACAATTATTCAGTTCTAAAACTAACCCCGAAGGTAGATGTAGAGGCAGCATGCCGACTGCGATCACATCGACTTTGGAATCATTTCCCACGCGCATCATCACCTCGTCCTTAGCCAATCTTCGCTTAATCCATAGTCCTTGTTTCGAGTTGCAAATATTAGCAACAGAACCAGTATCAAATACCCAGGTGCTACTGCGAGCATTAGTAAGGTACACATCAATAACATGTATACCACATATACCTTTGTTCACCTTGCCATCCTTCTTATCTGCCAAATACTTGGGGCAGTTCCGCTTTCAGTGACCAGTCTGTTTGCAGTAGAAGCACTCAGTCTCAGGCTTAGGTCCGGACTTGGGTTTGTTCTCTTGAGCAGCAACTTGTTTTTCATTCTTCTTAAATTTCCCCTTCTTCTTCCCTTTATCCTTTTTCTTGAAACTGTTTGTCTTGTTGACCATCAACACTTGATGCTCCTTTTTGATTTCTACCTCCGCAGCTTTTAGCATTGCAAAGAGCTCGGGAATAGTCTTGTTCATCCCTTGCATATTATAGTTCATCACGAAGCTCTTGTAGCTTGGTGGCAGTGATTGAAGAATTTTGTCAATGACACTATCATCAGGAAGATTAACTCCCAGTTGAATCAAGTGATTATTATACAAGGACATTTTGAGTATATGTTCACTGACATAACTATTCTCTTCCATCTTGCAGCTATAGAACTTATTGGAGACATCATATCTCTCAATCCGGGCATTTGCTTGAAATATTAACTTCAACTCCTGGAACATCTCATATGCTCCTTGACGTTCAAAACATCGTTGAAGTCCCGGTTCTAAGCCGTAAAGCATGGAACACTGAACTATTGAGTAGTCATCAGCTTTGCTTTGCCAGACATTCTTAATGTCGTCAGTTGCATCTGGAGCAGGCCTAGAATCCAGCGGTGCTTCCAGGAAGTAATTCTTCTATGCAGCAATGAGGATAATCCTCAAGTTACGAACCCAGTCCATGTAATTGCTACCATCATCTTTCAACTTAGCTTTGTCAAGGAATGCATTAAAATTCAACGGAACAACAGCACGAGCAATCTATCTACAACAAACATAGACAATCAAAATACTATCAGGTACTAAGTTCATGATAAATTTAAGTTCAACTAATCATATTACATAAGAACTCCCACTTAGATAGACATCCCTCTAATCATCTAAGTGATCACGTGATCAAAATCAACTAAACCATGTCTGATCATCACGTGAGATGGAGTAGTTTTCAATGGTGAACATCACTATGTTGATCATATCTACTATATGATTCACGCTCGACCTTTTGGTCTCAGTGTTCCGAGGCCATATCTGTATATGCTAGGCTCGTGAAGTTTAACCTGAGTATTCCGCATGTGCAACTATTTTGCACCCGTTGTATTTGAACGTAGAGCCTATCACACCCGATCATCACGTGGTGTCTCAGCACGAAGAACTTTCGCAACGGTGCATACTCAGGGAGAACACTTATACCTTGAAATTTAGTGAGAGATCATCTTATAATGCTACCGTCAATCAAAGCAAAATAAGATGCATAAAGGATAAACATCACATGCAATCAATATAAGCGATATGATATGGCCATCATCATCTTGTACTTATGATCTCCATCTCCGAAGCACCGTCATGATCACCATCGTCACCGGTGCGACACCTTGATCTCCGTCGTAGCATCGTTGTCGTTTCACCACCTATTGCTTCTACGACTATCGCTACCGCTTAGTGATAAAGTAAAGCAATTACAGGGTGATTGCATTGCATACAATAAAGCGACAACCATATGGCTCCTGCCAGTTGTCGATAACTT
Organism: Triticum dicoccoides; assembly: GCF_002162155.2. Taxonomy (NCBI): domain Eukaryota; kingdom Viridiplantae; phylum Streptophyta; class Magnoliopsida; order Poales; family Poaceae; genus Triticum; species Triticum dicoccoides. The sequence goes on along the minus strand of NC_041391.1, from coordinate 667,975,706 downwards.
GGTTACAAAACATGATCATCTCATACAATAAAATATAGCATCACGTCTTGACCATATCACATCACAACATGCCCTGCAAAAACAAGTTAGATGTCCTCTAATTTGTTGTTGCAAGTTTTACATGGCTGCTACGGGCTGAGCAAGAACCGTTCTTACCTACGCATCAATCCACAACGATAGTTTGTCAAGTTAGTGATGTTTTAACCTTCTCAAGGACCGGGCATAGCCATACTCGGTTCAACTAAAGTTGGAGAAACTGACACCCGCCAGCCACCTATGTGCAAAGCACATCGGTAGAACCAGTCTCACGTAAGCGTACGTGTAATGTCGGTCCGGGCCGCTTCATCCAACAATACCGCCGAACAAAAGTATGACATGCTGGTAAGCAGTATGACCTGTATCGCCCACAACTCACTTGTGTTCTACTTGTGCATATAACATCTACGCATAAAACCTGGCTCGGATGCCACTGTTGGGGAACGTAGTAATTTCAAAAAAATTCCTACGCACACGCAAGATCAAGGTGATGCATAGCAACGAGAGGGGAGAGTATTGTCCACGTACCCTCGTAGACCGAAAGCGGAAGCGTTAGCACAACGCATTTGATGTAGTCGTACATCTTCACGATCCGACCAATCAAGTACCGAACGTACGGCACCTCCGAGTTCAGCACACGTTCAGCTCGATGACGTCCCTCGAACTCCGATCCAGTCGAGCTTTGAGGGAGAATTCCGTCAGCACGACGGCGTGGTGACGATGATGATGTTCTACCGATGTAGGGCTTCATCTAAGCACTGCTACGATATTATCGAGGTGGATTATGGTGGAGGGGGGCACCGCACACGGCTAAGAGATCCAAGGGATCAATTGTTGTGTCTAGAGGTGCCCCCTGCCCCCGTATATAAAGGATCAAGGGGGAGGGGGCGGCTGGCCAGGAGGAGGCGCTCCAGGGAGGAGTCCTACTCCCACCGGGAGTAGGACTCCCTCCTTTCCTAGTTGGAGTAGGAGGGGGAAGGAAGGGACAGAGGAGAGGAAGGAAAAAGGGGGGCGCCGCTGCCCCCTCCTTGTCCTATTCGGACTAGGGGGAGGGTGCGCGCAGCCTGCCCTAGTCGCCCCTCCTCTTCTCCACTTAGGGCCCAAGAGGCCTATTAACCCCCCCGGGGGGTTCCGGTAACCCCCCGGTACTCCGGTAAATGTCCGAAACCTCCTGAAACCATTCCGGTTCCAAACTTAGTTGTCCAATATATCGATCTTTATGTATCGACCATTTCGAGACTCCTCGTCATGTCCGTGATCACATCCGGGACTCCGAACTACCTTCGGTACCTCAAAACACATAAAATTCATAATATAATTGTCATCTAACTTCAAGCGTGCGGACCCTACGGGTTCGAGAACTATGTAGACATGACCGAGACATGTCTTCGGTCAATAACCAATAGCGGAACCTAGATGCTCATATTGGCTCCTACATATTCTATGGAGATCTTTATCGGTCAAACCGCATAACAACATATGTTGTTTCCTTTGTCATCGGTATGTTACTTGCCCGAGATTCGATCGTCGGTATCTCAAAACCTAGTTCAATCTCGTTACCGGCAAGTCTCTTTACTCGTTATGTAATGCATCATCCCGCAACTAACTCATTAGTTACATTGCTTGCAAGGCTTATAGTGATGTACATTACCGAGAGGGCCCAGAGATACATCTCCGACAATCAGAGTGACAAATCCATGTACCTTCAGAGACACCTGTAGAGCTCCTTTATAATCTCCCAGTTACGTTGTGATGTTTGGTAGCACACAAAGTGTTACTCCGGTAAACGGGAGTTGCATAATCTCATAGTTGTAGGAACATGTATAAGTCATGAAGAAAGCAATAGCAACATACTAAACGATCAAGTGCTAAGCTAACGGAATGGGTCAAGTCAATCACATCATTCTCTTAATGATGTGATCCCGTTAATCAAATGACAACTCATGTCTATGGTTAGGAAACACTACCATTTTTGATCAACGAGCTAGTCAACTAGAGGCATACTAGTGACACTATGTTTGTCTATGTATTCACACATGTATTATGTTTCTGGTTAATACAATTCTAGCATGAATAATAAATATTTATCATGATATAAGGAAATAAATAATAACTTTAGTGTTGCCTCTAGGGCATATTTCGTTCACCCTTCCCCCCGCATATATAAAGGAGGGAGGGAGAGGAGGGCGACCTAGGCGCGCCCCAAGTGGGAAGGAGTCCCACTTGGACTCCTAGTTGGATTCGCCCCCCCCCCCCCTTCCTTCTACCGGAGGGGGAAAGGGGAAAGAAGAGGGAGTAGGAGAAGGAAAGGGGGGTGGCGCCCCCTTCCCTAGTCCAATTCGGCCTCCTCCCTTGTGGGGGGCGCACCAGCCCCTTGTGGGCTGGTTACCCCCCCGATACTCCGGTTTGTACCCGATACACTCTAGAACCCTTCCGTTGTCCGAATACTACCTTCCAATATATCAATCTTTACCCCTCGACCATTTAGAGACTCCTCGTCATGTCCGTGATCTCATCCGGAACTCTGAACAACCTTTGGCCACCAAAACACATAACACATATAATACATGTCATCATCAACCGGCAAGCGTGCGGACCCTATGGGTTCGAGAACTATGTAGACATGACCGAGACACCTCTCCGGTCAATAACCAATAGCATAACCTGGATGCTCATATTGGTTCCCACATATTCTACGAAGATCTTTATCTGTCGAACCGCTATGTCAACATACGTTATTCCCTTTGTCATCGGTATGTTACTTGCCCGAGATTCGATCGTCGGTATCTTCATACCTAGTTCAATCTCGTTACCGTCAACTCTCTTTCGTCGTTTCGTAATGCATCATACCGCAACTAACTCATTATTAACATTGCTTGCAAGGGTTCATATGATGTGCATTACCGAGAGGGCCTAGAGATACCTCTCCGATACTCGGAGTGACAAATCCTAATCTCGATCTATGAGAACCCAACAAACACCTTCGGAGATACCTGTAGAGCATCTTTATAATCACCCAGTTACGTTTTGACATTTTATAGCTCACAAGGTATTACTCCGGTGTCCGGGAGTTGCATAATCTCATAGTCGGAGGAATATGTATTTGACATGAAAAAAGCAGTAGCAATAAAACTGAACGATCATTATGCTAAGCTAACGGATGGGTCTTGTCCATCACATCATTCTCCTAATGATGTGATCCCGTTCATGAAATGACAACACAGTCCATGGCTAGGAAACTTAACCATCTTTGATCAACGAGCTAGTCAAGTAGAGGCATACTAGGGACACAATGTTTTGTCTATGTATCCACACATGTATCAAGTTTTTGGTTAATACAATTCTGGCATGAATAATAAACATTTATCATGATATAAGAAAATATAAAATAACAACTTTATTATTGCCTCTAGGGCATATTTCCTTCACATCTACCCTCAACTAACTCGAGGGTTGTACCTTTATGCTAAAGGAGCCCCAATTCAGATTTTCCCCTACTAAATTATACCGTGGTGACTTTTGGACTACCTCCAAGTTTATTCGGATGGGCCGGTTGGAGAGCAGTCAAGGAAGGAGGATATGAACCTAGTACCCATCACGTGATAGGAGGCTCATATGCAAAAAACCTAGTGGGATAGCCAACACCTTCTCACTTTTCTCCATTGCCTCCTAAAGTGTGAAGGTCTTCCAGCACCCCTGCCTAGCCATACAGGGTGTCCCGTGCCTGCTTGGCTGGTCGGTGTAAGGTTTGGTTGTGCTTTCTGGGTCGCCCTAGAGGTTTGTGCTTTGGTTGGTTTCTTCTATTGTTTTAGGTGTCTTGCTATCCCTTACTCCATGTTTGGCCTTCAAATGTTGCCCGGTAGGGGCAGTGTCGTTTTCTATGGCTCGTTTGGATTTACCGGTTGTTGTGTGCGTCTTCATTTTCTTTTTGTCGTGGAAATACTAGGCGATGGACCATGAAAGCAACGTTCGGCGGCAACCGGCTCATAGTTTGTTTTTGTAGGGATGGTTGCAGCTGGTCTCCTCAAATACTCCGTTCATCTCGGTGCACTGGGTGTGCGTGTAGTTCTAAGTCATCATTGTTCGTTTTGCTTATATTTTATGTTTCTAGTAGTATGCTTAACTTTCAGGCTGCATTTAGTCTCTGATGACCAAGGCATGACCGGGTAGCAAGGGCGGTTAGACTAGTACCTGGACCGAAAGGAAGGGTGGCTCAGCCATAGCTACTCAAAAGAGCGTGTGTCCAGGAGCTTCAAAATAGCCCGATGCGCGCGGAAGGACGGGTGACGCGGTCAACCCAAGTCGGAACACCCAATTAATAACACAACGGGGCAACCAACCTACAAAGCCACCTCCCAAAGGTTGGTTTCGGATGATGTTTTAGTTTCCATTCGGTCATTCACATATGATCATTTATATCGTGTCTGTTCGTATTATTATTCATGGTAATGGTCTTTGGGGATGATTGATCGAACAACATGTGTTAGACGTGTTGCCCATAGTGTTGCTTAACTTCCTAGCTGCAGTTTCAAATAGTTCTCTTAACTTCTGGTCTGTGGTTGGTCTCTGCTGATTGGTGCAACGGGTCATCTAGTGAATATAAAAAAATGGAGCAAATGAAAGGCTTGCACACTTATGTTTATTATTTGGTTCTTGTTGGCTGAATGCAACTAAAATTTACCTGAAAATGTGACAAAACTATACCATATCTCATCTCTGTGATCATTCCAGCTGACAATAAATCAAAACGGGGAATTAATTTGGCCAAACCCTAAACTATTTCCCTCTTTTACAAAGTTGTAAATCCAAAGTTTTTATAAAATAATAAAACTTTTCATATAAAAAATTTGTTTAAGATTATTTTTCACATGGTCTAATATTATAATATACAATCTCTCACATAAAAATAGATATCTAGAAATGATCTGAGAACTTTAATTTATATCTTTTGAAAATCCGTGAAAACCATGATAATATTATCACAACGAACATGCATGTAGCCTAGTGGTTGCATTGACCTTAGTAGCACCCTAGGTCCTGGGTCCGACTCCCTGTGGGAGTGGATTAAATAGGCATGAGTAAAAATTTCTGGAATAAAGGATTGCAATGATGCTGCTCTACTGTAAATACTAAAAAAAAGATAATATTACGACATATATATATTTGATCCTAGAATTCTTCCAAATTTAGCCAAGCTTTATAATCGAATTCAAAACTTTCCCTAGTGAGGATCTCACAGTCATGTTTCAAATTTCCCTTTTTCAAGCATAGTTTTTTTTGCTATGTTTGATTTAATCACTCATATATTGATATATATGTTATGTAGTAATCCACCATGTTGTTATGCATACTGTACTAACTTTTGTTTACTCAATAATTTTTATTTGTACCAGCAGATAATGATAATAATAATAATAATAATAATAATAATAATAATAATAATAATTTCTATTTGTGCCATTTTCTAGCCTTTTGATCATAGTAATAATATATTAATAGCATTAGAGTTGGATTTGGAAATACATGCTTTTATATATCTGCTTCTGTAAATTAAGACAATGCAAACCATCCATATAAATTATTATGATATGATGATTCTAATTTTTAATTGGATGTTTACAAAATAAGATTTAGTTGCACACTAACTCCCTAATCAAAGAATGATAAGTGTTCAATTTCCGAACATACTATTTTCATGTTTAGATGGTCCCTGCATCTTGCTCCTGCTCATGTCTTGCTAGGAATGGTTACCGACCTCCCCCTTTGTCCTTGTGCTCTTGCTACACAATCGTTCGCGCAATCCCAAGTAAGTAATTCCAACTTTTATTTATCTTTCCCCTGTTGTAACCAATAATAAATTAATGAAAAAAATAGTTTGCATTGTGCAAACACTGTGCTTATGAATTCTTAGTGGAGCATTTTTAAAATCAAAATCATTGCAAAAAAGTTTAATAAAATTCACATCTTTAAAGAAAATACTTATTTGCTCAACAATGAGATTCTTTTGGCAAGCGAGATTTTTTAAAACCCCGCCAACTAAGAATTAGCAGATCACTCACTGATCGATCATCACCCTTGGTAATATGTGAGGTATCATATAACTAGATTAGATTACTGTAAACATATGTCCATGGCCGAGCAGCTGAACAATATTTTACTTAATTATATAAACGAATGTAATGACCTTTTTTACACCATATTAATGCTTACATTTTGGACACCTGCTCTAGCTATACATAATCATGTAGTCATATTTTCACTAAAATATAATACATCAATTTAGGGCTTGTACAATGATTGATTAGATGTTTTTACCTTCTTTATTTCTCACTACTGAGATAGGACAAAAAAGTTATGCAATACGTTGCCTCTTAGAGTCTTCTGCATTCAATAACCGCTTATATGCGTAAAATAATGTGTTGCCTAAACCTATTGACATAAGGTGGAATGAAAATATGGCATCTCATACCTTTCTTTGGAAATTTCCATCTCTTGGCCAACAAAAGCAAACATTTTTTTATCGCTCTCTTACATGTCAGAATCATCCTAAGATTCATTGCTAAGATATAAGCATTGTACATTTCCTTGATGCGCATGGTTTTACGTCGCTACATTACCTGCCAGATGCCCTAATGTATCATTCAGAAACTATTAAAATAAAGTGCCTGGGAAGAATATCAAATATTATCATATATATAGACTGATGCTCAGCTATTAATAATTTTACTGCACCATATTTGTGCAACAGTAAATTAGGCTTAATTAGTAAACCGTGTTACATACGCACATTTTCCTTACTGATACACATGATCCATTTAGTTTCATTTACGAACCTCTTTTGCGACGAACACCTTTTTTTCTTATGCAAGGGAACGGACATTTGTTTAAAGAATAGTGGGATGTTACGAACCTCTGTTTAACGGACGATGCCAATGTGTATGAAGGATTGGAGCCATGAACATAATCCATCGATCCTTTTGTTCAGAGTCTGCCGGCATGCCGTTGTTGTGTTCAGGTGCATGAGGTACATTTTGCAAAAAAAAGAAGAAGAAGAAGAGGTGCAAAATGTACGATGTAAATGATATGTATGCTAGCTAGCTATATCAGGGGAACGTCAGGATAAAATAAACACATCTCTCTCTCTCTCTCTGTGTTATGTTATGCTCCAAATTCAAGTATAAAGAGGGAGGCTAACTTCTGGCGAGCGAGCGGAGCGAGGCCCATCGCCGGTAGGCTTGGGCCCGACAGGGACGTTCCACGTTAAGATCTCGTGTCGCCTGCTTATCGTCTCTCTCTCTCTCTCTCTCTCTCTCTCTCTCTCTCTCTCTCTCTCTCTCTCTATCTCTCTCTCTCTCTCTCTCTTATAGAAGCGTCGTTATGATAAAATAAATACAAATACCAATTATACGAAAGTAACCAACAATAGCAATTGGATTTAGTTTTGACGTAGGTAACCTGTGTTATATATACCTCTTGTAAGCCACTGCACATGATAAGTTGATCAGTTGTCAATCCCCGGCGTTTGTAACTCCCCCGATATAGTGAAGTTTGGCTGGCTGGCGCCCGTGGTT
>NC_041391.1:667961601-667967797 GCF_002162155.2 Triticum dicoccoides | reverse complement strand
CTCTCAGGAGCGTTGTTATGATAAAATAAATACAAATATCAATTATATGAAAGTAACCAACAATAGCAATTGGATTTATCACATTTGTAATTTTCTGTGATCGTGTGGAATATAGAACGGGCACTATGTTGTATATCAAATGTCAGCTAAAGATGAAAAACCAGTTAAAGAACCAATCCTATTCACCTTGCCCCCTTGTTCACATGCGAAAAGTTGTACTGTCTATGCTTGAATTGTCCATTCCCTTGACTTTTTACTAGTAGGCAATCCATATTTAACAGTACATATCATTATGGTTTGGCAACTACAAGGAAGCACTTGTAAAATTAACTAGTTTGTATTAACCTTATACTTTTATCAAAAACAAGTCGTGTTTGCTGATCATGATTTTTCAGTTACCATAACTAACGTAGTCATTCTGCATCATGTAAAATTGCAACTCTGTCACTCCTTTTACCTACATTGCCATTTCAAACATAAAACATGAATGGGTTAGTCAAAGGAAAATAACTCATAATCCGTTTCAGGCGCATTTTCCAGGCTAGTCATCGGAAATTAGGAAGCGCACTGCATACACGTTGTTATGTAGACACTAACGACTAATCTTCATTAAATGATCTAACCACGTTGACCCCTTTCCACAAACATTATGTTTATATTGAAAACAGCAGTGATCCAACACTCATCTGATAAGTTAGGGTAATTTCCATTGTTCCCTCACGACAACTAACTATGATGTCTTGATTGATTGGTTACCTTGATAACAATCATAGTCATTTGGCGTTACAGGATTCTAACTCCATTTACAAAATCTCAATATTATGATGCTCCCCACAAGCGTGTGAAACGTGCCCTAGCTCCCCTCACCATTCTTTTTGCACACCATTGGAGTGTCCAAATATGAAGAGGGTCTTGTGTTAGATATTAAGTAATAGCCAGCTAGAAACCACGTACCCCACTACCCAATGACGCATAGTGAAAAGGATAGCTACATATATTCACCTTAACTCCTTATCACTAGCTGCCACTCAACATTTAAGTGTCTAACCCATGTTAACCCTTTTACCTGCATTTGTCTATTTCCTTCAAAAAATGGACCAATTGGCAAAGCAATCATACTATCCTTGCTCTTGTGTTTCAGAAATCTAAATGTGATGTCTATCCTTGATTTTTCACTTATGTCGAGTCCAGAAATCATTTTGTATGGCACTATAACTTCATTTACCCGCTCTCATTCTTATCATACACCTCGAGAATACATGAAAAAAAGTACTTTCCCGCAATCTTTTTCCCTCCATTTTCTTTCCCGCCATTTTCTTTGCCGCCATTTTCTCCCGCCATTTTCTTTCCCGCCATTCTAATATTCACCAATTAATTAATACCGATAAACAAAGTCACAAAGAACCAGTAGCAAAAAGAATCATCTAAAAAGAATACTCCTAGCTCAAATTATAGGCAATCTAGTGATTTGAGAAAATTCATGAAAATTCAAATTCAAACTTTCAAATCTAGTCAAACTTGATATCTACAGAAACTTCATAAAATTTCTAATCTAATGCAAAAATAATCAAATTAAAATACTAAAAATCCTATTTGATATGAATTTTCTAAAAAGTAGAGCAGGTGTTGGCCGAAGAGGGACCATTTGGCCAACTGTTGGCTGAAAAGTCCTTTTTGGCCAACGGTTGGCCGAAAAGTCCCTCTTCGGCCAACAGGAGGCCGAAAAGTCCCTCTTCGGCCAACAGGAGGCCGAAAAGTCCCTTTTCGGCCAACAGGAGGCCGACGGGGTGATAGTTTTGATTTTTCTCCATTAGGGTGTATAGTTTCCGAATTTGCTATAAAAATCATCATAGTTTTAAAAAAAATCCACATTCTAGGCCGACCCATTGTTATATGTTAAACATGGAAGGATTGTGTCCTTAGTACTGAATGCCACCTACAAACACATAGATTGTTTTGTTCACATCATTTTACATTGTAAAAACACAGAACCAGTTGGTACATAAATACTAGTATATTCACCTTGGCTCCTTATTTCCTGCAGCTCTATCCATAACTAATCAATTGTATGTCACATCCCTTGCCTTTTGGTAACCATACACATTATTATCCTCTTGTCACGGGTATTGTCTCACTGCATTTTGCCTCCTATTCTCATAGTGCTCATCCATGAGTATTGACGTCATGCATCCCTTTCTGTTTCTTTTGTTCATCTATTTACCTATATATATTCCATAAGAACATAATGTTTTAAATGTAAAATGTCCAAGGTCAACTAGAAATGGTAATGGCTTCCATACAACAGAAATACGACTACTTATGCTAGATCACTAGGGACGGAAACACGTGGTGGAAACGGATGCATTTGTCCTATAGAGGATGGCTAGTCCTTATCAACTCCATAGGTTCTAAGTTCTAACATGGTTCTTTGCATGATGTTTTTCTTCTAAGCGCCAAAATGAAGCTAAATGTATTTGTGTGGGTGCTTACTATTGAAAGTTTTAGTGCGTGAGATATGCTGAAGTGGAGACACTTTATTATTGCTGGTAAATATTATTCTTGCCTCCTCCGTGCTACTAATGCTGAAGAGTGAAGACACCAGTGTGAACGCATAGTTTCCATTCGCGTTTTAGCAGTTCCTGCTGGACACGCCTTCAAATCTAGTGGACTCCAAAAGCCACGCGGATTTCTTTGTTGCGAAGTTAGTCAAAGTGGGCGTTTGGTGGTAACATTTTTTAAAATCTTGATTGTCATAGCTTGGAATTTGGAAGGAACGCCATAATTGCACTCATGAGGTCACTTGTCCCAGCTTGTAGAGTTCACCGCTAGCAAAAATAACTAGTCAACACATCATGGAAATAGGTCCAAATCTCAAACTTACATGCTAAAGAAGGTCCGGTGAGTGGCATGACATAGAGTAACCCCTGTGTGTCTGAAGAATGGAGGAGGGTCTGAAGAACATAGAACATGACACTGCTCTCCAACCAAGGAGAGCACAATGGAGAGCATCCATACTTTTAATGTTTGGTTGTGGCAAGCTGTTGCCATGTAATTAAGTCACAGAAGGTAATTAATTCTCAAATCTTTATCCAGGAAAATATTAATGATCCAGTACATTTAGCTAGCTCCAAGCGAACGAACCTTCAACTCGTTTCAACCACAGAAAAGGTAAAAGTCTAGAAACCAAAAAAACAAGAAATTAAAGGCCCTGACAGTAGCCCCAACAGGCCAGCACACAAGAAAAGGTTCTTTGACGACCTGACAGCAATCAAGCAGCAACTATATATCAGGCATTTGGCTGTGCAAGTAATGTCAGACAACAAAACACGATTGTGACACAAACAAACAGGTGCAACTTAAGATTTACGACCAATTGAGAAGCAGAGATCATACAAATAGCCTTTTGGGAAGAGAACAACTGAATAACAATTCAATAACAACATTACAATAAAAAAACGAGACTTGGCTCAGAGAGCATGACGAATACAACGACGCACATACACGAATAATATAACACTTTCAGGAAACTAAATAAATAACGAGGGATCGATCGCACGATAGCTGGCGATGCAAGTGGCTGGAGATCCTCATCCATCCTGGCTTACATGGGAGGGAAAGGACTCGAACTGAACCCCAGATCGGAGGACTGCATCTGCCTCATTAGATCACCGCTGGAGAAGTTGGCGCCATCGTGCCTGGTGTTGCAACCGACCTGGGTGTCGACGTCCCCTCCGGAGCTCATAATGTCAAGCCAGCCTTCCTGCTGCTGCGGTGACGCGAGATACTGTGTCAGGGACCCCATGTCTATGCTGCCGGTGCTGACGCATGGAGCTGGCGGTGGAGCCTGGACATGGTTTTTCTCCATGCGTTCGCCGAGGCTCTTGAGGAGCTCGTCCACCTTCCAGCCAACGCAGACGAGCTCCTCGACGCTGAGGCCAACGAGGCCTGGGTGGTTGCCGTGCATGATGTTGTAAAGGAGGTACCTAATCTCACTGTCCTGGCACTCGCGGCGAGCCTTGTAGACCTGGTCCCGGAGCTTGGCGGTGCGCTGGGTGAGGAAGGCCTCCTGGTCCATCGTCTTCTTGCAATGCCCTAGCTCTGGCATGCTTTTGAATCCATTGAGGATATCGACCGCCTCGGCGTGGGAAGGGAATACCTTAGGCTCCGCCTCGCGCTCGCCGTACACCACCACGCAGGTCTTGACGTCGCACAGGGTGGCCAGCTGGGCCGCCTTGTTCATCAGCCCCCCGAGACGCTTCCTGAACCTAGTGCGCCGGGTGGAGTCATTGGCGATGTACTTGAGGGTCACCTTCTTGCGGACCGACTTCTTGCGAGCCATTGCCAGCAATGGGATAAAACTAGCCAAGGAAAGGAAAGTTGTTGGTTTAGGAAGGGAGGAGGGGTGGATTTATAGTGGAGGGATCGCCCAAGAATTAATTTCATGATATGGCGACAGATTGGAAGAATATTGCATGAGATTTACTGCCTTAATTGTGCCCATATGTAATTTTGGCACCCATTTAAACCTTTCTTTTATATCTTTTCATATTTGGCGTCCATTTAAACCTTTTAAATTTACGCGCGTATGACCGTTGGCCCCTTGTAACGCGAGAGCGTGGCATATTGTACGCGCGCAAATGGTTTCCATGCGACGTAACGGTTCGCTTTGCTAAGCTTCATGTGCGACGGATGTCATCCCATAAGCGCATAAGGTCGTGTAAATGAATTGGTCCAGCACAAGTCTCCGTTGCTCCTATCCAACACGCAAAAGAAAGACATTATTAACCAACGACCTGAAAAGCCATCGATGATGTTTGTAACACACAGGTGCTGGACCAGACTCATGTGCCGGCTGCTACTGAGGCTGTGCCTACAAGGGCATCCTGGGATGTACGGACTGAGGAGATCGGCACAAGGCGGAGCAGGGAAATTGTATCTGTTGAACCAGCTCCTTGTGGGATGGCATCCTAAGAGGCCGTGCCTTATGCAAGACTAAAGACGTCCTAAGAGGCCGTGAAGAAACTTGCGCCGCCATTGCTCAAGGAGGTGCAGGCGTTTACCTTACGGCCGAAGGCGGAGCCGTTATCCCCAAGCGCACCACCAGAGCAACCAAGCGGTCTTCTACCCAGAGCTCGGCGGAAGCAACACCGGCGGAGAGTGTGCTTCTGCGCACATTGGGATTGGTTCCGGAGGATCTCAAGGTGGATTACACGGCGGTGCAGAGCTCGAGAACTTTTTCGATTCCCCACTACGCGAGCAACACGTACGAGTGGTAGCCGCACTGTTCGGCAAGGCTGTGCCCAAGTACGTTCTCATATCTGGAGCTGCATCGGAGATCTGAGCGCACTGAGTGCGCTCAGTTGGGTGCTGGAGTGAATCCTTCTCATGGATTTAAACCCATCGGTGACCTGCTGGAATGTTCGTGGCCTGAACAATTTGGCAAAGCGAAAGGCGGTGAAGGAGTTGCGGTCCTGGTTTCGGTGGACTGGGAGTTAGCTCGGCCAGACTGCTTGCTGCAGGCGCTCTCCATGGGTGCCTTTGATCATGCGCCCTTGCATCTAACCACTAACGCGGCATACTGGCCCAAGAAAAGATTGCGCTTCGAGACATTTTGGGTCAAGCTAGAAGGCTTTGAGCAGGCGGTGAGGGATGCTTTGGTTTGTGACCCGACGATCGTGGATCCCTTCAAGAGACTGGATACTCTTTAGAAACATAGGAGCTATGCTTAAGTCATGGGGAGAGAGGAAAGTGGGCAACATCAAACTACAAATGGCGGTTGCAATGCTCGTCATATTTCTCCTAGATCAAGCCATGGAAACAAGAGGGTTAACGGAGTAGGTGACTTGGTTGAGGAGGACCCTAAAACTATCCATTCATGGGCTAGACTCCCTGGAGCGCACAATCGAGCGGTGGAGGTCAAGATTCAGGTGGCTGCACGAGGGCGACGCAAATACGGAGTTCTTTCAAGCAATCAGCAACATCAAGAAATTATGAGAGTGGCATAGCATGGTGCTCTGTCTGTCGGACAACATCACATCACTAAGCTGGAAAAGTTATGACCATTCATTGGTATAGTACACACACCACTAACAGGGTAAAAGTGGCAGTACTCAGAGGTGATTCCCAACACAGATAATGAGTATAAAAAGCAAGATTCTAATACCAACAATACCAAATTCACCCTCTAATCCTCCAC
>NC_041391.1:667959343-667961232 GCF_002162155.2 Triticum dicoccoides | reverse complement strand
GTTGTCCCTCTCTCATCCACCGAAGCCCCCTTGGCCTCCTCCACTAGATCCCCTCAGCTTCTCTATCACGAAGCCCCTCAACCCCTCTCTCAAATGTGGGGGACTCACCTCTCGGATCCAGGAGTCTTTGAGTCCATAATCCACTCGAGTGTCGCACCCCTTCAATCCTCCCTCCTCCACCCGTGGAGAACTCAATGGTGGTTCAAGTTGGAGTAGTGTGCTACTGGGAAGCAACACATGTTGCAACGACTCGTTCCAGATCAAGCACATTGTATGTCTAAAGTTGTGCCAAAATTTCCTTATATGTGAATTGAATGTTGTTCCATATATTTAGGGTTGAATATGTTTCTGCTGGCACTAGTACTCACTATTAATAGTGAATTAGTTCGTCCTCACATTCTGCGGTTGACGGCCTATGAGACAATCTGAGATGGTCCTCCTCTGTATCGACAGAGGCGACTTCGAAGCGTTGGACATCTCCTTGGGCGAGGCTTGGCTCTTTGCCAAGATGGAGGGTCTCCATCCCCAAGTGTATTTGTAGTGGATGAATCGCCCAAGGATTAATTCCATGATATGGTGACAGATTGGAAGAATATTGCATAAGATTTACTGCCTTAGTTGTGCCCATATGTAATTTTGGCACCCATTTAAACCTTCCGTTTATAACTTTGTAAATTCGGTGTCCATTTAAACCTTTTAAATTTACGCGCATTCGACCGTTGGCACCTTGTATCTCAAGAGCACGGCATATTTTATGCGTGCAAATGGTTTCCACCCGACATAATGGTTCGCTTTGGAATGCTTCATGCGCGACACACATCATCCCACTGAACTCGATCATCAAGCCGCGCAAATGAATTGAGTGGGCACAAGTCTTTGTTGCTCCTATCCAACAGGCCAAAGAAAGACATTATTAACCAGTGAGCTGAAAAGCCTTTGATGATGTTTGTAACATACACCCTATTAAGAGAAAAAGGTAAAGGTCTAGGGCCAAAAATTGAGTCCATAACCATAAGTAGTGATTCCTTATCGCTAGTGGGTCAATTGCACCAACGGACCTGTCATTCGTACGATATGAACAACTTGCGCACCAAACTGGTGACCCGCGGTGGTTAGTTTCATCCCACCTAGCATATGTCGGGAGGACCGAACTTGCTCAGAATATCACAACCTTTGAGTTATAGGAGAACATATGACCACCTTCCAAACAAGAAACATCACTTTTCTTCACCAGGCCGCGTGTAGGTGTTGAACATCTACCCTCGACTGACTGAAGGGTTGTACAAGTATGTTGAAGGAACCCCCATTCAGATTTTCCCCTACTAACGTATACCGCGATGACTTTTGGACTACCACAAGGTTTATTCGGATGGGCCCGGTGCAGAGCAATCAAGGAAGGAGGATATGAACCCAGTACCCATCACATGATAGGAGGCTCACATGCAGAAAACCTAGTACAATAGTGAACACCTTTCCACTTGTCTCCTGTAACACCCCGGTAGTTAAGCTACAGTAATCGCACACTAATGGTGCCATGTCATCGCAAGAAAATTGCTACACTTTGTTCCAAACCAAGTTCAAATTCAAAATTTATAATAAATTCAAAATAATATTTCCTCAAACTGCAAAACTAAAATGTTCGTAATGTTGCACATAATCCATAGAGGATTATGGTGGAGAAAACAACATTTTATAAGGTGTTTAAATGCCCTAAAATAATTAAAATAGGGGCTAAAACAATTATTTAAAATGCCTTTTCTAGATAATGAAAATGCAAAATGTTTTAAATAAATCCCCAACACTTTGTGGCAGTGCCAAATTTTACTCTATTAATAGTGGGCCAAGTTCCTTATTTTATAAAATCATGTTTTTTGATTTTAAAAGAAAAA
>NC_041391.1:667939350-667959197 GCF_002162155.2 Triticum dicoccoides | reverse complement strand
CTGGGCCTTAGGCCACAGGCCGGCCTGCTAGGCCCACCTCTCCCCCACCAGCTCCTTAACCCTAGCTCGCAACCAACCTCCTCCCTCTCGATCCTCCCATTCGAGCGCCACCAGGGAGAGCCCCACGCTCGATCCCCCACCTCTCTCGCGGCTAAATTTCGTGTTTTGACCCTTTTCTAAAACTTGTTCAAGATCTGACCCTAGTTCGTAAAAATTTCGAGATATGACCCTTTTCTTACCGCCAAAGGCCTTGGCGGTAGGCTGCCTGCCGCCATGGACCCTGGCGGTAGGGTTGCACGCCCTACCGCAATTTTTTTCTAAGTATGAAACACAGTGCATGCTCGCACCTACCGTCGGCCACCTTGGCGGTAGGGTTGTACAGGCTACCGCCAGCCTGTTTGGCGGTAGGGAGTGTTTCCTACCACCAAGGACCTTGGCAGTAGGCTGTTACACCCTGCCGCCATGGTCCCTGACGGAATCAAAAGCCTGTTTAGCGGTAGGGAGTGTTTCCTACCGCTAAGGACTTTGGCAGTAGGTTGTTACACCTTGCCGCCATGGTCCCTGACGATATCAAAAGGGTCAAATCCCGAAATTTTTACGAACTAGGGTCAGATCTCGAACAAGTTTCAGAAAAGGGTCCAAACACGAAATTTTTCCCTCTCGCTCACTGTCATGTCCCCCACTCTCTCCCTACCCGATTCCATCGCTCCCTCCGGTCGCGCCCCCACCCACAGGAGAGACGAGAGTGCGCCGCTGCCTCGCCTTTTCTGTCGCCGCAAGAAACAGGACCTTGCCGAGCTGCCGCACCTCTTCTCTGCGTTGGAGTTGCGCCTCTCCGCCATTCCCTCTACCTTCCTCGCTGATCCCCTATGGTGTCGGCACCTCCCACGTGATGCATGCGCCCTCTTCCATCAGCAAGCCATCGCCTCCTCCTTGCCATGGCCGGCCCTGAGAGCCGCACCTGCAGCACCTCTGTCGCCCGCCTCCGCTCGCCGGTGCCCCGTCACCAGGGACCTTCCCTCGCACCGCATGCTGCTGCTTCACCTCGACCTGCCCCGTGTGCCTTCTGCCTTCGCACGAGCGCGATGTGCTCCCAAGCTCCTCGACATCTCTACTATTGCATTGTTGTGTTTGTCCCCACCTTCACGCGCCATGGCTGCCCGCCTCTGCTCGGCTGCGGGTCGACCACCTCCTCGCCATCTCCTTCAACCCATGCACCGTCTGGAGGCCCGTGCTGCCTCCTTCGTTATTGCCTACAAGACCACAAACCTCGGCCATCAAGCACCCGAGGCCTCGCATGAATGGTGCTGCTGAGCACCACAACAGCTGCTCTCCGGCAACCCCTCTGTAGCCACACCTCCGACAAGATTGGCTATGGGCTCCTGCTGCTTGTTTCTTGCTGCCACCATGTACCCCTGCTCCCGAAGTTCCGGATGCCAAGTCAGCCCATGAAGACACGCCAAGTACCACTACCGATGACCCCAGAGTCGTTGGTTTCAAGACTACCAAGGGTGCCACTATACCCGAATGACTACACGACCACTTCCGATGTTCCCGTGCTTTTTGCCATGTGCCTTTCGCCAAGTTCCCAGCATGACTACATGATGACCCTTGAAGTACATGGATACGTCAAGTTCCTCTCCACCTACATGAAATCAGGGGGGGAGAGATTAGATACTTTGTGATTTGTGAATGCCACATGTCATCCATCAAGGCGGGTCTCACCTGATTTATATGAGACCTGGTCTCATATAATTTTTTTCCCATGTCATCCATCAAGGCGGGTCTCACCTGATTTATATGAGACCTGGTCTCATATAATTTTTTTCCCTAACCCAAGCGGCCATCCGGAATACACGGGATACAAATCATGGCATGCACGTAGTCCCATCACGCAGCGTAATTATATCATGCATGCAACCCCACATGCCATACACATGATCAAAAAATCATGGCAAACCAGCGAATGCATGCTGCCAAAAATCCTGCAGCTCCTGACATCCTAGATAAGAACAACGTTTGACCCAGCAAGCAAATCCCAAAGAGATCCTAGCAGACAGCGGCCTGGGCCAACAGCGGCAAAGCTCGACAATGACAGGACAACCGGACCAACAGCGGCCAATCAAAAACGCAAGAGCGGCACAGATCGACAGCGGCGGGACATCTGGGCAAACAAAAACGCAAGAGCGGCACAGATCGACAGCGACGGGACATCTGGGCAAACAACGACCAATCAAAAAGCCGAAGAATCATCGAAGCAAAAAAGACTTGTGAGGACGCGAACTTCACCGCAAGAACTGGCCCACACCCAGCAAAAATACTAAACGAACCAAACTAACCTGCACACACGTTCAAAAAATTTGAAACAAAACCCTGAATCCACAAAGCATTTCTACCCCGGCAGGTAGGAAATTAATAGCACGTGTCACATGCATAATTCACTAGAAGTCTTTTTCAAACAAGTGGAACAACCTTGAGGCAAAAACTTGGCCTGGAATAGAGGCTTGGTTATAGGTGCGTTGGTTCAGTATTTTTTACAGAATATTTGAGAACTTTTACACTGTCGAAAACCTTAACTAGGTCTGTGGCAAGCTATTGTAGAAAATTCTACTCATATATATATTCTGATCATGGGAACAGAATAATATTCTGATCACAACCTGAACTTTCTGAGTAACGCGCCTGAACTTCCCTCCGTACGAAGCTGACCTTCGGACTGTCTTTGCAACCGTGTCTCCCCGCGCGAATGATTCTATTTAGTTGTGTTCTATATGATGTTAGTGTAATCTGCAAATGGTTTTTAGCAACTAAATGCCTGTTTTAAATAGAAATATCGCTCGTTGGCGGATTTTACTCTTGGGTCATGATGTAATTGTGTTCTTTGCAATTTTACTGTCTGGGTTGTTCGACCTGAAATTTCCCCTGTGCTAGGTGGAACTTCCGCCAACATTGCCCAAATGGGGCTCGCGATATACCATTGGAAAGCTATGGACACCAGTATCATGACCCAAGTTGATTTTTTGGCAAAAAGTAAGCGGTTTAAAATCAGTTTTGAAAATCATTTTTTCTTCATACAAAAAACGTGAATCATATTTTCGATTGCATTTCTAAACCGATTATCAAAATGAGGCAAATATATGGCATTGGAAAGCTGCTGCAAAATCGCTCCTTCCACATGGTGAAAGTTTTCTCTAATTCCCTATAGATAAAGAGTAATTTGAAAAATCATAAAATTTTGCAAACCGAATAGCCGAGTTCATATTTTCGATTCCATTTCTAAACGGCTAATCCAATTGAGGCAAATGATATGGCGTTCGAAAGCTTATGAAAAGTCGCTACTTTTTCATGTTAAAAGTTTTTTCTAATTTTGAACAGTTTAAAAGTAATTTAGAAAACGATGCAAGTTCTATCGAGTTCGTATTTTCGAGCTAATTTTTTAACCATAAGATTAAATGTAACAAATGATATGGCGTTGGAAAGCCTGAGGAAATGTGAAACGTTTTGGTCTATATTATGTCTCCCAATTCCTCACGATTTTAAGTCAATTTTGAAAATGGCTAGAAAGGGTTTTTTTCATAATTTCTACAGACTTTCTTAGAATAGGGCAAATAATATACCGTTGAAAAGCTACGGAAAATGCGAAACTTTTTCATGTTGACGGTTTTCTCTGATTTCTAGCCGTTTTCAAGTAATTTCAAAAACGGCACGATCATTCGTTTCGCCTTTATCGCGAACAGATTCGTCGAAAATGCATCGCGCGAAGAACGTGAACTTCTCTGTATGTGTACTTGAAGTTCACTCTGTTTTCACGTGCTTTTTTGCCAGTAGCTCTCCATCCACTCACCGGAACACTCGCCGGAATTGATCAAGTGATATACCAGTGGAAAGCTGTTGTGAACACGCAACTTTCCCGTATTGATCGTTTTTTCATACTCTTGACGATTTTAAAAGTTTTCATCTGAAATTCATCCATCGTAGTAGTTGAACTTTCTATTGTTTTCAGTTAAACTTCTGTGATGTATTTTCGTTTGTAATTTTCTCATCGATATGTCAGTGTTAAACAAAAGATATTTCTTTTTTACAAATCTCTCTTACAATAATTTTTTTAACTTTCTCCGACAAAGGAATTGAATTTAAAACAACAAAACTTTTAGCCTTTGCTTTTTTATTCCTTTTTAATACAAAATGCACACCGTGTAGTACACGAACTTCTAACAGTTATCAACCCGAACTTCTCTTGGTTACGTGAAAATATTTGAGTTTTTTTTATGAATTTTTAATCTAATTTTCTTAATCCGTTTTTATGAATTTTGAAGCGCTCTATTTTTAATAGTTGAACTTCTTGTTATTTTATTTTTGAACTTCTTCTTTCCATTCTTTAATAACAAGGAAAATCTAAGTTTTCTATAATCATTAAACTTCTCCATCTTTTTAATATGGACTTCCTGGTTTATTTCTTAATCCTTTTTTATGAAATTTTGAAGTGTTATATTTTTAAAGGTTGAACTTCTTGTTTTTTATTTTTGAACTTCTTGTTTCCATTCTTTAATAGCGAGGAAAAATCTGAGTTTTCTATAATCATCGAACTTCTCCATCTTTTAATATGGACTTCATCATTTTATTTCTTAATTTTTTTTACGAAATTTTGAAACGCTCTATTATTAAAAGTTGAACTTATTGTTATTTAATTTTTAACTTCTTTTTTCCATTCTTTAATAACGAGGAAAATCTGAGTTTTCTATAATCATCGAACTTCTCCTTCTTTTTAATATGGACTTTCTGGTTTTATTTCTTAATCTTTTTTTATGAAATTTTGAAGTGCTCTATTATTAAAAATTGAACTTCTTGTTATTTAATTTTTGAACTTCTGGTTTCCATTCTTTAATAACGAGGAAAATCTGAGTTTTCTATAATCATCGAATTGTCACTGCATGGGAGGAGTCTCGACACGACGTGGGAGGTAGGTCGCCGACAGCTGTGAAGCACAAGGGGGAGTAGGAGCCTCCAAGATCCAACGATGTCGGTGGATGGTAGTCGGAGCCTGGGACCGAGTAGAGCTCGGGACGAGGAGCCTCCGCATGGTGTTGGATGAGCGGCGGTGGATGTTTTATTAGAACTTCTTTATGTACTTTTAGAAATGTGAAAATTGGAGTTCTGTTAGAAACATTGAACTTCTTCATTGTTTTGAATTGAACTTATTGGTTTTATTCTTTAGTAACGAGAAAAATCTGTTTTTCCAAATAAATATCAAACTGCTCTGCTTTTTCAAATTGAACTTCTTGGTTTTATTCTCTATTAATGAGAGAACCAGAGTTTTATTTATATACATTGAATTCCTCTTTTTTTATTAAATTGTACTTTCTTGATTTTAATCTTTAGTATTGGGGAAATCTATGTCTTCTAGGTTTCTTTAGAAATGGAAAATATATTTTTATAATCTTTTTTAACTTCCCTATTTATGTAATATGAGCTTCTTTGTTTTCTACCAAATATTTGAACTTCCCCATTATTTAAATTTGAACCTTTGTTTTTAGAAACAAGAGAAACCCCATTTGCTTATTAAACGTTTTTTAAACTATTCATAAACTACAACCTTGTACAAGCACCATTAGCGCCACATCACATAGCTTTTTATTCAACTGCTGAGTAAATTTCTTAGCTTTTTTATTTATATACAGTAAATTGTACACATATTACTGAACGGATAAAATTGTTGTCAGCAAATCATCTCACAAATGAAACTCAAGTCAGATGCTCAAACATAGAAAAACAATCAAGAATTTAGTCTGTGACGCAAACCTTTAAACAGAGCGAAAAATTGGTTGGTGAATTTTGGACAAAACGATGCTCTTTTACCCCGACTAGGTGTTCTCTATATAAAACCAAAAGGATCTTATCCTTTGAGCAACCACTTGCAATCTCCAACTCACCATTTTCTTTTTCGTCTTCTTCAGTGTATGCCCATATCCCAAGATCTACTAGCGCTAGCAACTTCATTTGTGTTAAATAAAAGCATAGCCAAACGTCAGTAGTTTGGCCTTCAGAGCTGATTTGGCTACAGTGCACTGAAAAGCTCTCCGAATGTACTAATAAATATCTTTCAACCTTGTTTCCCCATTATCTCTGAATTGCATACCGCCTAAAAACTTTTGTGTGATTTTCTTGTGCAAAATAGGACGAGCTGGTTCGTCATGGTGGTGAAGCACCCAAGAGGAATTAGCACTCCACGGCGTTGATGCATTTTGGAGAAGAAAACTCATGTTTTCCAATATTGAAGGACCTGTGAAAATGAACCAACATATCATAGCACCAACTTTTTTGCATCTGCAAGTACGTCTGAACTTCAGACAAGAAAATCACTTAGAAAATGGACCTTGGGGGCGTCATGTGCTGGGCAGCCACACGCCATAGCTGCCGGGCGGGGAGGTGGATCTGTACGCCGTATGCAACCCGTACACGAGAAAATGGTCAAGGGCATCTCGCTGATGGATGACCATGAGAGGCCGCTCAAACTTTAGTTCATGCGTTTGAACGGTCCCGGGTTGCTGAATCGAACTTCCTGTAGTATCACAGAGACGAACAACGACTGTGAGGGCACCAGTGGCGCGCCCGCATCATGTACTTGCCCGGCTCCCTTGCA
The DNA here is from genome assembly GCF_002162155.2 of Triticum dicoccoides. Classification (NCBI taxonomy): domain Eukaryota; kingdom Viridiplantae; phylum Streptophyta; class Magnoliopsida; order Poales; family Poaceae; genus Triticum; species Triticum dicoccoides. Next base: position 667,952,557 of record NC_041391.1, on the reverse strand, counting down.
ACGCCGCCGGCGACAACTTTCCTCTGTGGCGCTCTCACCCTCATGACAGGACGTAGTCTTGTCTCGCTAGCCGGAGGAGCAGGACGACACCGCGGCCACGCCTCGCGAGCGATCTGGCAGCAGTTGCTGCAGGGGGCTAGCCGGCTGGGAGGAGGCAGGGTTCAGAGCGGGGACGCACGGCTGCGCATGGGAGAAGACGGGGTGCAGGGCAGGGAGCATCAGCGACGCACGGGAGCAAGTGGGGTTCTAGGTGGGGATGCACGGTGGCGCACGGGAGCAAGCGAGGTTCTGCGTGGGAACGCGCAGCGGCGCACGGGACGAGTGGGAGGGGCTGAAGTCCAAACCAACCTCGCCCTGATGGAGGGAGCCATCCTCGCATCGGAAGGAGGCGACGACGGCAGCCTCGCACCGACCGAAGGAGGGGCGGCGGCGTGCCCGAAGGAGGTGGGGCGTCAGCGCGATGGGAGGAAGAGGGGCCGGCTGCGCGCCTGGAAGGAGGAGGGGCCGACGGCGCGCCGGAGCAGGGTGGGCGGCGACCGGAGGTGGTTGGCGGGTTGAGGAGGTCGCGATGGAACATGGATGACGGGGAGTGATACGATCTTCAACGTATCTATAATTTTTGATTGCTCCATGCTACTTTATCTACTGTTTTGGATTATATTGGGCTTTATTTTCTATTTTTATATTACTTTTGGGACTAACCTATTAACCGGAGGCTTAGCCCAGAATTGCTGTTTTTTGCCTTTTTCAGTATTTCGAAGAAACATAATATCAAACAGAGTCCAAACGAAATGAAACCTTCGGTATCGTGATTTTTCAACCGAACGTGATCCAGAAGACTTGGACCCTACTCCAAGCAGTGCCCGAGGAGGTCACGAGGGTGGAGGGCGCGCCCCCCTACCTCGTGGGCCCCTCGGAGCTCCACCGACATACTCCTTCCTCCTATATATACCTACATATCTCCGAACGATCAGAACAGGAGCCAAAAACCTAATTCCACCGCCGCAACCTTCTGTATCCACGAGATCCCATCTTGGGGCCTGTTCCGGAGCTCCGCCGGAGGGGCATCCACCACGAAGGGCTTCTACATCATCACCATAGCCCCTCCGATGAAGTGTGAGTAGTTTACTTCAGATCTTCGGGTCCATAGCTAGTAGCTAGATGGCTTCTTCTCTCTTTTTGGATCTCAATACAATGTTCTCCCCCTCTCTCGTGCAGATCTATTCGATGTAATCTTCTTTTTGCGGTGTGTTTGTTGAGACCGATGAATTGTGGGTTTATGATCCAATATTATGTATGGAAAATATTTGATTCTTCTCTGAATTCTTTTATGTATGATATAGTTATCTTTGCAAGTCTCTTCGAATTATCCTTTTTGGTTTGGCCAACTAGATTGGTAGTTCTTGCAATGGGAGAAGTGCTTAGCTTTGGGTTCAATCTTGCAGTGTCCTTACCCAGTGACAGAAGGGACAGCAAGGCACGTATTGTATTGTTGCCGTCGAGGATAACAAGATGGGGTTTTTATCATATTGCATGAATTTATCCCTCTACATCATGTCATCTTGCTTACGGCGTTACTCTGTTTTTAACTTAATACTCTAGATGCATGCTGGATAGCGGTCGATGAGTGGAGTAATAGTAGTAGATGCAGAATCGTTTCGATCTACTTGTTTTGGACGTGATGCCTATATACATGATCATTGCCTAGATATACTCATAACTATGCTCAATTCTGTCAATTGCTCAACAGTAATTTGTTCACCCACCGTAGAATATCTATGCTCTTGAGAGAAGCCACTAGTGAAACCTATGGCCCCCGGGTCTATTCTCATCATATCAATCTATATTATTTTATTTACTTGCTTTGTTTTTACTTTGCCTTTACTTTTTACTTTGCATCTATCTATCAAAAATACCAAAAATATTATCTCTATCAGATCTCACTCTCGTAAGTGACCGTGAAGGGATTGACAACCCATAAGCGTTGGTTGCGAGTTGCTATCATTTTGTGTAGGTACGAGGGACTTGTGCGTGGTCTCCTACTGGATTGATACCTTGGTTCTCAAAAAATGAGGGAAATACTTACGCTACTTTGCTGCATCATCCTCTCCTCTTCGGGGAAATCCAACGCAGTGCTCAAGAGGTAGCAAGAAGAATTTCTGGTGCCGTTGCCGGGGAGGCTCACGCAAGCAAGTCAACCATACCAAGTACCCATCGCAATCCCTATCTCTCGCGTTACATTATTTGCCATTTGCCTCTCGTTTTCCTCTCCCCCACTTCACCCTTGCTGTTTTATTTGCCCTCTCTTTCCCAATCTCCTCCTCTCTTTCCCGTTTGCCTTTTTCCTTTTGCCTTTCTGTTTGCTTGTGTGTTGGATTACTTGTTTCCATGGCGCAAGATAATACCAAATTGTGTGATTTCTCGAATACCAATAATAATGATTTCCTTAGTACTCCAATTGCTCCCCTTAATAATGATGAGTCTTGTGAAATCAATACCGTTTTGTTGAATCTTGTTATGAAAGATCAATTCGCCGGCCTTCCTAGTGAAGATGCCGCTACTCATCTAAACAATTTTGTTGATTTGTGTGATATGCAAAAGAAGAAAGATACGGATAACAATATTGTCAAATTGAAGTTATTTCCGTTTTCACTTAGAGATCGTGCTAAAGTTTGGTTTTCATATTTGCCTAAAAATAGTATTGATTCTTGGAACAAGTGCAAAGATGCTTTTATCTCTAAGTATTTTCCTCCCGCTAAGATTATCACTCTTAGGAACGATATTATGAATTTTAAACAACTTGATCATGAGCATGTTGCCCAATCTTTGGAAAGAATGAAATTAATGCTTCGCAATTGCCCTACTCATGGTTTGAATTTATGGATGATCATACAAAAAATTTATGCCGGATTGAATTTTTCTTCTAGAAATCTTTTAGATTCGGCCGTGGGAGGCACTTTTATGGAAATTACGTTAGGGGATGCTACCAAATTTCTTGATAATATTATGGCTAATTATTCTCAATGGCACACCGAAAGATCTTCTAGTAAGAAAGTGCATGCTATAGAAGAAATCAATGTTTTGAGTGAAAAGATGGATGAACTTATGAAGATGTTTGCTCCTAAAAATACTCCTCTTGATCCCAATGATATGCCTTTATCTACTTTGCTTGAGAATAATAATGAATCTATGGATGTGAATTTTGTTGGTAGGAATAGTTTTGGAAACAACGCTTATAGTGGGAATTTTAATCCTAGGCCTTATCCTAGTAATCCTTCTAATAATTATGGAAATTCCTAAAATAACTGTTATGGAAATTTTAATAAGATTCCCTTTGAATTTGAGAGTAGTGTTAAAGAGTTTATGAATTCACAAAAGAATTTTAATGCTTTGCTTGAAGAGAAATTGCTTAAAGTTGATGATTTGGCTAGGAACGTTGATAGAATTTCTCTTGAAATTGATTCTTTAAAGCTTAGATCTATTCCTCCTAAGCATGATATCAATGAGTCTCTCAAAGCCATGAGAATTTCCATTGATGAGTGCAAGGAAAGAACCGCTAGGATGCGTGCTTCCAAAGATGCCTTTATTAAAGCGTGTTCTTCCAATTCCTATGAAAATCAAGATGAAGATCTAAAAGTTATTGATGTGTCCCCCATTAAATCTTTGTTTTGCAATATGAATCTTGATGAATCTGAAGATTATCTTCCTTTACCTAGAAGGCGTTCTAAGAATTCGGAGTTTCTAGATCTTGATGATGAAATTGCTGAAAGTGGGATTGAAATAAATAAAAATCGTGATGTTGCTAAACCCACTATTTTGGATCTCAAGGAATTTAATTATGAAAATTGCTCTTTGATTGGTTGTATTTCCTTGTTGCAATCCGTGCTACATTGTTGATGCCTTGAGGCAATCTTATGAAGAAAAACTTGAGTTGAAAGTTTATATCCCTAGAAAACTCTATGATGAGTGGGAACCTACTACTAGAGTTAAAATTAAAGATTTTGAGTTTCATGCTTTGTGTGATTTGGGTGCTAGTGTCTCTACTATTCCCAAAACTTTATGTGATTTGCTAGATTTCCGTGATTTTGATGATTGCTCTCTAAACTTGCATCTTGCGGATTCCATTATTAAAAAACCTATGGGAAGAATTAATGATGTTTTTATTGTTTCAAATAGGAATTATGTGCCCGTAGATTGTATCATTCTTGATATAGATTGCAATCCTTCATATCCTATTATTCTTGGTAGACCTTTCCTTAGAACGATTGGTGCAATTATTGATATGAAGGAAGGGAATATTAGATTCCAATTTCCCTTAAAGAAGGGTATGGAACACTTCCCTAGAAAGAAAATAAAATTACCATATGAATCTATCATGAGAGCCACTTATGGATTGCCTACCAAAGATGACAATACCTAGATCTATCCTTGCTTTTATGCCTAGCTAGGGGCGTTAAACGATAGCGCTTGTTGGGAGGCAACCCAATTTTATTTTGTGTTTTTGTTTTTGCTTCTGTTTAGGAATAAATAATCCATCTACCCTCAGTTTGGATGTGGTTTTATGTTTTAATTAGTGTTTGTGCCAAGTAGAACCTATAGGATAACCTACGATGATAGTTGATTTGATTCTGCTGAAAAACAGAAACTTTGCACGCACGAATTTAGTTATTATAAATCACAGGAACATGCTTTTGCGTTGATTCTTTTTGCTGCTTATCAATAAACAAATTGTCCAGGACTGCCTATTTTTGTATAAGTTTTAGAGTTCCAGAAGTTTGCGTTAGTTACAGATTGCTACAGACTGTTCTGTTTTTGACAGATTCTGTTTCCCGTGTGTTGCTTGCTTATTTTGATGAATCTATGGCTAGTAAATTAGTTTATAAACCATAGAGAAGTTGGAATACAGTAGGTTTAACACAAATATAAATAAAGAATAAGTTCATTACAGTACCTTGAAGTAGTCTTTTGTTTTCTTTCTCTAACGGAGCTCACGAGATTTATGTTGAGTTTTGTGTTCTGAAGTTTTCAAGTTTTGGGTGAATTCTTTTGATGGATTATGGAACAAGGAGTGGCAAGAGCCTAAGCTTGGGGATGCCCATGGCACCCCCAAGATAATCCAAGGACACCAAAAAGTCAAATCTTGGGGATGCCCCGGAAGGCATCCCCTCTTTCGTCCACTTCTATCGGTAATTTACTTGGAGCTATATTTTTATTCACCAACATGATATGTGTTTTGCTTGGAGCGTCTTGTATTATTTGTGTCTTTTCTTGTTAGTCTACCACAATCATCCTTGTTGTACACATATTTTGAGAGAGCCATACATGGATTGGAATTTGTTAGAATACTCTATGTGCTTCACTTATATCTTTTGAGCTTGATAGTTTTGCTCATTGTGCTTCACTTATATCTTTTGAGCGTGATAACTTTTGCTCTAGTACTTCACTTAGATCTTTAGAGCACGGTGGTGGATTTGTTTTAAAGAAACTATTGATCTCTCATGCTTCACTTAGATTATTTTGAGAGTCTTTAATAGCATGGTAATTTGCTTAATGTTAATATACTTGGTGTTCAAAATATGTGAAACTTTCTTTTGAGTGAATTGAATACTAAGATAAGTTTGATGCTTGATAATTGTTTTGAGATATGGAGGTGATAATATCAAAGTCGTGCTAGTTGGGTGATTATGAATTTGAGAAATACTTGTGTTGAAGTTTGCAAGTCCCGTAGCATGCACGTATGGTTAAAGTTGTGTAACAAATTTGAAACATGAAGTGTACCTGGCTTGTGCATCCTTATGAGTGGCGGTCGGGGATGAGCGATGGTCCTTTCCTACCAATCTATCCCCCTAGGAGCATGCACGCAGTACTTGAATTTTTGATGACTTCTAAATTTTTGCAATAAGTATATGAGTTCTTTTGACTAATGTTGAGTCCATGGATTATACGCACTCTCACCTTTCCACCTTTGCTAGCCTCTTCGGTACCGTGCATTGCCCTTTCTCACCTTGAGAGTTGGCGCAAACCTCGCCGGTGCATCCAAACCCCGTGAGACGATATACTCTATCACACATAAACCTCCTTATATCTTCCTCAAAACAGCCACCATACCTACCTATCATGGCATTTCCATAGCCATTCCGAGATATATTGCCATGCAACTTCCACCATCATCATCATGACATACATTACTTTTGTCATATTGCCATTGCATGATCTTGTAGTTGACATCGTATTTGTGGCAAAGCCACCATGCATTATTTTCCATACATGTCACTCTTGATTCATTGCACCATCCCGGTACACCACCGGAGGCATTCATATAGAGTCATATCTTGTTCTAAGTTTCGAGTTGTAATCCTTGTGTTGTAATCAATAGAAGTGTGATGATCATCATTACTAGAGCATTGCCCAAATAAAAAAGGTCAAAACGAAAAAAAAGAAAGGCCAAAAAAAGGGCAATGCTACTATCTCTTTTTCCACACTTGTGCTTCAAAGTAGCACCTTGTTCTTCATGTAGTGAGTCTCATATATTGTGCTTCAAAGTAGCACCTTGTTCCTCATGTAGTGAGTCTCATAAGTTGTCTTTTTTATACTAGTGGGAATTTTTCATTATAGAACTTGGCTTGTATATTCCTACGATGGGCTTCCTCAAATGCCCTAGGTCTTCGTGAGCAAGCGAGTTGGATGCACACCCACTAGTTTTCTTTTGTTGAGCATTCATAGCTCTAGTGCATCTGTTGCATGGCAATCCCTACTCCTCATGTTGACATCAATTGATGGGCATCTCCATAGCCCGTTGATTAGCCTCGTCAATGTGAGACTTTCTTCTTTTTTGTCTTCTCCACACAATCCCCATCATCATATTCTATTCCACCCATAATGCTATATCCATGGCTCACGCTCATGTATTGCGTGAAGGTTGAAGAAGTTTGTGATTATTTATGTATGAAACAATTGCTTGGCTTGTCATCGGGGGTATAGAAGTTGGGAACATCTTTGTGTGACGAAAATGAAGCATAGCCTAACTATATGATTTTGTAGGGATGAACTTTCTTTTGCCATGTTATTTTGAGAAGACATGATTGCTTTGATTAGTATGCTTGAAGTATTATTATTTTTGTGTCAATATGAACTTTAGTCTTGAATCTTTCAGATCTGAATATTCATATCACAATTAAGAAGATTTACATTTAAATTATGCCAAAGTATCACTCCGCATCAAAAATTCTTTTTTATCATTTACCTACTCGAGGATGAGCAGGAATTAAGCTTGGGGATGCCTGATACGTCTCCAACGTATCTATAATTTTTGATTGCTCCATGCTACTTTATCTACTGTTTTGGACTATATTGGGCTTTATTTTCCACTTTTATATTACTTTTGGGACTAACCTACTAACCGGAGGCCCAGCCCAGAATTGTTGTTTTTTGCCTTTTTCAGTATTTCGAATAAACAGAATATCAAACGGAGTCCAAACGGAATGAAACCTTCGAGATCGTGATTTTCCAACCGAACGTGATCCAGGAGACTTGGACCCTACTCCAAGCAGTGCCCAAGGAGGTCACGAGGGTGGAGGGTGCGGCCCCCTACCTCGTGGGCCCCTCGGAGCTCCACCGACGTACTCCTTCCTCCTATATATACCTACATATCCCCGAACGATCAGAACAGGAGCCAAAAACCTAATTCCACCGTCGCAACCTTCTATATCCACGAGATCCCATCTTGGGGCCTGTTCCGGAGCTCCGCTGGAGGGGGCATCCACCATGGAGGGCTTCTACATCATCACCATAGCCCCTCCGATGAAGTGTGAGTAGTATACTTCAGACCTTCGGGTCCATAGCTAGTAGCTAGATGGCTTCTTCTCTCTTTCTGGATCTCAATACAATGTTCTCCCCCTCTCTCGTGGAGATCTATTCGATGTAATCTTATTTTTGCGGTGTGTTTGTTGAGACTGATGAATTGTGGGTTTATGATCTAGTATTATCTATGGAAAATATTTGATTCTTCTCTGAATTCTTTTATGTATGATTGAGTTATTTTTGCAAGTCTCTTCGAATTATCCTTTTTGGTTTGGCCAACTAAATTTGTAGTTCTTGCAATGGGAGAAGTGCTTAGCTTTTGGTTTAATCTTGTGGTGTCCTTATCCAATGACAGAAGGGGCAGCAAGGCACGTATTGTATTGTTGCCATCGAGGATAACAAGATGGGGTTTTTATCATATTGCATGAATTTATCCCTCTACATCATGTCATCTTGCTTACGGCGTTACTCTGTTTTTAACTTAATACTCTAGATGCATGCTGGATAGTGGTCGATGAGTGGAGTAATAGTAGTAGATGCAGAATCGTTTCGATCTACTTTTTTGGACATGATGCCTATATACATGATCATTCCCTAGATATACTCATAACTATGCTCAATTCTGTCAATTGCTCAACAGTAATTTGTTCACCCACCGTAGAATATATATGCTCTTGAGAGAAGCCACTAGTGAAACCTATGTCCCCCGGGTCTATTCTCATCATATCAATCTATATCACTTTATTTACTTGCTTTGTTTTTACTTTGCCTTTACTTTTTACTTTGCATCTATATATCAAAAATACCAAAAATATTATTTCTATCAGATCTCACTCTCGTAAGTGACTGTGAAGGGATTGACAACCCCTAAGCATTGGTTGCGAGTTGCTATCGTTTTGTGTAGGTACGAGGGACTTGTGTGTGGTCTCCTACTAGATTGATACCATGGTTCTCAAAAACTGAGGGAAATACTTACGCTACTTTGCTGCATCATCCTCTCATCTTCGGGGAAATCCAACGCAGTGCTTAAGAGGTAGCAGGGAGCGATGGAGATAAGGTTCCGGGCGCTTTGCGCTTTTTCTTTTCGCTCGCCAGATCTCAGGAACACGCCATCGGGCCCTATATAGGTCTCGCGTGATCCAAATAGTTATTCTAATCTCAGGATTAGAATAGTGTCACTATATATATATATATGTATGTATATATATATATATGTATATATATATATATATATTCTGACCACAACCTGAACTATTTTGATCACGGGATCAGAATATTATTCTGATCACAACCTGAACTTCCTGAGTTACACAACCTGAACTTCTCTCTGTACGAACCCGACCTTCGAGCTATCTTTGCAACCGTGTCTTCTCGCGCGAATTATTCTGGTCAGTCGTGTTCTATGTGATATAAGTGTAATTTGCAAACGGTTTTTAGCAACTAAATGCCCATTTCAAATAGGAATCTCGCTCATTGGTGGATTTTGCTATCGGGTCCTGATGAACATGCGTCTGTTACAATTTTACTACCTAGGTTGTTCGACCTGAACTTCCCCTACTGGGGCAAAATTGTAACTTTTGCAAACATTGCCCAAATGGGGCTCGCAATATACCCTTGAAAAGCTATGGACACAAGTATCATGACCCAACTTAAATTTTTGGCAAAATGTATGCAGTTTAAGACCAGTTTTGAAAACTGTTTTTTCTTCATACAAAAAAGTGTGAGTATTTTTTATCGCATTTCTAAACTATTTATCGGAATAAGGCAAATAATATGGCATTGGAAAGCTGCTGCAAAACCGCTCCTACCACATGTTGATAGTTTTCCCTAATTCCCTATGGTTAAATAGTAATTTGGAAAATCGTAAAATTTCGCAAACCGAACAACTGAGTTCGTATTTTCAATGTCATTTCTAAATGGCTAATCCAATTGGGGCAAATGATATGGCGTTGGAAAGCTTATGAAAATGCGGTACTTTTTCACGTTGAATGATTTTTTTATTTTTAATGGTTTAAGAGTAATTTAGAAAACGATACAAGTTCCACCAAGTTTGTATTTTCGAGTTAATTTTTTAACTGTACGTTCGAATGCAGCAAATGATATGGCGTTGGAAAGCGTGAAGAAATGAGAATTGTTTTGGTATATATCATTTCTCCCAATTATTTACGGTTTTAAGCCAATTTTTAAAATGGATAAACACCTATTTTTGTTGTAATTTCTACAAACTTTATCGGAGTGGGGCAAATAATATACCGTTGAAAAGCTACGAAAAATTTGAAAGTCTTTCATGTTGACAGTTTTTCTATAATTCCTAGCCGTTTTGAAGTAATTTAGAAAACGGCGAGATCATGCGTTCTACCTTTATCGTAAAACAGATTCTTAAAAAATGCACCGCGTGAAGAACTTGAACTTCTCGGCATGTGTACTTGAACTTCACTCTGTTTTTCACGTGCTTCTTTTGCTCGTAGCTCTCCATCCACTCACCAGAATTGAGCAAATGATATACCGATGGAAAGCTGCTATAAACACGCAACTTTCCCGTGTTGATCATTTTTTCATACTCGCGGCGGTTTTAAAAGTTTTTTATCTGAAATTCATTCAGTGCAGTAGTTGAACTTTCTCTTGTTTTCACGTTGAACTTCTATGACGTATTTTCATTTATAGTTTTCATATCCATTCGTTAATGTTACACAAATTATATTTCTTTTGTACTAACCTCTCTCATAATACTTTTTTTAACTTACTCTGACTGAGGACTTGATCTTCTAACAACAAAACTTTCAGTCTTTGCTTTTTTATTCTTTTTTTATAAAAAATGCACACCGTGTAGTACGTGAACTTTTAGCAGTTATCAATCTGAACTTCTCTCGGTTACGTGAAAATATTTGAGTTTTTTGTGAATATTAATCTGAATTTCTTAATCATTTTTTATGAATTTTGAAGCGCTCTATTTTTAAAATTTGAAATTCTTGTTATTTTATTTTTGAAATTCTTGTTTCCATTCTTTAATAACGAGGAAAATCTAAGTTTTTTATAATCATCGATCTTCTCCATCTTTTTAATATGGACTTCCTAATTTTATTTCTTAATCTCTTTTATGAAATTTTGAAGCACTCTATTATTAAAAGTTCAACTTCCTGTTATTTAATTTTTGAACTTCTTGTTTCCATTCTTTAATAACGAGAAAAATCTTAGTTTTCTATAATTATCGAACTTCTCCATGTTTTTAATTTGGACTTCCTGGTTTTATTTCTTTTAGTAACGGAAAAAAATCCTTCTTTTTGTTAGACATCGAGCCACTCCATTTTTAAATTTGAACTTCTAGGCTTATTTGAACAGAGAAAATATTTTGTATAAAATTGTTTGTGATGCTTTTCTTAATGACCTTCTTTGGGTTTGTAACAAGCATTGAACTTCTTCGTCTTTTTAATGTGAACTTCTTATTTTTGATTTTGTGTTTTTAACTTGATCATCTTGGTTTTGTACTAAAAATTGAACTTTGCAATTATTTAAATTCAAACCTCTAGGTTTTTATATAACCCCTTTATTATTAAAAAGATGAACTTGTTTGTGTTTTTAATTTGACTTTCTTAGTTCTGTAATAAACATTGAACCTCTATGTTTCTGAAATTTGAACCTCTAATTTCTTTTGGAAACATGGAAGATTCAAACGTGGTCTCTTTTAAGTTTTTATTTTTCTTCGTTCACACCACATTTATCCAATTTTCTTTAGGAAAATTCAAACGTGGTCTCTTTTATTTGTTTTTATGAAACTCTTGTTTCCTCTGCACTTATCTAGCTTATGTATTTGAGCTTACATACTTCTAAAACCTGGACTTCACATTTTTTAGGAGGGCGTGCTAGAGGAGAGATTGCTCATGGTGGGAGGGGAGGACGGGGGTGCGCTGGAGGTGAGCGCAGCAGGTCGCGTCTGAAGGGATGGAAGGTCATATCGGAGGGGAGGGGAGGTCGCGTTGGAGTGGAGATTGGTTGCGGGTGGCTGCAGAGGTGGTTGGGGCAGGGGTGGCGACAAATGTGGTCGGTGCAGTGGAGATGGCTGGCCGGAGGGCGGAGGGTGGCAGAGGAGGTGGTCGAGGCGAAGGGTGGCGACGGAGGTGGTTGAGGTGGAGGTACAACTTTTTTCAAATTAAACTTCATACTTTAATCTTGCATAGAATCTGAAAATTTTGAGTTTTTTGTATAAATCGAACTACTCCATTTTTTTCATTTGAAATTCTTGATCTACACTTTAGCAACAAAAAAATGAATTTTTATAGACATCAAACTGCTCTTTTTTTCAATTTTTTGAACCTCTTTTGTGTATTTCCAGAAATGGGAAAATTTGGATTTGTTTTAGTTAATGTCGAACTTCTTCCTTATTTCAAACTAAACTTCTTGGTTTATTTGTTAATAACGGGAAAATTTTGAATCCTAAATTTAACTAGTTCTATGGCAAGCTATGATAGACACAGTTTTACCTATATATATAGGGATTGTCTATTCGTCACTCAGGGTGAATAATAAGAATTCTTCACCCCAGCCAACTCCCGCATTGGGTCGAACCAGCCTCCACGCGGCATAAGAATAAAATACTTCTATGGTAATTTTACCTTCCCTTGGAATTGGTCTACTGCTTTGTATCCGGCGGCTGTTTGTGGTAAGATTTGATGGTATGCGAAGTAAGATTACAGCCTACAACAGAAGAGAGAAGTTGCCCCGTAAAATTACTGTGTGTTTTTTTGTTAGTAAGGCTGCATGGTTAGCCGAGGTAAAAGGGAGCACAAATCGGGATCCGGAGGCATTCCTGACTTTGTAGTATGTTGGTATTATTAATAGATCTATTAATAAACATAGGATAAAGCTCCGTCCCTAAACTGTTGGCATTATTAATAGATCTATTAATAATCATATGAGACTGAGTACACCGGATCTGTTGCAAGAATGAAAGGCCTCCTTCGTTTTGGTTTGTTTTGCATATCCGAAATCTCGTGATTTGTTTACTGTGTCTCGGAGCGATCTGCATATATGTAATATTGCAATGATAGCATATATGATTCATTCATAATGGCCGATCCTCGGCAGGAGAGAGTGTGCGGACTATGTAAATACCCGATACAAACATGTGCTCGTGGTGTTCCGTTCTCCGAATTTTCGATCAAAGTACCGAGAGTTAGGTTCAGTAAACTCTCGCACTGCTGTATTCCTTGGCCTCGTTGAGCTTATATGGTGTTACAGATGAGGAGTACAGAGGGGAAGGGAGAGAGTACAACGACGCCCCTGCATGGCAGGGCGTGTGGGGCGCACTTGGCACATGACCTGCTCTAGGTAGTTGAGAACGTGGAGGAGTGGAAGAGGAAGCCGTTAGCCACCAGAGGGGCGTGCTAGAGATGCTGTCGAACACCCCCCC